>NC_086107.1:2616274-2916274 GCF_963921235.1 Mobula hypostoma
CAAAACGTGGGGTGGTGGGGGGCACTTCCACAAGTTTGAGTTCATGCTATCAGGTTGGAGGCTGCCCAGGCGGAATATAAGGTGTTGTTCCTCCAACCTAAGTGTGGCCTCATCACGACAGTGGAGGAGGCCATGGATGGACATATCGCCACCAGGATATCTGGTTTGTTCTGGCGGATGGAGCTTAGATGCTCGGCGAAGCAGTCTCCCAATCTATGTCAGATCTTACCGATATACAGGAGGCCACACCGGGAGCACTGAAACCTGTAAATGACCGCAACAGACTCGTGGGTGAAGTGTCACCTCACGTGGAGGGACTGTTTAGGGCTCTGAATGGTAGTGAGGGAGGAGATGTACGGGCAGGTGTAGCACTTGTTCCACTTGCAAGGACAAGTGCCAGGAGGGAGATCAGTGGGGGTGGATGAATGGACAAGGGAGTGATCCCAACAGATAGCAGAAAGTAGGGGGGAGGGAAAGATGTGTTTGGTGGTGGGATCCCTTTGGAGGTGGCGGACACGGAGGCTGGTGGGATGGTAGGTGAGGATAAGAGGAACCCTATCCCTGGTAGGGTGGTGGGAGGATGGGGTAAGAGCGGATGTGTGCGAAATGGAAGAGATGCGGTTGAGGGCAGCGTTGATAGTGGAGGAAGGGAAGCCCCTTTCTTTGGAAAAGGAAGACATCTCGTCGTTCTGGGTTGAAAAGCCTCATCCTGAAAGCAGATGCGATAAAGACAGAGGAACTGAGGAAAGAGAATGGCGTTTTTACAAGTAGCAGGTGAGACGAGGTGCCCATCTCCTTCTCTTGACCTTGACTCTCTCTCAATGAGAAACATCCTTTCCACTGTCTAGGCCTTTCAACATTCGAAAGACTTCAATGAGATACCCCTTCATCGTTCTAAATTCCAGTGAGTACAGGCCCACAGCCGTCAAATAATCCTCATAAGATAACCCTTTCATTCCTGGAATTATCCTTGTGAATCTCCTCTGAACCCTGCCAGCACATCTTTTTTAGATAAAGAGGCCAAAACTGTTCACAATTCTCAAGGTGAGACCTCGTCAGTGCCGTATAAAGCCTTAGCATTGTATCTCTGCTCTTGTATTCTAGACCTCTTGAAATGAATGCCAACATTGCAGTTGCCTCCCCCTCCATTGACTCAACCTGCAAGTTAACCTTTAGGGTGTTCTGCACAATGACTTCCAAGTTTCTCTGCATCTCAGATTTTTGGGTTTTCTCCCTGTTTAGAAAACCTTCTGCACATTTATTTTTTCTATCAAAGTGCATGACCATATATTTTCCAACATTGTATTTCATTTGCCACTTTCTTGCCCATTCACCTAATCTGTCCAAGTCCTTCTGCAGCCTTCCTGTTTCCTCAACACTACCTACCCTTCCACCAATCTTTGTATCATCTGCAAACTTGTCAACAAAGCCATCTATTCGATCATCTAAATCATTGATATACAGCATAAAAAAGAAGTGATCCCAACACCAACCCCTGTGGAACACCACTACTCACTGGCAGCCAACCAGACAGGTATCCTTTTACTCCCACTTGTGCCTTTTTCCAGTCAGCCAATGCTCTAACCATGTCAGTAACTATCCTGTAATATGATGGGCTCTAATCTTGGTAAGCAGTCTTGTGTGGCACCTTGTCAAAGGTCTGCTGAAAATCCAAATATAAAACATCCACTGCATCCCCTTTATCTATCCTACCTGTAATCTCAAAGAATTCCAGCAGGTTAGTCAGGCAAGATTTTCCCTTAAGAAAACAATGCTGACTTTCTCCTATTTTGTCCCATGTAACCAAGTATTCCATAAGCTCATCTTTAACAATTGACTCCCAGTATCTTCCCAACCACTGAGGTCAGGCTAACTGGTCTATAATTTCCTTTCTGCTGCCTCCATCCTTTCTTTAAGAGTGGAGTGACATTTGGGATTTGGAGATTCCTCTTGTCTTCACCTACCACCCCACCAGCCTCTGTGTCCAGCACATAATTCTCCGAAACTTCCATCTCCAACTGGATCCCACCACGAAACATATCTTTCCTTCCACCCCCAGTTTCTGCTTTCCGCAGGGATCACTCCTTTGTCCATTCGTCTCTCCCTTCTAATCTCCCTCCTGGCACCTATCCTTGCAAGTGGAGCAAGTGCTTCACCTGTCCCTACACCACCTCCCTCACTACCATTCAGGGCCCCAAACAGTCCTTCCAGGTGAGGCAACACTTCACCTGTTGGGTCTCTGTTCGGTGCTCTTGTATATTGGTGAGATTGGTTCACCGAGCATCTACGCTTTGTCTGCTGGAACAAGCGGGATCTCCCAGTGACCACCCATTTTAAGTCCACTTCCGATTCCCAATCCATGGCCTCCTCCACTGTCGTGGTAAGGCTACACTTAGGTTGGAGGAACAACACCTTATATTGCATTTGGGTAGCCTCCAATCTGATGAAAGAACATCCAGTGGTGCTTCCTACCCCACCCTTCACCATTTCCCATCCCTTTGCCCCTCTCTCTTGTTATCTCATTGCCTCCCTCTGGTGCTCCTCGCTCCCTCCCTCCTTCCATGGCCTTCTGTCTCTTTCGCCAATCAACTTCCTAGCTCTTTGCTTCATCTCTCCCCCTCCAAGTTTCACTCATTGTCTTGTGTTTCTCTCTCCCATTCTCCCACCTTTTGAATCAACTCCTCAGCTTTTTTTCTCCAGTCCTGCCAAAGGGCTTCGACCTGCGACGTCGACTGTACTTTTTTACATAGATGCTGCCTGGCCTGCTGAGTTCCTCCAGCATTTTGTGTGTGTTGCTTGGATTTCCAGCATCTGCAGATTTTCTCTTGTTTGTGATTTGAATACTATCTGAGTGTCCCGTTCATGTCCACAGAATCTCCTGTCTGTTCCTCTGACTATTGAGTCCCCTCTCACTACTGTTCCCTTCTTCTCCCTCTTTCCCTTCCGCACTACAGACCTATGCTCAGTGCCAATAACGCAGTCTCTGTGACATTCCCCTCGGTGGTCAACCCCCACAAAGTGATATACTGATTGCTCTAACTGCCTATTCACCTTCCCATTTCTTCTGACAGTCACCCAGCTACCTGCTCACTGCAACTTAGGGGCGACTTTTTCCCTGCAACTCTTGATTCATGATCTCCTCACTCTCCCATACAAGCTGAAGGTCATCCTGCTGCTGCTCCAGACCCCTAACATGGTCCTCAAGGAGCTGCAGCTGGATGCACCACACAGATGTAGTTCCCTGGAAGAGTCTGTGTCTTCCAGGACTCTTAACATCTGTCAAGAAGAACACACAACAGCCATTTAAACTGAACTAAATACCCTGACCCAGTAAGAAAAAAGGGAAACTTTATAGAAACTTAGCTGGACAACTTACCCAGAGCCATTATCTCTTCCAAGCCGAAGCCATCTTTGAGCTAAAGCCTGACACTCCCACTCTCGCCACTGGCCCACTCCCAACAATGGCCGCTCCACTTGTCCCTTCTGTACTTTTATTTACTCCTCTCTGCGCTTGCTCCCGCTGACTGATGAGAAACTTCCTTGCTGTGTGCTGCTTCCACCGCTGTTTGGGCTGGTGGAATGATACCAAGCACCCGCAAAGCACTCCCAATAATGGCCACTCGGCTTGTCCCTTCTGTACTTGTATTACTCCTCACTGCTCCCGCTGACCTGTGAGAAACTCCTCACTGCGCTGTTCCCACTGACCTGTGAGAAACTCCTCGCTGTTCCCACCGACCTGTGAGAAACTCCTCGCTGCTCCCGCCGACCTGTGAGAAACTCCTCACTGCTCCCGCCGACCTGTGAGAAACTCCTCACTGTTCCCGCCGACCTGTGAGAAACTCCTCGCTGCTCCCGCCGACCTGTGAGAAACTCGTCAGTGCGCTGCTCTCACTGCTGATTTGGCTGCTGGAGTGAAAGATCAACTGGAGTCCAGAAGACACCGAACTGCAAATGCAAATTTGTAACTTGTATTATTTTTTTATGTCTCACATCTGCCCCAAAAGTAATTTTATGACATTTACTTGGCGGCCACTTTGTAATGTATATCATGTGGTCTGCTGCTGCAGCCCATCCACTTCAAGGTTTGATGTGTTTTGCTCCTCTGCACACCACTGTTGTAACCTGTGGTTATCTGAGTGACTGTCATTTTCCTGTCAGCTTGAACCAGTCTGGCCATTCTCCTCTGACCTCTCTCATTAACAAGGTGTTTTCACCCACAGAACGGCTGCGCACAGGATGTTTTTTGGTTTTTTTTGCGTCTGTCTCAGTAAGCTCGAGGGACTGGTGTATATGAAAATCCCAGGAGATCAGCAGTTTCTGAGATACTCCAACTACCCCGTCTGGCACCACTCGATGCTCAAAGTCACTTGGGTCACATTTGACGTTTGGTCTGAACAACAGCTGAATCTCTTGACCATGTCCACGTGCCATGATGCATTGAGTTGATGCCACGTGATTGGCCGATTAGATATTTGCATTGACAAGCAGCTATCCTGTACCTAATCAAGTAGCCTCCAAGTGCATCATTGATAATAAACTTGATTCTGATTCTGGAAAATTTAGGTTTTGCTTGAGTGAAACATCACAGCTGCCGCTGAATGGATCTGGTGTAGTTGGGTTGTTGGAGAGGACTGGGTGAGCTCTAGGTTATCCAAGTGTGATATTAGATGTGGAATAAAGGAGGCCAGCAGGGACAGAATTGGGAATAGTTGGATCATTTGATAACAAATGCTCAAATGAAAGGTCATAGGAGCGTGTGAGCCTTGTGATGTTAGCACAGCCGAAATGAACAAACTTGGCAATGAATCATTTCTTAAAATTAAATAAGAGAGCAAATAAAATGCAAGAAACAACATGATGGAGGAACTGCAGCATCTGTTGGGGGAAAATGAATTGTCAGTGTTTTTGTGGTGAAACCCTGCATTCTGACCCTCCCTCAGAAAGGTGGCATCTGCTGTTAAGGGCCCCCATCACCCAGGACATGCCCTCTTCTCATTGCTGTCATCGAGGAGGAGGTACAGGAGCCTGAAGACACACACTCAATGATTCAGGAACAGCTTCTTCCCCTCCACCATCAGCTTTCTGAATGGACATTGAATCCAGGAACACTACCTCACCTTTTCTCTCTTTTTGCACTACTTATTTAATTTACATTAATATATATTTATTGTAATTTATAGTTTATCATTATGTATTGCAATGTACTTTTGGCACAAAACAACAAATTTCACAACATAAGCCCAAGAAATTCTGCAGATGATTGAAATCCAAAATATTGTACATAAACTGCTGGAGGAACTCAGCAGGTCAGGCAGCATCTGTGGAGATGAATAAGCAGTTGATGTTTCAGCTGAGACCCATCTTCAACACTGGAAAGGAAGGGGGGAAGGAGGATAACCAGAAGGTGATCGGTGAAGCCAGGTGAAAAGTAACGGGCTGGAAGGGAAGGAATCTGATGGGAGAGGAGAGTGGATCATTGGATAAAGAGGGGAAGGGGAACCAGGAGGAGGTGATTAGCAGGTGAGGAAAGATAGGGGGCCAGAGCTGAGAATAGAAGAGAGAAATAGCAGGGTATTTTTTTGACCGGAAGGAGATATTGATGTTCACGCCATTTTACGACATATGCCAGTGATACTAGATCTGATTCTGAACCTGGTCTTTGTACACCCCACATCCCATCAGGAAGCTGTTTAAGCCCTCTGCTTTCTTTGACATACAGTTGCAAGAAAAAAGTTTGTGAACCCTTTGGAATTACAGGTTTCACCCACTATGCAAAAGTAGAGCATTCCTATGAAACTGTTCATAAGCCGAAATGACATAAAACAAAGAAGCAATTACCATTAATTTATATGGGAAAAATTTTTGAGCATTCCCAGACCCAAAAAATAACCTACCAAATCATACCAAATAGCACATAAAACCTAAAATAACACAACATGTAGTAAAAGCAAGAATGATATGATAAATACACAGCCTATATAAAGTAGAAATAATGTATGTACAGCGTAGTTTCACTTTTCAGAATCCGAAAGATTTAGGCAAAACCGATTGTAGAAAAAAATTGGCACGTACACGCATGCGCGAAGCTTCACAGTCATGGTAGTCTTTCTCGGGGTAAACACAAGTTTAAAGTGGGCACCTTTTCTCGTAAAAGCGAAGATCCTCTTCGGATTTCTTTCAGTTAGAGGAAACAGGTACTAATGTAGGTCTTTCGTAAAAGCGAAGTGGCGTAAAGTGAACTTTTGTAAAGCAGGGACACCTGTACCTGTTTTTTTTGCATTATTTACTTATAAAATGTCTGATCTTCATCTAAGTCATAATAATAGACAAACACAATCTGCCTAAATTAATGACACACAAATAATTGTACATTTCCTGTCTTTATTGAACATATTGCTTAATCATTCACAGTCCAGGCTGGAAAAAGGATGTGGACCCTTGTATTTAATAACTGGTAGAATCTCCCTTAGCAGCAATATCCTCCACCAAACATTTCCTCTAGCTGCTGATCAGACTTGTACAATGGCAAGGAAGAATTTTAGACCATTCCTTTCCAAAACTGTTTCAGTTCATCAGTATTTTCACTCTTCACTGAGGAAGACATCAGCAGTATACCGGACACTCGAGGGTGGCAGGGAAGAGAAGTGTGTGCAGTCACAATTACGACAGAGAAAGTACTCAGGAAGCTGAATAGTCTAAAGGTAGATAAATCTCCCGGACCAGATGGAATGCACCCACGTGTTCTGAAGGAAGTAGCTGTGGAAATTGCGGAGGCATTAGCGATGATCTTTCAAAAGTCGATAGATTCTGGCATGGTTCCGGAGGACCGGAAGGTTGCAAATGGCACTCCACTATTTAAGAAGGGGGCAAGGAAGCAAAAAGGAAATTATAGACTTGTTAGCTTGATATCGGTGGTTGGGAAGTTGTTGGAGTCGGTTGTCAAGGATGAGGTTACAGAGTACCTGGAGGCATATGACAAGATAGGCAGAACTCAGCATGGTTTCCTTAAAGGAAAATCCTGTCTGACAAACCTATTACAATTTTTTGAGGAAATTACAAGTAGGCTAGACAAGGGAGATGCTGTGGATGTTGTATATTTGGATTTTCGGAAGGCCTTTGACAAGGTGCCACACAGGCTACTTAACAAGATAAGAGCCCATGGAATTACAGGAAAGTTACATACGTGAATAGAACGTTGGCTGATTGGCAGGAAACAGAGTGGGAATAAAGGGATCCTATTCTGGTTGGCTGCCGGTTACCAGTTGTGTTCCACAGGGGTCTTGTTGGGGCTGCTTCTTTTTACATTGTACATCAACGATTTGGATTATGGAATAGATGGCTTTGTGGCTAAGTTTGCTGACAATACGAAGATAGGTGGAGGGGCCGGTAGTGCTGAGGAAACGGAGAGTCTGCAGGGAGACTTGGATAGATTGGAAGAATGGGCAAAGAAGTGGCAAATGAAATACAATGTTGGAAAGTGTATGGTTTTGCACTGTGGCAGAAGAAATAAACAGGCAGACTATTATTTAAATGGGGAGAGAATTCAAAGTTCTGAGATGCAACGGGACTAGGGAGTCCTCGTACAGGATACCCTTAAGGTTAACCTCCAGGTTGAGTCGGTGGTGAAGAAGGCGAATGCAATGTTGACATTCGTTTCTAGATGAATAGAGTATAGGAGCAGGGATGTGATGTTGAGGCTCTGTAAGGCGCTGGTGAGACCTCACTTGGAGTACTGTGGGCAGTTTTGGTCTCCTTATTTAAGAAAGGATGTGCTGATGTTGGAGAGTGTACAGAGAAGATTCACTAGAATGATTCCAGGAATGAGAGGGTTAACATATGAGGAACGTTTGTCTGCTCTTGGACAGTATTCCTTGGAGCTTAGAAGAATGAGGGAAGACCTCATAAAAACATTTCGAATGTTGAAAGGCATGGACAGAGTGGATGTGGCGAAGTTGTTTCCCTTGATGGGGGAGTCTAGTACGAGAGGGCATGACTTAAGGATTGAAGGGCGCCCATTCAGAACAGAGATGCGAAGAAATTTTTTGAGCCAGAGGGTGGTGAATCTATGGAATTTGTTGCCACGGGCGGCAGTGGAGGTCAAGTCATTGGGTGTATTTAAGGCAGAGAATAATAGGTATCTGAGTAGCCAGGGCATCAAAGGTTATGGTGAGAAGCCGGGGGAGTGGGACTAAATGGGAGAATGGATCAGCTCATGATAAAATGGCGGAGCAGACTCGATGGGCTGAATGGCCGACTTCTCCTCCTTTGTCTTATGGTCTAATATATCTGGGATACCTTGCATGAACAGACCTCATCAGGTCGCGCCACCATTTCTCAACTGGTTTAAGGTCTGAACTCTGACTTGGCCATTCCAAAGCACAAATTTTCTGCTTTCTTAAACCACTCTTTTGTTGATTTACTTTTGTGTTTTGGATCATTGTCTTGTTGCATCATCCAAAATCTATGAAGCTTCAGGTGATTCACCACTACCCTGACATTCTCCTGTAAAATGTCTTGATACAATTTTGGATTCATTTTTCCCTCAAGCTGTCCAGGACCTGAGGCTGCAAACCAGGCCCAAACCATGATGCTCCTTCCACCATGCTTCACAGTTGGGGTGAGGTTTTGGTGTTGGTGTGCAGTGCCCTGTTTCCTTCAAACATAGCAATGTGCATTTCTGCCAAAGATTTCAACGTTTGTCTCATCTGTCCACAGAATATTGTCCCGGAAGCATTGTGGATCATCCAGGTGGTCTTTTGCAAATTTGAGACATGCAGCAAAGTTTTTTTTGAGAGCAATGGGTTCCTTCGTGATGTCCATCCATGAACACCAATCTTGTTCAGTGCTTTTCTTGTAGTGGATACATGAAAAGCGACTTTTGCAAGTTCTCGATGTTTTTGGTCTTTTGCTGTTACCCTTTGGTTCTTTTTTACCTGCTTCTTGGTGTGATCTTTGCAGGACCCCCAATCGCAGAGAGAGTAGCAGTAGTACTGAATTTCCTCCATTTGTAGACAATTTCTCTTGCTGTGGACTGATAAATACTCAAGTCTTTAGAAATGCTTTTGTAGCTTTTTCCAGCTACAATTTTTCTTCTGAGGTCCTCTGAAAGTTGTTGTGATTGAGACATGGTGCATATAAACAGATCTTTCTTGAGAAGAGCAGGTTCTGTCAAGAACCTAACTTTGTGTGTCAGACCACATTTTATGAGCAATTAATGCAGAAAATCAGGTAATTGCAAAAGGTTCATAAACTTTTTCTTGCAACTGTAGATCCAAGCTGTTCCCCTCCATTGACCTCATTTACCTGGCTGAACTTCTGTTTAAACTGAACAACTTCTCTTTTAATTCCCACTGCTCAGCCCTGCGTTCCTTCAGCTTTTTCTGTGTTGTTCCAGATTCCAGCATCTATAGTCTCTTGTGTCAACCAAATACTGGTTCAGGTTCACAGCAATAGTAGAAAGAAGAATTGAAGAATGGTGGTGTGGCAGGGTTTTGCTGCTATTTTGTAAAGATTTAAAAATATTCCTGGATTTAAAATTTAAATTGGTTTTCAAAAACAGTTGCCTTATGGAATCCATTTGCCTTTTGTTTCTAACCACAGGCGACAGGACTCTCTGCTGAACACATGCGCATTGTCCTGGAGCGCTGTTGCAATGATCTGCGGCTGCTTCATGTACTCAGCAAGACACTGAAGGCTGAAGGATTCTTCCGCAGTAATAAGGTGAGTAAAAGAAGGAAGGCGGCCAGAGCTGGACAGTTACAGATATGTGATTCAGGATTGTTTACTGTCATTTCCAGTATGCAAGTGCAAAGGAAAACAAAATAATCGTTACTCCGGAGCTGATGCAGTAGCGACAAAAGATAAATAAGACAATAATAAAAAAAACAACTATAAATAGATAGCTTATATATGTAGATAGATTGATTGTATGTCCATAAAGTGATGCTAGGCACAGGAATGTCTATACGTAAGGTGACTGACAGGAAATGATAAAGCCTTGGTGGTTGGTGGTGTGGAGGGGTTGGTAAGCCTTCTGTGAAGCCCTCCATTGGTCAGGGTTGATCATGGATATTGCGGCCTTGTGTGATACTCAAGCCAAGGGCTATGATATGGAGAGTAAGCTGTTGCCCGTGTAGCACGCTCACCCTCTCCACACAACTGATGAATCCAAAGGCATGGCAGAGACCGATGCTGTTTGGCACCAGTGATATTGCAGGAGATGCCAGTCAATGTTGAGCTTAATGTGGGACTGTTTTAGAGACTACAGTTCAGAGTTTTTTCTCATGGTTTACTCCCAAAGCGTTCCTCATGAATGGATATAGCCACAAGGCAGCAGAGGTTTGAGATCAGAGTTTTTCTTCTCCTAGTTTAGCTTCCAACCACAGCTGAGAAGCCCAATCTGTCCAAAGTGATTGGTTTTAAGGCACCAGTATCGACCTTTGCCCTTTCTCCTGTCAATTGAAACGGTTCAGCTGAGTTTATTGGCTAAGCTACACATGAAGGCCAGGAACAGGACTTGGTTGTCAGAAACTATTTGAGATGCAGATCTTTGGGAGTATTTAATGGGTAATGGGAGCTTATCCCCACGACCTCTCCCAGCTGTAACAGCCTTAAGGCATCAGATCAGCCTTACTGCTTGGGGAAGTAACTCCAGGTTAATGGCAATGCAGCAAGTAGGGATAAAACCTTCTGGTATGAAACCAACTTTAACAGAACCTAATAGAATGAAGTGATTATAAAATACAGTTTTGCTGGAAGGAAAGTATTTTAATTTGGATTATAATTTTCATACTTTTTAGTATTCAAATATTTCACTGTAGCACACAGGAAGGCTGTACAACAGGTAGACAAAACTGCCTAACAGATCACTGGCACCGGCCTACCTGCCATATATACAGGAAGGTGCTGGAAAAGCGTTAGTAACATCATGAAGGATCCCAACCATCCTTCTCATGGACTGTTTGTCCCACTCCCATCAGAGATGAGGCTACATAGCACCCACGTCAGGACCACCATACTCAAAAACTTACTTTTCCCAAGCAGTAGGGCTGATCAACACCTCCACAGCCCTCCACACCCCCAAACACCACTACTTTATCATTTCCTGTCAGTCACCTTATGTGCAAACACTCCTGTGCCTAACATCACCTTATGGACATACAATCGTTCTATGGATATAAGCCATCTTAATGTATTTATATTTATTTTGTTTTAATTATTGTGTTCTTGATCTTATTGTGTTTTCTTTTTCTGTGCTGCATCAGATCCAGGGCAACAATTCTTTCGTTCTCCTTTACACTTGTGTACAGGAATTGACGTAAAGCAATCTTGAATCTTCAGCCTATTTTGTTGACGCTGTGGCTCAGTGCAAGCCCCAGTTATTTTGTCTGTAACTTACTTTTTCTGATGCTCATTCGTCCCCTCCGATTCTTTTGCCATGTTAGCATTCATTTCAAGAGAATTTCTTGAGCCAAAGAGAGGTGAATCATGGCAAAGATGGCTATAGAGGTCAAGTCATTGCATATATTTTAAGTGGAGGTTGATAGGTTCTTGATTAGTCATGTTGTCAAAGGTTACAGGGAGAAGGCAGAACAATGGGGTTGAGGGATTAATAAATCAGCCATGATAGAATGGTGGAGTGGACTCGATGGCCTGAATGGCCTAATTCTGCTCCTATGTCTTATGGTCTTATAACCTACCAAGCCAGATCTCTGGTATATGGGATGAAACCAGAGCACCCAGGGGAAGCCTGTACAGTCATGTACAGATTCCCTCAAACGGCTGTAGTGATTATGATTGAACCCTGTGTCACTGGGGCTACTGGGGAGCGGTTCTCTCTGCTTGTTCCCTTGTGCTGCTCCTGTTGTACAGCTAGTATTGGCATTCAGTGAGAACTATAGAGAGGGTCTGTGTGTGCACTTGTGTGTTGGTGTATAGGAATGTAAGAATGTGTTCCCAATGGAAGGCACAGTTATATTCCTCAGTTAATGTAACATGATATATCAGTTTAAATCATTACAACTCTTATCTCTACAACTCCAGAAGTTCACATACTTTTTTGAACCTAGATTGTGATTGTTTAAATAGTGTACTTGGTATTGACGAGAAGTGGTACAATTGTTTGTGTGCTATTAGTTTAGGCAGATTATCTTTGTCTATTATTGTGACTTATATGAAGGTCACACGACACTTTGAGTAATTAATGCAGAAAACCAGGTAATTGCAAAAGGTTCACAAACTTTTTCTTGCAACTATATGTAAATTGATAATGAATTTACTTTGATAGTTGAAACTTCTGTATGTTTCCCCACTAAGATAGAATGTAGAACACTGAACAGTACAGAACTGCACAGGTCACTTTGCCCATGATGTTGTACTGGTCTTGATGCCAATTTATGCCAAATGCCCTCCCTCCTATATATCATCCATATCTCGCCATCATATTCATGTGTACCTGTAAAAGCCTCTTAAACTTCATCAGACTGCCTGCTTTCATGACTGGATTGCATTATAACTGTTGAAGAGTGTATGCCCTCTCGGTCAACGTGATATTCAAACCAGGGCAGTACAATATGGAGACCAAGTTATTGCCCATGCAGTAGGCTTCCCCTTTCCACGCAGCTGATAAGTCCAAAGAAACGGCAGAGACTGATACAGTTTGGCACCAGTGGTGTCACAGGAGTTCAACGCAGACCTGCTTAGGGACTCCAGCCATGGATTTTTTCTCGGGGTTTACTCCTGAAGCTTTCCCCATGTGCAGGAATAGCTACAAGGCCAGTGGAGATTTGAGATCAGAGTTTTCCTTCTCCTAGATGAGCTGCCAACCACAGCTGATGAGCCCCATCTGCTCAAAGCAACTGACTTTAAGGTGCCAGTAACCAACCTTTGCCCCTTCTCCTCACAGTAGAAACAGTTCCACCTTGATTAGTCGCTAAGCCACATGTGAAGTTCAGGAGATGCACTTGGTTGTCAGAGAACAATGCCGGATAAGCAAGAAGGTTTGGATAGCATTGATTCTGTGAACTGTAGAATAGTATGCTACGGTGGCACAGAGGTTAGCGGAACACTTTACAGCACTAGCAACCCAGGTTCATTTCTGCTGCTCTCTGTAAAGAGTTTGTACGTTCTCCCCAAGACCACATGGGTTTCCCCCGGCTGTTTGTTTCCTCCCACAGTCCAAAGCTGTAAGGGTTTGGGTTAGTAACTTGTGGGCATATGACATTGGCATCACCTGCAAAATGCTTCAGCATGCTTGGACATTGGTGTGATTGTTGACACAAATGATGCATTTCACTATATCTTTTGATGTACATATGACAAATAAATCTAATCTTCAAATCTTTTAACATTAACTTCAATCCATGTTAACCTGAGTTTTAATGTGCTCTAGGTATTTGTTGAAAGCTCGGACGCGCAGGATAATCAGGTGCCATTCACTGAATCGCATCTCTGGCATCTGCTGGACCAGCACTCCAACACCATTCGGTTGTACGTTTCATTACCAGAGCAGTCACCAGGCTCCCAGGGACTGAGGTACCTGCATCAGAAAGCAGCAGGGGATCCCGCCAGCCAGGAGGACAGCTGTGAGTCTACAAGGGGGTCCTCACGCAGGAAGCCAGTGGAGGCAATTTTGGAGGAGAGCACAGAGAGACTGAGAAACCTTTCACTGTTGCAGCACCAGCAGCAGTCTTCCTGCAGTTTGGGAGGGAATGGCGATGGGCCGAGAAGCGCTGAAGGCAGTGACTTTGAAACAATTGAGTCCCCATCTCAACATCTTAAATTGTCGGTGTCTGTGGACAACAGAGAACTGGAGAACCGGATTCCCTCGTGTGACGCTGAGGCACCATTGCAGTCAGAGGAGCGGTCGGACTCCGATGTAAACAATGACAGGAGCACCAGCTCTGTGGACAGTGACATCCTCAGCTCTAGCCACAGTAGTGACACTCTGTGCAACGCCGACACCGTCCCCATGTCCCTAACCAACGGCTTGGACTCCCACAGCATCACATACAGCCGGCGCTCAAAGGCCAGCGAAGGGAAGAAGGAAACATGGGACACAGCAGAAGAGGATTCGGGGACGGATAGCGAGTACGATGAGAACGGAAAGGGCAGAGGACTTGCGCGGAATATTTACTTCAAAGCAGAACAGTGCGCATCAGAGGATGGATCAGGTGATGGACAGAGAAGTATGTTGCCTCTGTTTAGTGCTTACTAAAATGACTTTTGTTCTTGGGTATATCTCTAACATCACCAATCTGCTAAGTAAGGAGTAATATAACTACAAAATACTGTAAATACACTAGCGGTCATGTTGTGGGTGCTGGTCATGGAGTCATAGAGCAGCACAGAAGCAAGCCTTTGTGCCCATCTAGTCCGTGCCAAACTATTACTCTCCTTGGTCCCATTGACCTGCACCCAGGTCATAGCCCTTCATACTGGTCCCATCCGTGTACTTATTCAAGCTTCTCTTAAATGGTGAAATCAACCCTGCATCCACACCTCTGCTGGCAGCTTGTTCCACTCTTGACCCTCTGAGTGGAGAAGTTCCCCCTATGTTCCCCTTAAAAATTTCACCTTTTACTCTTAACCTATGACCTCTGGCTGTAGTCTCACCCAACTTCAGTGGGGGAAAAAAAACCTTATCTATACTCTTCATAATCTTTTATACCTCTATCAAATCTCCCCTCATTCTTCTATGCTTCAGGGACTAAAGTCCTAATTGATATAAGATCCCTATAACTCAGGTCCTCAAGTCCTGGCAACATCGTTGTAAATGTTCCCTCTACTCTTTCAATCTTACTGATATCTTCCTGAAGGTGGGTGTCAATGGTGAAGTTGCACATGGAGCATTGCGTTCAGTTTTGGTCACCCATGTTACTAAACTGGAAATGACGCAAAGTTCACAAGGATGTTGCCAGGACTTGAGTGACTGTTATAGGGAGAGCTTGGACAAGGTAGGACTTTTATTCCTTGGAGCGTAGGAGATGGAGAGGTGTGTATAAAATCACGAGGGCCGTAGATAGGGTGAATGCACTTGGTGTTTTTCCCAGAGTTGAGGAATCAGGATGTAGTGGGCATAGGTTTAAAGTGAGAGCAGAAAGATTTAGTGTGAACTTAAGACCCCAACAATTCTTTAAACGTCTGCATGTATATGCAGCGAGTTACCAGAAGAAATTATACAACAATTATTTGCCACAGTTAAGACCATAAGACATAGGAGCAGAATTAGGCCATTTGGCCAATTGAGTCTGTTCTTCCATTCCATCATAGCTGATATATTATCGCTCTTCAACCCCATTCTCCTGCCTTCTTCCCATAACCTTTGATGCCCTTACGAATCGACATGTCAACTTCTGCTTTAAATATACCAAAGACGTGACCTTCACAGTCGTCTGTGGCAATGAATTCCACAGATTCACCACCCTCTGGCTGAAGAAATTCCTCTTCATCTTTGTTCTAAATGGATGTCCCTCTGTTGAGGCTGTGGTCCTAGACTCTCCCACTATAAGAAACCTTCCCATGTCCTCTCTGTCCAGGCCTTTCAATATTCTATAGGTTTCAATGAGATTCTGCACCCCCCCCCCGCCCCCACATTCTTCTAAAGTTGGACAAATACCTGACTTAGAAAGGTTTAGAAGGTTAAGAGCAAACACTGGTAAATGGGACTCACCTTGAATGGGCATTTTGGTTAGTTGGACCAAAGGGCCTATTTCCATGCTGTATCACTCTGTGACTGTCTTGTAGTTCCTGACCTTAGATGCATTGAGATATACCCATTCCAGCAAACAATTTGAATTTGCATTTGTGTAGTTTGTAGATTTAATTTACCTTTTTGGATATGGGTTTTGTTGGACGAGTGTTTGTTACCCTGGTAGTTGGCTGTGAGCATCCTTGAACCACTGCAGGTGCTGGAAATGTGGAGCGATACAGAAGGTTAGAGGAACTCGTGGTTCAGGTGACATCTACTGGAGGGAAAGGGACAATTTCTGACAGTAATGGAGCAGTTTGCAACAAAGTAAAGCGTTGTAAGCATATATGATAGCAATGTTAAAGGAGTATTTGGACAGACGGGGATGACTTGCAGACAGATGGGATTAGTTCAGACAAAGGCCATTGTCACTGCAGACATGGTGAACCAAATGGCCTGTGTCTGTACTGTACTGTTTGAAGTACACCACTCCCATCACCCCTGCAACCTCACGCTCTGAACACAACATTCTGTATTCTCTCCACGCCAATCTCACTGTCAAACTCAGCACAGAAACAGGCCCTTTGGCACATTTTGTCAGCATTGACCAGAATCAGGTATAATATCTGACCTATTAATCAGGTAATTGCTGGCATATGTCGTGACATTTGTTGTCTGGCGGCAGCAGTACAGAGCAATACAGAACGCTAAAAGCCATAAATTACAATAAATATATATTTAAAATAATAGATTAAATAGTAGTGAAAATAAAGAGGGAAAAGAAAATACTGAGGTCGTGTACATGGGATCAATGTCCATTCAGAAATCTGATTGTGGAGGGGAAAAGCTGTTCCTGAAACATTGAGTGTGTGTCTTCAGGCTCCTGTACCACCACCTTGATGGTAGCAATGAGAAGAAGACATGTCCTGGGTGATGGGGGTCCTTAATGATGGCTGCCACCTTTTTGAGGCATCACCTTTTAGCAGTCTCCTCGATGCTGAGGAGGCTAGTGCCCATGATGGAGCTGGCTGGATTTACAATTTCATGCAACTTCCGATCCTGTTCAGTGACCCTTCCATACTAGACGGTGATGCAACGTGTTAGATTGCTATCCATGGTACATTTGTAGAAATTTGCAAGTGCCTTTTGTGACATACTGATTCTCCTCAAACTGCGGTGCCTTCTTTGTAATTGCATCAATATGTTGGACCCAGGATAGATCCTCAGAGATGTTGACACTCAGGAACTTGAAACTGCTCACCCTTTCCAATCCTGATCTCTCGATTAAGACTGGTGTGTGTTCCCTCAACTTCCGCTTCCTGAAATCTACAATCAACTCCTTGGCCTTACTGACGTTGAGGCAAATTGTTGCCGGGCCAGGTGGTTGCTTGGACAGAAGTTGAATCTAGGCATGACCAACCTCACAAAACACTTCATCACAGTAGATGTGAGTGCAAGTGGGTGATAGTCGTTTAGGAAGCTCACCCTTCTCCTCTTGGGCACTGGTATGTTTGTTACAGTTTTGAAGCAGGTGGAAACCTCTGACTGCAGCAGAGAGAGATTGAAGGTGCACATATAAAATGCAGAAGGAACTCAGCATTCTTGAAAAGGGTTTCATCCTGAAACATCGACTATCTGTTCATAGATGCTACCTGTTCTGTTGAGTTCCTCTAGCATTTTGTGTATGTTGCTTTGGATTTCCAGCATCTGCAGAATTTCTGTGTTTGAGAATGAAGGTGTCTTTGAACAGTTGCTTGGCACAGGTTTTCAGAGCCCTACCTGGTACACCATCAAGGCCTGACACCTTGCAAGAGTTCATCCTCTTGCAAGATGTTCTGACATTGGCCTCGAAAACAGAGAACACAGGATCACCAGGGATTCACACAGGTGTAGTTTTATTCTCTCTTTCAAAGTGTGCGTAAAAGGCTTTGAGCTCATCTGATAATGAAGCATCACAGAGATTCATGATGTTAGGTTTTGTTTTGTAGGAAGTAATGGTGTGTAAATCTTGCCAGAGCTGACATGCATCTGATTCCGTCTCTAACCTCATTGAGAATTGTTTCTTTTGCTCTTTTACTTGTATAGTTCTGGAGTACCAGTCCTGATGCTAGTCTAACTAATCATATCTACCTGCAGGTCATCCCTGGCTATTCATGCATCTGTCTAAGTGCCCCTTAAATGTTGTTGTCACATCTGCCTCCATCGCTTTGCTTTGTCACAAACTGCTCCGTGGCCTGTCCATTCAACGTTCTCATCACTCTACAGTTAAAGTGGTTTATTATTGTCAAAAATACTGAAGTACAGTGGAAAACTTGTCTCACTGTTCATACAGATCAGATATTTGCACAGTACACTGAGGTAGAACAAGGTAAAACAATTGCAGAACACAGAATGAAGTGTTACAGTGAAAGTGCAGGCAGATATTAAGCTGCAAGGCCATAAAGAGGTAGATTGTGAGGTCAAGAGTCAGTGTTGGTGTACTGGGCAGATTTTCATTCAATAGTCTTAAAACAGCCTGGTGGGACTTGCTATTTGCTGCCCATGGGAAGGGGGAGAAGAAGAAAGAATGCTAACAACAGGAATTCTGCAGATGCTGGAAATTCAGGCAACACACACATAAAAGTTGCTGGTGAACGCAGCAGGCCGGGCAGCATCTCTAGGAAGAGGTGCAGTCGACGTTTCAGGCCGAGACCCTTCGTCAGGACTAACTGAAGGAAGAGTGAGTGAGGGATTTAAAAATTGGAGGGGGAGATCCAAAATGATAGGAGAAGACAGGAGGGGGAGGGATGGAGCCAAGAGCTGGACAGGTGATAGGCAAAAGGGATACGAGAAGATCATGGGACAGGAGGTTCGGGAAGAAAGACAAGTGCGGGGGGGGTGGACCCAGAGGATGGGCAAGGGGTATATTCAGAGGGACAGAGGGAGAAAAAGGAGAGCGAGAGAAAGAATGTGTGTATAAAAATAAGTAACAGATGGGGTACGAGGGGGAGGTGGGGCATTAGCGGAAGTTAGAGAAGTCGATGTTCATGCCATCAGGTTGAAGGCTACCCAGACGGAATATAAGGTGTTGTTCCTCCAACCTGAGTGTGGCTTCATCTTTACAGTAGAGGAGGCCGTGGATAGACATGTCAGAATGGGAATGGGATGTGGAATTAAAATGTGTGGCCACTGGGAGATCCTGCTTTCTCTGGCGGACAGAGCGTAGGTGTTCAGCAAAGCGGTCTCCCAGTCTGTGTCGGGTCTCGCCAATATATAAAAGGCCACAAAAAGAAAGAATGTCCAGGATGGGTGGGTCCTTTGATTATGCTGGCTGCTTTACTGAGGTAGCGAAAAGTGTAGGCAGAGTCCATGGAGGGGAGGTTGGTTTCTGTGATGTGCTGAGCTATGTATGTCCTCAGTTCTCTGCAGTTTAATGTGGTCACGAACAAAGCAGTTGCTGTACTAAGCTGAGATGTGTCCAGATAGGATGCTTCCTATTGTAGTTTGATAAAAATCAGTAAAGGACAAAGAGGGCATGCCATATTTCTTTAGCCACCCTGAGGAAGTAGAGCTTTCTTAAATGTGGACTCTATATTGTTGGACCAGGACAGGCTTTTGGCAATGTTCACGCCAAGGTATCTGAAGCTTTCAACATCTCCTCTGTACCTACTTCTGCCCTTTCGTGGTAGCCATTTCAGCCCTGAGAGAAAGCCTCTTGACTATCCACATGATCAATGCATCTCATCATCTTGTACACCACTATCAGGTCACCTCTCATCCTCCATTGCTCCAAGGAGAAAAGGCTAAGTTCACTCAACCTATTCTCATAAGGCATCCTCCCCAATCCTGGCAACATCTTTGTAAATCTCCTCTGCACCCTTTCTAAGGCTTCCACATTCTTCCTATGGTGAGGCGACCGGATGAGCACAGTACTCCAAGTGGGTTCTGACCAGGATCCTATAGAGCTGCAACATTACCTCTCGGCTCTTAAACTCAATCCCACAATTGATGAAGCCCAATGCACCATATACCTTCTTAACCACAGAGTCAACCTGCACAGCAACTTTGAATGTCCAATGGACTCAGGCCCCAAGATCCCTCTGATCTTCCACACTGCCAGGAGTCTTACCATTAATACTATATTCTGCCATCATATTTGACCGACCAAAATGAACCATCTCAAACAGTCTAGCCTGCGGGAGTCATCACTTCCCCAGCTGTAGGTTGATTCATTATAGAGCCTAATGTCCGAGGGTAGAAATGACCTCGTATAGCGTGCTGTGATGCTGTGCAGTTGTCTTAAACTGTTACTAAAATTGCTCCTTTGTTCAGCAGGGGGTGAGAAATACTGTCCAGAATTGCCAGGATTTTCTGTTGGGTCCTTTGTTCCACCACAGCCTTCAGTGTGTGCAGTTTGACTTCTATAACAGAGCCAGCATTTCTACTCAGTTTATTGAGCCTGTTGGCACCACCTGTGTTGATGGCATTGCCCCAGCACACCACCGCATAGAAGATTGTACTGGCCACATGTGTAGGAGAGGCCTGTATACTCCAAAGGACCTCAATCTCCTCAGAAAGTAGAGGCGACTCTGGACCTTCTTGTACATGGCCTCAGAGTTGTTGCTCCACTCAAGCCTGTCATCCAGGTACTTGTAGGTCCTTACCACACCCATTTCCTCACCATCAGTGGTAATGGAGCAATGCAGGCTTAGTCTTGCCAAAGTCAGAATCAGAATCAGCATCAGCATCAGATTTATTATCACTGGCATGTGACATGAAATTCGTTAACTTAGCAGCAGCAGTTCAATGCAATACATAATATAGAAGAGAAAAAATAAATAAATCTATTACAGTATATGTATATTGAGTAGGTTTTAAAAAGTGCAAAAAACAGAAGTACTGTATATTAAAAAAGTGAGGTAGTGTCCAAGGGTTCAATGTCCATTTAGGAATCAGATGGCAGAGAGGAAGAAGCTATTCCTGAATCACTGAGTGTGTGCCTTCAGGCTTCTGTACCTCCTACCTGATGGTAACATTGAGAAAAGGGCATGGCCTGGGTGCTGGACGTCCTTAATAATGGACGCTGCCTTTCTAAGACACCATTTCCTTGAAGATGTCTTGGGTACTTTGTAGGCTAGTACCCAAGATGGAGCTGACTAGATTTACAGCCTTCTGCAGCTTCTTTCAGTCCTGTGCAGTAGCCCCTCCATACCAGACAGTGATGCAGCCTGTCAGAATGCTCTCCACGGTGCAACTATAGAAGTTTTTGAGTGTATTTGTTGACGTGCCAAATCTCTTCAAACTCCGAATTAATTATAGCCACTGCCCCCCTGGGGTGCACCAGTATTGATCATCAGCAAGGAGGATATGTTATCAACAATCCGCACAGATTGTTGTCTTCTGCTTAGGAAGTCAAGGATCCAATTGCAGAGGGAGGTACATAGTCCATCACCATCTCCTGTATCTACTGATGTTGAGCTGCCGATGATTCAGCTTGCACCATTTGACAGAGTCCTCTACCAGGGCCCTGTATTCATCCTCCTGTCCTCCCTTTATACACCCAACTATTGCTGAATGCTCAGAGAATTTCTGCAGATGACATGACTCAGTGTTGTATCTAAAGTCCGAGGTATACAGGGTAAACAGGAAGGGAGTCCCAGTGCTGCTTATAGCCATGTCTGATACACAGCTCCGAAGCTGCACATAATGTGGTCTGCCAGTCAGGCAGTCCATTATCCAGGATACAATGGAAGTTCCAGTCTGCATTGAACGGAGCTCTTCCCCCAGCAATGAGGGTTGTATGGTATTGAAGGCACTTGAGAAATCAAAAAACATGATCCTTACAGTGCTGCCCTGCTTATCCAAATGGGAATAGGTTCTGTTCAGCGGGTAGATGAGAGCATCATCGGCACCAATGATGGGCAAACTGCAGGGGATCGAGGGCTGATCTGACAGGGGTTGGAAATCTGGTTCTGATTCCAAATCTGCTGCTTACCCCTGCTGCTTGCAGTCTGTTGGTCAGGAGGTCAGGGATCCAATTGCAAAAGGAGATGTTGAGGTCTCGGAGCTCTCCATTAATTTTACAGGTGGCAGTATTGCATTTTTACTCTGAGTTATGATTTTGTCCACAAGGGGACAATGTCTTTTCCGCATGTGCCTGTCAATCTTACACTGTAATTGTGAAGATCTTTAAAATGATCAAAGCTGGTAAGTGTGCAAATTTACAGTTGTGAATCCTTTGCAGTTACCTGGTTTTCTGCATTAATTACTCATTTAATCTAAGTCTGATCTTCATCTAAGTCACAATAATGGACAAAGACAATCTGCCTAAACTAATAACAAACAAACAATTGTACTACTTCTCGTCAATACTGAGTACACCATTTAAGCAATCTTTCTAGTTTCAGAAAAACTATGTGAACCTCTGGGGTAATGCCTTCTACAGAAGCTATTTGGAGTCAGGTGTTCAAATCAATAACATGAGATTGGAGGTGTGGGTTGTCGAGGTGCCCTACCCTATAAAAAAGACATACAACATTGGGTTACTGACATGGCCTGATCTTCTCAAAAAAGATATATTTATTTGCACCATGCCTCGATTCAAAACAACTCAGAGGACCTTAGAAGAAGAATTGTAGCTCTGAAAGGCTACAAAAGCATTTCTAAAGACTGGAGTGTTCATCAGTCCACAGTTAGAGAAATTGCCTACAAATGGAAGAAACTCAGTACTCTTGCTACTCTCCCTAGGAGTGGGCATCCTGCAAAGGTCACACCAAGAGCACAACGTGCAATGATGGAGGTGAAAAAGAACCCAAGGGTAACTGCAAGAGACCTGCAGAAATCTCTGGAACTGGCTAAAGTCTTTGTTCAGCTCATCCCAACTGTGAAGCATGATGGAAGGAGGATCATGGTTTGGGACTGCTTTGCTGCCTCAGGGCCTGGAGAGCTTGCAATCGTTGAGGAAGCAATGAATTCAAGATTATGCACGTCTGATCAGCAGCCACAGGAGACGTTTGGTGGAGGTTATTGCTGCTAAAGGAGGTTCTACCAGTTATTAAATACAAGGGTTCACATACTTTTTCCAGCCTGGACTATGAATGATTAAGCAATGTGTTCAATAAAGACATGAAAAGTACACACATAAAAGTTGCTGGTGAATGCAGCAGGCCAGGCAGCATCTCCAGGAAGAGGTACAGTCGACGTTTCGGGCCGAGACCCTTCGTCAGCAATTTTATGTGTGTTGCTTGAAATTCCAGCATCTGCAGATTTCCTCGTGTTTGCGATGAAAAGTACAATTGTTTTTGTGTTATTAGTTTAGGCAGATAGTGTTTGTGTATTTTGACTTGGGTGAAGATCAGACTACATTTTATGAGTAATTAATACTGAAAACCAGGTAATTGCAAAGGGTTCACAAACTTTATCTTGCAACTGGGGATAGTTTCTCTTTGGCTCGCATCTGCCTGTTCGCCAGTGATCTCACTGCTTCTCCCATCCCCCTCCACTTTCTTGCCTTCCTTTCTTTCTTTCCTTCCCCCATCCCCCCACCAATCATTTTGTAAGGAAGAAGCATTATTTGCTTCAACCATGACATAGTTCAGATGGGGAAATTGCAAACCTAGTAACGTGGAAGTAAAAAACCTGTCATTTTATATCTATCAATACAAGTATCTGGTTTGTTCAGCACCATGAAGATGTGAAAAAGAAAGTAATGAAAAATATAGAAGGTATTTAACCTACAGATTTTTGATGTTGGGAAGCATACTAAAAAGTAGAAATTGCTCCCCTGACAGAAAATCCGAATTAACCTCGCATACCTCTTGGCAATGGATAACCCGGAGGCCAGATTACACATTTTGGCAAAGGAATAATAAACTTGCATGTTTGGTAATCCTGCCTTCATAAAACTTGCCATGAGTAAGGCCACAGGAATTGTCCTTATTTATTATAAAATACCAGAATTACTGAGTAAGGGGATTAAGAAGGAAACAGTCTTCAGATTTGCCGTTACTCTGTTGTTTAAATAACTTTTCTGTTTAAAGTTTAATTTATAGGACATTTCCTGAACGTAGATCTGCTGTCCCAGTGGAGATGTGATAGTTCCCATTACCGCCTCCTGCCCCCACTCCCCCGGTGTTCACTTTCAAGATCCAGTTCCTCTAATGTGCTTGCTGACAGGAAGAACTTTGAAGTTAAAACTGATCCTTGGGGTAAAGTTTGGGTAGGGACCCAAGTCAGTAGTTGCCAGCCTTGTTACAATTTTGGGCAAAGCTCAGACGTAGAACTTCGAACAGTATAGCACAGTACAGGCCCTTCAGCCCAGGTTGTTCTGCCAACCTTTTAACCTACTCTAAGATCAGTTTAACCCTGCTTCCATCTTTCTATCATCCATGTGTCCATCTAAGAGTCTCTTAAATGTTTCCAAAGTGTTTGCCTGTACCACCACCCAAAGAAGCATGTTCCAAGGACCCACCTCTCCAAGTAAAAAAGCCTGCCTCTGACATTTCCTGATACTTTGCTTTCATCTTAAAATTATGTGCCCTGGTATTAGCCATTTTTGCCTTGGGGGATAAAGTCTCTGGCTGTACACTCGATGTATGCCTCTTATCATATTATACATCTCTATTAAGTCACCTCTCATCCTCCTGCTCTCCTAAGAGAAAAGCCCTAGTTCAACCTTTCCTCATAAGATATGCTGTCTAATCCAGGCAGTATCCTGGTAAAGCTCCTCTGCACCCTCTTTAAAGCTTCCATATCCTTCATATAATGAGGTGGTCAGAATTGAGCACAATATTCCCAAGTGTGGTCTAACCAGGGTTTTTAAAGCTTCAACATTACCTTGCACCTCTTGAACTCAGTTCCCCGACTAATGAGGACCAACACACCATGCACCTTCTTAACCACCCTATCAACTGGCGCAGCAAGTTTGAAGGATCTATGGTAGCTGGAGTAATGATTTGGGACTATAGTTTTCAAGCAGGAGTACATGGGTGAGGCTACAGGGGGCTTTGATTCTGATACAGATTATGTGGGATTCTACCTGGTGTTAAGGGGCCACAAAAATTGACTGTAACAAAAAGAATTGGTAACCCCATAGGTTTCCTTTGCTTCCTTCTCACATTCCAAAGTCGTTCAAGTTGGACGATTAATTGGTTATATGGTTGTAATTGAGTGGCGTGGGCTTATGGGCCAGAAGGGAAAACTGAAGTGGATCTTCACTCTGAGTGTGAGAGTGTGCAATGAGTTGCAGCCAAAGTGCTGGATACAGGCTCAGGTACATGAATGGGGGAGTATGGAGGGCTGTTTTCCAGGTGCAGGACGAGGGGAGTAGGCAGAGTAGAAGTTCAGCATGGACTAGATGGGCTGAAGGGCATGTTTCTGTGCCCTACCATGGTTAGAAGAATAAGTTTATTTTGTGTAGAGTTGCAGAGTCATGGAGCACTACAGTGCAGAAACAGGCCCTTCAGCCCATCTATTCTATGCTGAACCATTAATCTGCCTAGTCCCATTGAGCTGCACCCGAACCATAACCCTCCATACCCACCAACCCCTATTCATGTACTTATCCAAACTTCTCTTAAATGTTGCAGTTGAACCCACATCCACCACTTGTGCTGGCAGTTCATTCCACACTCACCACCCTCTGAGTGAAGGAGTTCTCCTTAAACATTTCACCTTTCACCCTTAACCAATGACCCCTAGTTATAGTCTTACCCAACCTCAGTGGAAAGAGCCTGCGTGCTTTTACCCTATCTATATTCATAATTTTATGTACCTCTATCAAATCTCCTCTCAGTCTTCTATATTCTAGGGAATAAAGTCCTAACCAGTTCAATGTTTCCTTATAACTCGGGTCCTCAAATCCCAGCAGCATCCTTGTAAATTTTCTCGGCACTGTTAAAATTTTATTTACATCTTTCCTGTATGTAGGTGACTGGAACTTCACACAAAATTCCAAATTAGGTCTCAGCAATGTCTTAGACCATAAGACTATAGGATATAGAAGCAAAATTATGCTGTATCTATCAACTCTGCCTTAAAAATAGAAATTCCACAAATTCACCACTCTCTGACTAAAGAAATCCTTCCCCATCTCCGTTCTAAAAGGACACCCCTCTTTCCTGTGTCCTTTGATCCCATCATAGGAAACATCCTCTCCAAATGGTCTCTATCAAGGCCTTTTACCATTTGATAGGTTTCAGTGAGGTCACCCCTTATTCTTCTCAATTCTAGTGAATACAGATCCAGAGCCAGCAAACGCTCTGTACATGACAATTTATTCAATCCTGGAGTCATTCTTGTGAACTTCCTTTGAACCCTTTCCAGTTTCCGCACATCCTTTCTAAAATAAGCGGCCCAAAACTGCGCACAATACTCCAAGTGAGGCCTCAGCAGTGCTTTATAAAGCCTCAACATTACATCCTTTTATATTCTAGTGCTCTTGAAATGAATACTTCATTTGCCTTCATCACCACAGACTCAACCTGCAAATTAACTTTTAGGGAATCCCGCACAAAGACTCCCAAGTCCCTTTCCACCTCAGTTTTTTGGATTTTCTCTTCATATGGAAAATAGTATACCCTTTCATTT
This sequence comes from Mobula hypostoma, assembly GCF_963921235.1. Lineage (NCBI taxonomy): Eukaryota > Metazoa > Chordata > Chondrichthyes > Myliobatiformes > Myliobatidae > Mobula > Mobula hypostoma. Next base: position 2,642,529 of record NC_086107.1, read on the forward strand.
CTTCTACCAAAGTGTATGACTATACACTTCCCACTTCTGCCACTTCGTTGCCCATTCTCCTAATCTAAGTCCATCTGTAGCCTATTTCCTCAAAATTACTTGCCCCTCCACCTATCTTCGTCTTGTCTGCAAACTTTGGAACAAAACCATTGATACCATCATCCATGTCATTGACGCATAATGTAAAAAAATTGGTCCCAACCTAGACTCCTGTGGAACACCACTAGTCACCAGCAGCCAACCAGAAAAGGCTCCCTTTATTCCCACTCTTTGCTTCCTGCCAATCAGCCACTGCTTTATCCATGCTAGAATCTTTCTTGTAATACCATAGGCTCTTAAATTGTTAAGCAGCCTCGTGTGGCGCCTTGTCAAAGGCCTTCTGAAAATCCAAGTACAAAGCGTCAAGCGATTCTCCTTTGTCTATGCTACTTGATATTTCTTTAAAGAATTCCAACAGATTTGTCAGGCAAGGTTTTCCCTTGAGGAAGCCATGCTGACTATGGCCTATTTTATCATGTGCCTCCAAGTACCCTGAGATCTCATCCTTAATAATCGACACCAACATCTTTCTAAGCACTGAGATCAGATTAACTGGCCTATAATTTCCTTTTTTCTGCCTCTCTCTTCTTGAAGAGTAGAGTGATATTTGCAAATTTTCAGTCTTCCAGAAGCATTCCAGAATCTAGTGATTCTTGAAAAATCATTACTAACACCTCCACAATCTCTTCAGCCACCTCTGCTCAGGTAACTTCAGACCTCTCAGTTTCCCAAGAACCTTCTCTCTAGTAATGGCAACTTCACTCCCTTCTGACCCCTGCACTCTGGAACTTCCACCATACTGCTAGTATCTTGCTCAGTGAAGACTGATGCAATATACTTATTCAGCTTGACCGCCTTTTTCTTGTTTCCTAATGCTACCTCTCCAGCATTATTTTACAGTGGTTGCAATATCCATTATAGCCTCTCTTTCACATTTTATGTATCTGAAGAAGCTTTTGGTATCCTCTATAATATTATAGGCTAGCTTATTTTTGTATTCCATCTTTACCTTAATGACTTTTTTTAGTTGTCTTCTGTTTGTCTTTAAATGCATCCCAATCCTCTGACTTCCCACTATTTTTTGCTGTATTATAGGCCCTCTCTTTAGCTTTTATGTCGGCCTTGACTACTCTTGTTAGCCACAATTGTGTCATCTTGCCTTTAGAATACTATCTCCTCTTTGGGATGTCTGTGTCCTGTGTCTTCCAGCCGTTCTTGCTCTTCCAGTGTTCTTTTCCAGTTAATTTTGGCCAACTCCTCTCACATGCCATTGTAATTCCCTTTATTTCACTGTATTACTGATGCATCTGACTTTAGTGTCTTCTCAAATTTCAGAGTGAATTGGATCACTCGCCCCTAGGGCTGCTTTTACCTTGAGTTCTTTAATCAATTCTGGTTCATTGCACAACACCTAATCCAGAATAGCTGATCCCCTATTGGGCTCAACTGCAAGCTGCTCTAAAAGGCCATTTCATAGGCACTCCAGAAATTCCCCCTCCTGGAATCCAGCAGCAACCTGATTTTCCCAGTCTACCTGCGTATTGAAGTCACCCATGACTTTTGTAACATTGCCCTTTGGCATGCATTTTCTAACTCCCTTTTTTATTGCATAGTCATAGTCACACTTTATTGATCCCGGGGGAAATTGGTTTTCGTAACAGTTGCTCCATAAATAATAGTAATAGAACCATAAATAGTTAAATAGTAATATGTAAGTTATGCCAGTAAATTATGAAATAAGTCCAGGACCAGCCTATTGGCTCAGGGTGTCTGACCCTCCAAGGGAGGAGTCGTAAAGTTTGATGGCCACAGGCAGGAATGACTTCCTATGACGCTCTGTGCTGCATCTCGGTGGAATGAGTCTCTGGCTGAATGTACTCCTGTGCCCAACCAGTACATTATGTAGTGGATGGGAGACATTGACCAAGATGGCATTCAACTTAGACAGCACCTTAGACATTTGTAGACCATATCCTTACTACTGTTTGGGAGTCTGTATACAACTTCCATTTTCTACTACTTCAACATAACATCTCAACTCCACTGGCAGTTGTAACTAGTGTGAGTTGGGAAGGGTTCTTGAGCAACTTTTAAAGCTTGTTTTGCACTTCAAAGCATTAACATTTAATATGGAAATAGTTCAAGATACCTCTGATGCACAAAGCAGACTGTCTGAGCCACAGATGTTTAGGCTAGCTGCTAAAATGAACACATACTCCTTTTAGAATTTTGCTTTAGTGGTTAGTCAGCTTTAAAGTGCTGTCCAAGTGTAATCATCCCCTGAAACACATTTCATCATCGTGAGCAAATCGCCCTTTTCATTGCTTTCTTGCGTTCTAATAAATCACTGAGGATCAAGGTTACAAAATGATTGTATTAGTCCTTTCCACTTTTCTGCATGAGTTATTTTACTGTAAGGTTAATATTAGATTAGCTTTACTTATCGCGCAGACATCAAAACATACAATGAAATGTGTTGTTTGTGTCAACAAACCAGCACGGTCCAAGGATTATGCTGGGGGCAGTCCAGCACCAACATCGGCATAAGGACAATTTACTAAAGATACTTTTGTAAGCTAAGTTCAAGTTCAGGTTTATTGTCATCTGACTGTACATGTGTACAACCAAACGAAACAGTGTTCCTCTAGACCAGGGCTTCCTCACCTGGGGTCCACAGACCCCTTAGTTCATAGTAGGAGTCTATGGCATAAAACGCTGGGAGCTCCTCTCCAGACCATGGTGCACCCACAATAATTGAATAAACACACAGCACATAAAACAAAATATTACTATAAAAAAGTAAAAATGTAATTCAAAGTGCATGTAGTGTGCAGCCTAAGGCTACGTCCACACTAGACCGGATAAATCCGTAACTGAAGCCTTTTCTCTTCGTTTTGACCCTCCGTCCACACTGAAACAGCATTTTCCTCCCCCGAAGCCCTCGTGTAAATTTGAAAACGCCGATTAGGCAGCGTAGTGTGGATGGGGTAACCAGAGATTTCTAAAAACGCTGTCATGACGTGCCGGAACAGATGGCGGCAGCGCGGCATTTCATTGTTTTCTTGAACGCAACCCCCACACAACCTAACAATTTCAGAACAGACGGCAACGAGACTGAAGCCAGAAGAGTTAGAAATGTACTCACCAAATACTTTGACCCATAACTTACTGAATAAATAAGTATACTCACTTTGCCCTGTTTTCTGTCCGTGCTTGTATAGAGGTGGTTTACCTATTTATGCAAGTACTTTTCTGACAATGGATGTGTAACAGCCTAATGTAACATTGTATGGAAATACAAGATAACAGTGATGTAGGCACGTTTTATACATTTAACAAGGTGCTTTATTAATGTAACAGAGTTAGTCAGTTTTTCTATGTTCATCGTCAGCTGGGTCATACTGTCCATGAACTCCCTGTCGGTTGCCTCCATACGTTCCAGTATTTGTTTTTTTTTAGTTTTAAGTCCTCCTGCGTGAGAGTCAACAGCTGTCCGTCGTTTGACAATTTCCTTTTAAGTTTTTCTAGTCTGTAATTGCACAAATGTGCACTTTCACAACGAGATTGGACACCAAACATATCGCTTGTTTTCTGTAGATGTGCCCTGCGCTTGCCCAGTAGGAGGAGATTCACCCAAATACCTGTTTTAATGTGGACGGAAGTATTTTCAAAAACGCTTTGTGTGTGGACGCCTATCGTTTTTACGCGAAACCGGCATTTTCAAAATTATCCGGTCTAATGTGGACATAGCCTAAGTTAACAGTACAGTAAACAGCTCACTGTCCTAGTGTCAAGACCTCGCTGGTGGCAGGGTACTCATTAGTCTCACAGCCTGAGGGAAGAAGCTGTTACCCAGTCTGGCTGTCCTAGTCCTGATGCTTTTATACTTCCTAATGGTAACGGACCAAAGAGATGTGGGATGGATGGTAGGGATCCTCAACAATGTTTCGGGCTATTACCAGCTTACCAGCTATTCAGTTTTGTAATCCCTTCTTCAAATGGGTCACTATTAATCTGTCAGATAGTAATTATATTAGTGGGATAAGATACTGCTTAAAACCTATTTCTTTTACCAAACTTCTTGACCAAATATTATGTGTCAGTTTATGTTTAGGAACCTTCTCTGAAGCATTTGGAAAAGGGCAGGACATTCTGGATTCTGACATGTCAGCTCTGTTCCTGTTCCCACAGAAACACTGGCTGCCGAGTATTTCCGGCATTTTCTGTCTTTCCTTTAGGCCACTTCCCTCCTCGAGCTTCTTGCACTATTGACCATCAACCCTAGACATCACCGCACATAAATGTCTGAACCCAAAACCCTGAATAAACAGTTGTTAAATGGAAACTTGTTCATTTCAGGTTCAACACTAATAATTGGCCCAACATTTCCAGCAGAGGAGAAGTTCGAAATAAATTTATTATTCAAGTGCATAAATGTCACCACATACAAACCTGAGATTCACTGTCTTGCAGGTATTTACATGAAAATGCAGAAATTTACAAAAAGAAAAATATGCATAAAGACTAACTGCAAAAGACATTTGAGGCCCTGCTTGTTGGTTGGGATTAACCATAGATGTTGTGTCCTAGCTGTCTACATGATACACCAGCCAGGGCAGGGCAGTATGATATGGAGAGCAAGCTGTTGGCCACACAGCAGGTTTCCTGTCTCCACACAGCTGATAACTCCAAAGGACCACCAGAAACTAATACAATTTAGTGCTAGCGGCATTGCAGGAGTTGCCAGTCAGCATTGAACTCAATGTAGATCTACCTTAGATACTCCAGCTCCAGACTTTTCCTCTCCAGCCATGAGTGGGTAAAGCTGCAAGGCACACCGGCTTGAGATCAGATGTTTCCTTCTAGGTGAGCTGCCAGCCATGGCTGATGAGCCCCGTCTACCCAGAGCAACTGGTTTTAAGACACCAGTAACCCGCTTTTGCTCCTTACCCTGTCAGTAGAAAGGGCTTCGCTGAGCTTAGTAGTTAAGCCACATATGAAGGCCAGGAGCTGGACTTGGTTGTCAGAGGCAATTTGAGTGGCATGCCATCGGGAGCATTTAATGGGTAATGGGAGTTTATCCCCATTACGCCCCTGGCTATGACAACCTTAAGAAACCTTCAAATCACTAACTACAAATAATAAAAAATACTGAGAACATGAGTTGTAAAGGGTCCTTGAAGGTGAGTCTGTAGGTTGTGGAATTGGTTCAGAGTGAGGTGAGTGAAGTTATCCATGCTGGTTCAGGAGCCTGATGGTTGTGGGGTAATAACTGTTCCTGAATCTGGTGGTGTGGGACCCAAGGCTTCTGTACCTTCCTGCGTGATGGTAGTAGCGAGAAGAGAGTATGGCCTGTGTGATGGGGGTCATTATTGACGGATGCTGCTCACAATGTAGTGACAAACCACAATTAAGTAAGTAATCACATGAACTTATCCCTTCTGCCTACACAATAGCCATATCCTTCCATTTTCCTCACATTCATGTACCTATATAAACATCTCTTAAATGCCCTAATGTGTCTGCCTCTACCAGCGGCCCTGGCAGTTCATTCCAGGCACCTATCTGTGTATTAAAAAACACAACTTGACCCTCACATCTCCTTTAAAATTGCCCCCTCCCACCTTAAATGCACTCCCTCTGGTGAATGGAGTGCTGACCTTAGTAGAACTAGGATCTGTTGAATTGGACTGTAGCTGTACAAAGTTGTGGTTAGACAATAGCTGGAGAGCTGAGCACGTCTGAGCTCGACATTATAGGCTCTTCCCCTTCAGCCCGTAGAATGATTGCATTTCTTACTTTAATGGCGAAAAGATGTATTTTACAACATTGGAAAGAGCTTAATGCTCCAACTACCTTTTTTTGGTTTTCTCAGACGATTTTATGTTTGAATCTGGAGAAAATTAGAAGTAACCTTTATGATTCTTCATTTAAATTTGAACAGATTTGGGGACCTTTTATTCGATATTTTCATTTAATGTAATATTTACCCTTCTTGTTTTTTCTTCACTGTTTTAATGGAGGTCGGGATTGAGGACGTGATTTTAAGTTTAACTCTGTTTGGTTTCAAGTTAGCCCATTGCTTTGCTTTGCTTTTAGTTAGTTGCACGGTGGGTTTTTTTTTGGGGTTTTTTTTTCTTTTTTTTCCATTGATATATATAAAATCTAGTATACTATTATGTTATCTTGGTTTCTTATGCTTAAATTACATTGTTTGTAGTATTTTCTTTTTGGTATTGTTATCTTTTGGAATTTTATTATACTTTAACATTGTATTAATGTTTATATGGCTTACCTTTTTTGTATACTTACTCAATAAAAAGATTTAAAAAGAAAGACATTATAGGCTTAATGGAAAACGTATGGACTTGGTTAAATATGAGGAGACATTATACAAAGTGGAATTTAGAAGGTAATGTGATTGAAGTTGCTCGGACACGAAGGGGAACTGATTAAAGAGCTATTTCAGATTTCACTCCAGATTGGGTTTAAAACGAGAGCCAGGTTAATTCTGTGAGGACAGTGGAAGTTTCTTCAACAGATTGTTATGAAGTTAATTTATATCTGAGAGTGGCATTTAAGTTCACCAGAAGTGATAATAATGCAGATATGTGGAGTTTGTTTTCTGGGTAGTGAAATGAACTTGGCTCCTCTAAATCACTCCATGTTTATTCTTATTTTCTTTATTAGTCTACTTTTAAGTTTTCCAAGATGGATTTTTATTCCCTCTATGATGGGTTCTGCCTCTATAACAAGTACTGATATAAAATAATAATCTAGTCTGCCCTATCTTATCCTTTTGTATTTAAATCACAATGAGCATATATTCAAAATACCCACTTTTATCTTAAACAATTTCAGGTCAAATTTTATTCTTATCTTGATTTTGAGATTTCCTAGTTTTTATTTTGTCCCTCTTCTCCCCCTCCCCGAATCAGCTGCATCACCTTTTCCTTGCAAGTTTTCTGTTTTATTTGTCTGTGCAATGTTTTTCTGTGCCTTTTTGTTTTATATTATTAGTTACAGAATCAGTTGTCCAGGGATATTTTCCACTTTGAAGCATTCAGTTCTTGTCATTCACAGATATAAACTGATTCTGGAATGCCTTAAATTTGTCATTTTAATCTCTCTCTCCCTCCCAACATGTACCCTCTGAATACCAATCTTCCGAAACCTGGAGAAGGCCTTTTCTTACTAAAAGCTCTATTATTTCTCCCCTTAACCACCTCTATCCACAGACTGTGTGGAGGCCCAAGTCATTGGGTATATTTGAAGCAGAGGTTGATAGTTTCTTCATTAGTAAAGACAGAATCAGGTTTAATACCACTGGCATGTGTCATGTAATTTGTTATTTTCTGGCAGCAATACATTCCAATGCATAGAGATGAAAACTATAAATTACAATAAGAAGTATTTGCCTAGGTGGATTGGAGGAGGATTCTGGTGGAAGTAATTCTCAAATGGCAGGGGTAGGCAACCGTGGCTGACAAGGGAAGTTGAGGACCGAATCAAAGCTAAGGAAATGGCATATACGGTAGCAAAAGTGAGTGGAAATTGGATGATTAGGAAACTCTTAAAATCCGATAAAAGGCAACTAAAAAAGCTATAAGAAGGGAAAAGATGAAATATGAAGGCAATAATATAAAGCAGGATACTAAAAGTTCTTTCTGTTATATAAAGAGTAAAGGGAGGTGTGAGTTGATATTGGACCACTGGAAAATGATGCTGGTGAGCAGGTAACGGGGGACAAAGAAATAGCAGATGAACTTCATAATAACTATGCATCAGCCTTCTCCATGGAACACACTAGCAGTGTGCCAGAGGTCTGTGAGTGTCAGGGAGCAGGAGTGAGTGTCATTGCTATTGCAAAGGAAAAAGTGCTAGGTAAACTGAAAAGTCTTAAGGTGAATAAGTCACCTGGACCAGATGGACTACATCCCAGTGTCCTGAGAGAGATGCATTGTTCATGATCTTTTAAAAATCACTTAGTCTTAGAGGACAGGAAGATTGCAAATATCACTCCACTCTTTAAGAAGAGAGGAAGACAAAAGAAAGAAAATGATCGGCTAGTTAACCTAATCTTAGTTGGGAAAATGTTGGAATCTATTATTAAAGATGAGGTTTCGGGGTACTTGGAGACTAATAAAATAAGTCAAAGTCAGCATGGTTTCTGTAACGGGAAATCTTGCCTGACAAATGTTTTAGAGTTCTTTGAGGAAGTAACAAGCAGGGTAGACAGAGAAAAAGCAGTGGGTGTCATTTACTTGGACTTTCAGAAGGCATTTGATACGGTGCCACACATGACGCTGCTTAACAAGATAAAATCCTATGGCGTTACAGGAAAGATACTGGCATGGATAGAGGAATGGCTGACAGGCAGGAGGCAGTGAGTGGGAATAAAGGGGGCCTTTTCTGGTTGGCTGCCAGTGACTAGGGGTGTTCCTCAGGGGTCAGTATTGGGACCTCTACTTTTCACTTTGTATGTCAATGATTTAGATAATGGAATTGATGACTTTGTGGCAAAGTTTGTGGGTGATACAAAGATAGGTGGGGGGGGTAGGTAGTGCTGAGGAAGCAATGTGATTGGAGCAGGATTTAGACAGATTGGAAGCATGGGCAAAAAAGTGGCAGATAGATTACAGTGTTGGGAAATGTATGATAATACATTTTGGTAAAAGGGACAATAGTGCAGACTATTATATAAAAGGGGCGAAGGTTCAAACATCAGAGGTGCAGAGGTACTTAGGGAATCCTCGTGCAAGGATCCCAGAAGGTTAATTTACAGGTTGAGTCTGTGGTAAAGAAAGCAAATGTAATCACAGGTAAGAGAAAATCTGCAGATGCTGGAAATCCAAGTAACACACACAAAATGCCGGAGGAACTCAGTAGGCCAGGCACCATCTATGGAAAAGAGTAGAGTCACCATTTTGGGCCCAAATCTTCATCAGGACTCGGCCGGAAACGTCGACTGTACTCTTTTCCATAGATACTGCCTGGTCTGAATTCCTCCAGCACTTTGTGTGTGTTGCAAGGCAAATGCAATGTTTGCATTTATTTCAAGGGGAATAGAATATAAGAGTGAGGAGATAATGCTGAGGCTTTATAAGACACTAGTCAGGCTGCACCTGGAGTATTGTCAACAGTTTTGGGCCCTGTATCTCAAGAAGGATGTGTTATCATTGAGAGAGTCCAGAGGAGGTTCACAAGGATGATTCTGGGAATGAAGGGGTTAACATATAAGGAGCATCGGAAGTTTTGGGCCTGTTCTCACTGGAATTTAGAAGAATGCGAGTGGATCTCATTGAAACCTACTGAATGTTGAAAGGTCTAGATCAGGGGTCCCCAACCTTTTTTGCAACGCGGACCGGTTTAATATTGACAATATTCTTGCGGACAGGGGGTGGGGGGGGAGGTGTTCAAGTAGGGTTAAACTCACCTCAACATGTCTTTTATAGTTAGGGTTGCCAACTTTCTCACTCCCAAATAGGGACAAAAGTAGCAGTCAAATACAGAATACTTGGGTTTACCCTGAGAAAGACTACCATGACCATGAAGCCTTGCATGAGCACCTGTGTGCGCATGCGCGTACATACAGATTTTTTTCCCCACAAGTCGGTTTTGGCTTAATCTTCCCGACTACACTGTAGATACATTATTTCTACTTTATATAGGCTGTGGATTTATCATATCGTTCCTGCTTTTACTATATGTTAGTGTTATTTTAGGTTTTATGTGTTATCTGGTAGGTTATTATTTGGGTCTGGGAACACTCAAAAATTTTTCCCATATAAACTAATGGTAATTGCTTCTTTGCTTTACACCATTTCGGCACGAAAGGTTTCATAGGAACGCTCAGCCTTAGTGGGGGAAATACAGGACAAGGGTGGTCCCGTATGGGACAAACCGATTTAGCCCAATATACGGGATGTCCCGGCAAATACGGGACAGTTGGCAACCCTATGTTCAAGTTCAACAGTGCGTGACAGGGAATGAGGAAAGGTGCAGCTGACTCGTATCGTTTCCTCGCGGCCCAGTAGCACAAGCTTTGCGACCCAGTACCAGTCTGCGGCCCGGTAGTTGGGGACCACTGGTCTAGATAGGGTGGATGTGCAGAGGATGTTTCCTCCAGTGGTGGTATCCAGAACTATAGGGCACAGCTTCGAAATTGAAGAGCAATCTTTTAGAACAGAGGTAAGGAGGAATTTTATTAACCAGAGAGTGGTGAAACTGTGGAATACTCTGCCACAGACTGTGGTGGAGGCCAAGTCTGTGGGTATATTTAAGGCAGAAGTTGGTAGTTTCCTGATTGGTCCGGGCATCAAGGATGTGGTGAGAATGCTGGTGTATGGGGTTGAGTGGGATCTGGGATCAGCCATTATGGAATGGTGGAGAAGACTCAATGGGCTGAATGGCGTAATTTTGCTCCTGTATCTTATGGTCTATTTATATTAAAAAAAAATTAAATGTAGTGCAAGAAGAGAGCAACAATATGTGAGGTAGTGTTCATGGGTCCATTGTCCATTCAGAAATCTAATGACAGAAGAGAAGAAGCAGTTTCTTGAAATGTTGAGTATATGTCTTCAGGCTCCTATACCACCACCTTGACTGTAGCAGTGAGAAATAGGCATCAAAGCTTACGGGGAGAAGGCAGGAAAATGGGATTGAGAGGAATAATAAATCAGCCATGATCAAATGGCAGAGCAGACTTAATAGGTCGAATGTTCTAATTCTGCACCAATGGCTTACGATCTTTAAAAAAAACAAAAGGAATAATGGACTAGTGTTCATGGGTTCATGAACTCTGATGGAGGGGAAGAAGCTGTGTCTGAATGGTTGAGTGTGGGTCTTCAGGCTCCTGTACCTCCTGCCCCGATGGTATTAATGAGAAAAGGACATGTTCTTGACAGTAAGGGTTCTTGGTGATGGATGCCACCTTCTTGAGGTATCACCTCTTGAAGATGTCCTCTGGTGCGTAGAGTTGTACCCATGATGGAGCTGGAACCCTTTCAATAAACCTCTTGTCTATGGTGCTTGCATTCACCCTTGATTAAACTGTGCAGAATGATTTATGGTAGTTTCCTTGCCTTTCTATTCTGTGCCCAATTTAACAAGGCCAGAAATGCCATTTAAACATTTTACCTCACTGTATAATTTCTATCCTGTGGAGTTCCCGTGAAGAATACTTCATACAATTACATCTTTTTTAAAAAAGTGTGATTGTGAATGACAGTTCAAAAGAAGTTTTAAGCCTTCTTGGTGGTGTTTAAATTCATGAATTTTTTTTGTCCGTCCAAGGCGTCTTGCGTTAAATCTGATGTCACATGTTGGAGTGGTAGAGTAGGAACATCAAGCATGCAGTAAATAATTCCACTAACACTAAAGTAATGAAAGCTCCTTTTCATCTTCAGAATGGGGGCTGGTCTTTAATTACATCTGGAGATTATTACTCCAAAACGCAGAAACCTTGAAGCAAAATAAGTTCATTGTTTGTTGAGGCTAATGTGGAATTGGACCTGTCAGATCTGTGCCCACACAAGGCAGCTGACCACAACTAGAAACCATAAGTATGTTATTGATAGATCTAGCAGAATCCTCTTTACTTCGTGTGTGATCAGAATATGAAAGTTGCTACCACTGAGTGGTTGAGGTGAATTGGTGTATATTATGACCACACCAGGGACCATCATTTTAAGATGATTGGAAGAAAGTATGGGGGGTATGTCAGAGCCAGGTTTTTTTTTTTTTTTTTTACACAGAGTGGTGGGTGCCTGGAATGTGCTGCCAGGGATCATGGTTGAGGCTGATACATTAGGGACCTTTAAGAAATTCTTAGATAAGCACATGGATGATCAAACAATGGAGGGCTGTGCAATTAGATTTATGTTGGAGCATGAGCACTGGCATGGGAATACTGGGCTGAGGTGCCTCTGATAGGTTCTTGCCGAGTCAGAATAGAGGGAAGCCCATTTAGAACAGATTTAGGAGTTATTTCTTGTAGCCTGAGGGTGGGGAATCTGTGGAATTCATTGTCACAGATGGCTTTGGAGGTCAAGCGAGTGAGTATATTTAAAGCAGAGCTTGATAGGTTCTTGCTTCATCAGCTTGACAAAGGTTACTAGGAGGAGGCAGGAGAATGGGGTTGAGAAGGATAGTTAATCAGCCATGATGGATTGGTGGAGCAAACTCAATGGGCTGAATGGCTGAATTCTGCTCCTATGTCTTATGGTCCAATGTAATTCTGTATACACTCATCATTTTTTATTTTATATTATTACTCCTACACGTTACAAAATAATCCATAAATTCTGCTCATCCCGCATGTCGCCATCTTCCCTGAGTGTATTATTGAGAGATGTGATAGGCTAAGTGACATTTTTTATTGCCAGATGTAATACAGTGCATGAATATTTATTCTAGGTTCTAGATTTTGGCCATTTCCATAGTTAATGCCCCAGCGGAACATGAACATTGAAATAAAACTGTTAGATTAGCACTCTTTATTTGCTTGCAGTCTTATTAATGGAAGAAGTCCTTGGGAGAGTAGAGCAATCAAAACATTGTTTTGTTGTTACTGGCAGGTTTACAGACTGGCTTCTCTCCTTGACAGTTTTGGCTCAGTTTCCTTTGCGACTGTTGGTCTCCAAGTCAGCAGAGGAAACATTTCACCAAGGCGTGTGCAGGAGAGAAATTGAACTTTCTTCAACCTCAAGCTACATTTAAAGTAGTCAATTCCCAGCACAATTGTATCTACTGAACATGAGCTTCAGGATTAGGAGTAGGTTATTTGACCTTTAAAATCAATCTCATAATCTCTCTCAATTCTGTTTTCTTGCATTATCCCCAATTCCATTGGTTTCCTTTATAACCACAAATTCTGCACTGTTTGATTGAGCCTCCACACTTCTGTTGTGTATATTCACCGTAGTTCTGATGTAGAATAGAATTCTGGTTGCCTCATTATAGGAAGGATGTGGAAGCTTTCAAGGGGATGCTGAGATTTACCATGAAGCTGCCTGGATCGGAGCACGTCTCATGAAGAAAAGTTGAGCAAGCCAGTGCTTTCTCTTTGGAGCGAAGAAAGATGAGAGTTAACTTGATAGAGGTGTACAAGATAATTAGGTTAAATTAGATTATGAGGACACTCAGTCCTCGTTTATTGTCATTTAGAAATGCATGCATTAAAAAATGGTATAATGTTCCTCCAGAAAGATATCACAGAAACACAGGACAAACCAAGACTAAAACTGACAAAACCACATAATTATAACTTATAGTTACAACAGTGCAAAGCAATACTATAATTTGACAAGACCAGACCATGGGCACGGTTTAAAAAAAAGTCTCAAGTCCCGATAGCCCCATCATCTCACACAGACGGTAGAAGAGATAAACTCTCCCTACCATGAACCTCCAAGCGCCGCAAACACCCGACCGCAGCGGACTCTGAATCCGTCCAAAAACTTTGAGCCTCGGACCAGCCCTCCGACACCAAGAACCGAGCACCATCCTCTGCCACGCATTTTGACCCAGCCCCGGCCGCCAAGCAACAAGCAAAGCAGAGGACTCGAGGCCTTCCCCTCCAGAGATTCTGGATCACACAGTGGCAGCGAAGCAGGCATTTCAGAAGTCTCACCAGATGTTCCTCCGTGCTCTCACATCTGTCTCCATCAAATCAGGATTGTGCACGGCATCCTACTTGACAGATAACAGATATCACCACCGGAGTGGCTGCTGCAAGCTGCGTCACGCCGCCATCTTCTCCTCCTCAATAAGAGGCAAAAACCAATTGGACAGCCGGAGACTTTTTTCCAGGGCAGAAATGCCAAATACAGCAGGTGTTAATTTTAAGGTGATTGGAGTGAAGTGCAGGGGGGGATTTCAGAGGTAGGTTTTTTGGAGTGATGGGTGCATGGAATCTGGTGCCAAGGCAGATACAATAGGGTCATTTAAGAAATTCTTAGAGAGGCACATGGATGATAGAAAAATGGAGGACTATGTAGGAGGGAAGGGTTAGATTGATCTTAGAGTTAGTTATAAATTCAGCACAATGTCGTGAGCCAAAGAACCTGTACTGTGCTGTAGTGTTCTATGTAGAGAATTTGAAAGATTCACCACCCTCTGAGTGAAAAAACATCTTGTTTCTGTCTCAAGTAATCTTCCTGTATTCAGAGACGCTGAAACTTTGGATGACCCAAATGAGAAGTAACACGCTGCGCTGGAGCAACTCAGTGGGTCAGGCGGCATCTCTGGAGGAAAATGAACAGTTCGTATTTTGGACCAAGACCCTTTCATCGGGACTGGAAAGAAATGGGCAGAAGGCAGAATAGAGGGGAGTGGGAGGCGCATGAGCTGGCATGTGATGGATGAAGCTGGGAGGTGATAGAAGAGGTAAAAAGGCTGAACAAGATGGAATCTAGTAGGAGGTATCAGTAGACCATGGAATAAAGGGAAGGAGGTGGATGTGGAAGGTGCAGGTGATGGATAGGTTGTGAAGACGGGGAGGGAAAATTGAAGGGGTATGGGAGGGAAAAGGGAATACCAGAAAGGTGGGGGGTGGAACAGAAACAGAATCAGGTTTATTATCACCGGCATGTGATGTGAAATTTGTTAACTTAGCAGCAGCAGTTCAATGCAATAGGTAATCTAGCAGAGAGAGAAAAATAATAATAAAATAAAACATAATAAATAAGTAAATCAATTACATGTATTGAATAGATTTTTTTAAATGTGCAAAAACAGAAATACTGCGTAATTTTTTTTTAAAAAGTGAGGTAGTCTCCAAAGCTTCAATGTCCATTTAGGAATCGAATGGTAGAGGGGAAGAAGCTGTTCCTAAATCGCTGAGTGTGTGCCTTCAGGCTTCTATATCTCCTACCTGATGGTAACAGTGAGAAAAGGGCATGCCCTGGGTGCTGGAGGTCCTTAATATTGGACGCTGCCTTTCTGAGACACCAGTCCCTAAAGATATCCTGAGAACTTTGTAGGCTAGTGCCCAAGATGGAGCTGACTAGATTTACAACCTGCTGCAGCTTCTTTCAGTCATGTGCAGTAGCCCCTCCACACCAGACAGTGATGCAGCTTGTCAGAATGCTCTCCATGGTACAACTATAGAAGTTTTTGAGTGTATTTGTTGACATGCCAAATCTCTTCCAACTCCTAATAAAGTATAGCCACTGCCTTGCCTTCTTTATGACTACATTGATATATTGGGACCAGGTTAGATCCTCAGAGATCTTGACACCCAGGAACTTGAAACTGCTCCCTCTCCATTTCTGATCCCTCTATGAAGATTGGTATGTGCTCCTTCGTCTTACTGAAGTTGAGTGCCAGGTTGTTGCTGCGACACCATTCCACTAGTTGGCATATCTCACTCCTGTATACCCTCTCGTCACCGTCTGAGATTCTACCAACAATGGTTGTATCGTCAGCAAATTTGTGGATGGTATTTGAGCTATGCCGAGCCCACAGTCACGTGTATGCAGAGAGTAGAGCAATGGGCTAAGCACATGCCCCTGAGGTGCACCAGTGTTGATCGTCAGCGAGGAGGATATGTTATTACCAATCAACACAGACTGTGGTCTTCCGGTTAGGAAGTAGAGGATCCAATTGCAGAGGGAGGTACAGGCTCTGCAACTTCTCAATCAGGATTGTGGGAATGATTGTATTCAATGCTGAGCTATAGTGGATGAACAGCATCCTGACGTAGGTGTTTTTTGTTGTCCAGGTGGTCTAAAGCCATGTGGAGAGCCATTGAGGTGGAGTGGTTCCAGATGTTAGAAATATCAGTGTTGATATCATCAGGTTGGAGACCACCAAGACATAGTTCCTCTCATCTGTTTAGGCCAGATGCAGATGAGGGGGTGGATAGGCATGTCAGTGTGAGAATGGGAAGTAGACTTAATATGGTGAGCCGTGAGGAGATCCTGGCTGTTATGGTGGACAGTGCGAAGGTGTTCGATGAAATGATCCCCTATTCTACGTTGGGTCTCATAGTGCGTGTCTCAATTTGAGGGTCCTTAGTGGTGGATGCCACCTTCAGGAGGAATTATCTTTTGAAGATAAACTCGATGGCGGGGGCGGGGGGGTGGATGGATTACGGCTCAAGATGGAGTTGGCTGAGTGTAGGACACTCTTGCCATCCTGTGCAATAGAGCCTCCATACCAGTCTGCGATGCAACCAGTCAGAATGCATCCCAGTGGGCATCCATAGAAGCTTGCCAGGGTCTTTGGTGACGTACCGAATCTCCTAATGAAGTAGAGCCACTGGGATACCTTCTACATGCTTGTGTCAGTGTGTTGGCCCAAGATCCTCAGATGTTGACACCTATCTCAGATATTGAACCTGCTCACCCTTTTTCACCGCTGACCTGCCAATGAGGTTATGATCTTGTACCTTATTGTTTACCTGCACTGCACTTTCTCTTCAACTGTTGTACTTCATTCTGCATTCTGTTATAGTTTTACCTTGCGCTACCTCAGTGCACTATGTAATGAATTCATTTCTATGGATGGTATGCAAAACAAGTATTTCTGAATGACCCATGAACATGACCCCTCTATTCTACTTCCACACTCTATAATTTAGAGCAATTTTTATGTCTAATACTGTACTACTGCAACAAAACAACAAATTTCGTGATGTATGGCAATGTCTGTGAGTCTGCGCAGGGATTGGAGGTTGGTGACCCAATGTCTGAGTCCGGGGCAAAGGACTGGATGGAGACCTGGAGGTGACCTGTCCTGAGGAGGGTGGGAAAGGGGCTTGTTTTGGTGGTGTTGTTTTGCTGAACATTGCTGGCACCAGAACGTGTTGTGGGTCGCCCCCAGCACAACTTTAGAGATGGCCGTGGTTGTTGACACAAATGACACATTTTACTGGTATGTTTCAATGTGCATGTGATAAGTCTGAATCTGATGATAAATGTGATTGTGACAAACTCTTCACTGTTAGTAGTGGTACAATCACTTGAGTCAAATATAGTGATCTCCTGAAGGATTGTTCATTGATGGGTCCTCAGTGGTTCTGGAGGCCAATCCAGGATCCACATATTCTGGTGCTGTGTTGACAATGTGTGTGGTGGCTGTGGTTGGTTGTTCAGTCTGTCATTTAGCAACCGCCACTTGTTCTTTGAGGTATCAGCGGAGGTCCCTCTTGCACAGATTTCTTCCAGGTGTATCTATGGAGTGCAATGTCTTCCCAGTTTTTAGATGTAAAGTTGAATTTCTATGGGCCTGTTTTGATGTTATCTTTGACCTCCCTCCAACTGGGCATAATGGATCTGTTTGGAGAGACGCAAGTCGGAAGACATGACTTATCCATCAGAGTAGGTGATACTTTATCCTGGTGGGAGTGCATTTCCACCTCAATACATATATTGTATTGGTTTATTATTATCATGTACCAAGATAAGAAGTTTATTTTTCATACAGTTTATAGAATGACAGTAATAAAACAATTCCATTTCCTTGGTCTTGCTGAGGTGAGTGTTATGCATACTGGAACTGAGTCTAGTGAGCCAGCAGTTAGCTTGGTTAAAGAGACATTGTGATAACGGGTCCTGTGGCTACGTGGTAATAATTCTGTTCCACTCTGACTGTAGCCTTTACAAAAACACTTACTATGCACACCAAAGCAGACGTTTTGACTGAGTGGTAATTGTGCTAATACAGTGTGCCCTGAACTATTGTTTATTTATGGTGTTTTAATATCAATTTTATTTTTGCAGATTTGTTGGTGTTTGTTGATAAACGCATCACCCTGGCTGCATTCAAGCAGCAGTTGGAGCCTTATATCGGAGTTCCATCGTCCCAGTTTAAGATCTTCCGAGTCTATGCTAACAGCCAGGAGTTTGAGAGTGTTCGATTAAATGAAACTCTTTCATCGTTCTCTGATGACAATAAGGTGAGAAATGGAATTTAATGTTAATCCACTGTTGCTGAGACGTATGTTTTGAGTTGTACATTTAACTATTTTACATCTGATGAACTAGCTCTGCAAAGACTCTAAAATTACTTTATCTCCAAGTAACACACACAAATGCCAAGCAATCTCCTGATTTAATCCAAGTGTAATCATGGGCCAATTTACAAAGATTAATTAACCTGCTAACTGGTATGCCTTTGGACTGTGGGAGGAAACCAAAGCACCCGGAGGAAACTCGCGTGGTCACGGGGAGAGTTTCTACGGGCCTACGGGAATACAAACTCCTTATAGACAGTGGCAGGAAGAGACATGCAATGAAAAACTTACTTGCAGCAGCATCACAGGCAAACAACATCGGATAAGCAACATTCACAAGAAAAACATAAACCAATTATTCAAGATTGTTTAATGTCACTTCCAGTACACCAGTGTAAAGAAGAACCAAGTAATGGTTACTCCGAATCCAATGCAGCACAAAAAAATAAGATAAAGAACACAATCATAAAAAAAACGCAATAAATATATATATATATATATATATATATATACACACACATCAGATAGCTTATATACTGTACATAGATTCATTGTATGTCCATAAAGTGATGCTAGGCACAGGAGGTTACTGACAGGAAATGATAAAGTTGTGGTACTAGAACACAATTAAAGCAGGAAAAATAAACAAAGCCCACTTCAGTGCAAAGTGATCGTATAGTTGCTAATCTTTAGTGATAATTCTAATTTGATATTATCCAAATCCTTCCTTTAAAAACAAACCTCTAGATAACCATTCGACTTGGGAGAGCTCTGCGGAAAGGAGAATATCGTGTTAAAGTGTACCAGCTGCTGGTGAATGATCCAGAGGTAGGTCTAGTTAAATTTACTTAAACTTTGTCACAGACCTGAAGAAGCCCTTGATTAGCCAGCCTTCTCTCCTGTGCTCGAGCCTGTGATGTGCAGAGTGAGCTCAGGACCAGAAAGGGAGACTGTTGGGCATTGATTAAATCGAGGTGAATTAACTTTCTGTATTAAGCAATTGTTGGATTATTGATGCAGATTTAATTATTTCGATTGTGAACTTAATTCCCTTCGGCCAGATGGGGCTCATCAGCTGTGGGGCTGGTGGTTCATCTAGGAGGAGAAAAACTCTGAACTCGAACCTCCAGTGCCTTGTGGCTAAACTCATGGGGAAAGCTTTGGGAATAAACCCTGACAAGAATCCAGAGCTGGAGTCCCTGAGGCAGTCCTACATGGAGTTCAACATTTGCTGGCAACTCCTGTGATGCCTCTGGTGCTAACCTGTCGGTCTCTGCCATTCCTTTGGATTCATCAGCTGCGTGGAGAGGGGAAGCCTGCTGCATAGGCAACAGCTTCTTCTCCATATCGTACTGCCTTGGCTTGCATATATGTAGGTAGCTAGGACATAACATCCATGGTCAATCCCAATCAATGGATGCCTCATTCAAACTTAATTGACTATTTGGAATATAGATGAGTTTGTGATTTCTGGGTTACACTTTGGTAATTAGATTAGATTATGAGGACACTCAGTCCTCTATTATTGTCATTTAGAAATGCATGCATGCATTAAAAAATGATACAATGTTCCTCCAGGGTGATATCACAGAAAAACAGGACAAACCAAAGACTAACACTGACAGAACCACATAATTGTAACATATAGTTACAGCAGTGCAAAGCAATACCATAATTTGATAAAGAACAGACCATGGGCACGGTAAAAAAAAAACAGTCTCAAGTCCCGATCGACTCCTGAGTCCCCGATAGCAGGCGGCAAAAGGGAGAAACTCCCTGCCGTAAACCTCCAGGCACCGACAACTTGCCAATGCATTGGAAGCACCCGACCACAGCCGACAATCAGTCCTTCCATCCGAAAACTTCGAGCCTCCAACCAGCCCCTCCAATACAGCCTCCCGAGCGCCATCCTCAGCCGTGCGCCTTCGACCTCGCCGCTGAAACAAGCAAAGCCGAGGATTCAGGGCTTTCTCCTCAGGAGATTCCGGTTACCACACAGTAGCAGCAGCAGCGAAGTGGGCATTTCACAAGTTTCTCCAGATGTTCCTCTGTACTCTCACGTCTGTCTCCATCAAATCAGGATTGTGCACGGTCCCCTACTTGACAGATTACAGATATCATTCACCGGAGAGGCCGCGCTTGGTGGTCTTATGAGCACCTCATAAACCATGTTTTAAAAATAATTTGGAATAGTGTAAAATTCAACCCATGGGACCCATTACATCTTTATGTGAATGCAACCATTGCTGGTTCATTTTAAAATTCCCACTGGCATAGTAAAAATGGAGAATTCATCCATGGTAAATGTTTGTGTAAATGTTGAAGCCTTGCAGCAGGAGTGGAGATTTTCACAATTTTCTTTTTCAGTTGCCATTTAACTGGTGGAATAACATTCCAGTGTCATTGGTTACTTGAGAGTGTGTTAAGTATTGCCAGCTACGATTGCTTGAAACACCTGAACATGAAGGTGTGCAGATCTGGCCAGTCCCCGTGAGCTCCATCTCCTTCTCTGTTGAAGAGAATTGATTTAGAATTGTTTAATGTCATTTCCAAGTATACACATTGTCACGTACCCCGTGATGGGTTAAAGATCCAGCAGAAATGGAAAACATTTTGGAGCCCAGTATTGCTATTAACTAATGGTATTTATTAGTAACTACACAATACAGTAATATAACTGCAGATATATCAAACAGGTTAGCAATGATTATATTTAAGTGTGGAAATATATGAAAACCAAGCTTCTTCAAGTCTAGGGGTAAATAGATAGTCTTACGGTGATGAGTAAAGTTCAGTTCAGTTCGTGGTATTGAGTTGAGTAGTGATGGAGAGAGAGAGGGAGAGATTTGAGTCTTCAGGTGAGCTAATGCCGTCGATCTTCCCCTTGTCCTCTGAAATCCTTTAGAAGTCACCGACTATGACTACAACAAAAGGGACCGTTCTTCTGTGGTGGGATTATCAACCCAGGCGAGGGTTGGACACACGAATAACTCCCCACCGGTCACACCCTTTTCACACTGTGGGAGCCACTAATCGATCCTCCAAAACCCATCTTTTCTGTGGGCACAACAAAGCTCATTCAGTGTCCAAAACCATGTGTCACCAGGTCTAACAGCTGACCCATTTATCTCACTGTGCTGAATACTAGCTGTCCATCAAGCAGCTCCTCCCTTCTCTCTCTGTAAGAACTTGGAAGCTGCCAGTGTCCTTGTGGAAAGTATAAACAAACTGTGAGCAGTCTTCGCCTCTCTCTCTCTTTCCAAAAGCACAGTTCATAGGGGTAATTCAGGACCCCATCACAACATGTAATTTGTTGCCTGTTACGCTGCTGGTGTTTAGAACAGCGATGAAGGTCCTCTTTCTGTCCTTGGTGGTTTTCTCTGTTCTGCCCCACATGTGGTTCAGGGTCCTCAGTACTGTTACACACAGATGTAGAAGGGTTCTTCATTGCTGTTCCCATAAGTTTTGTTTGACCTGTCAGGGTTGTTAGCCCAGAGCTGAACCCCTGAACCAGGAGAACAGGTGGACTAATCTCAGTCTGGCCTCTACCCTTTGACTTTTTTAGCATGGGTGACCCTACCAAGAGCTAAGGCATAAAGCCCTAACTCCAGCCAGCATAGCTGTCCGGGTCATTGAGGCACGCGAGCTTCCAAACGTGACAAGGCGTGATTCTCTTCGCGGATACAAGTGTAATAATAATTGTTAATAATGAAATAATTGTTGATCCAGATTCAGTGCAACAAAAAAAAGATAACAAACAATAATAAAAAACACAATAAATGTAATTTTGTAAGATAGCTTGTATACATTGATCGTATGTCCATAAAGTAATGCTCGACACATGAGTGTCTGAACATATGGTGACTCTGACAGGACTAGAATATAAAAGCAAACATGTCACTGGTGAGCCCTCATTTGGAGTGTTGTGAGCAGTTTTGGGCCCCTTATATAAAAAAAGATGTGCTGACATGGAGAGGGTTCAAAGGAGGTTCAGGGTCTCTACTCACTGGAATTCAGAAGAATGAAGAGTGGCCTCATTGAAACCTAATGAATGGTGAAAAACCTGGATAGAGTGGAGATGGAGAGGATGTTTCTGAAGGTGGGGGAGTCAAAGACCAGGGTGCACAGCCTCAGAATAGAGGGGCGTTTTTTGGAATGGAGAAGAGGAGGAATTTCTTTAGCCAGAGAGCGGTGGATCTGTGGAATTCATTGCCACAGGCAGCTGTGGAAGCCAAGACCTTGTGTAAATTTAAGGCAAAGGTTGATAATTTCTTGATTTGTCAGAGCATGAAGGGATATGGGGAGAAGGTAGGAGATTGGGGCTTGATGGGCTGAATGGCCTAATTCTACTCCTATATCTTATGGTCTTATGGAAATGATAAAGAATGGTTGTTGGGGATGTGGAGGGGTGGGTTAGTGGGTGGAGTGTTGATTAGTCTTCATGCTTGGGGAAAGTAATATGGTCAGTTTGCTGTTATGCAGAGGTTGGAAGAAGCATGGGAGTAACAGGGAGGGGTAGCAAATTACCCTCTGCACTTCACAGACATTTTACTGAGCAGACTCTTCCACATTCAATTTACTTTGAATCTGTGTGACATAGGTACATTTATTATCATAGTACATATAGGTCACCTGAGATTCATTTTCTTGCAGGCATTTGCAGTAGAACAAAGAAATACAATAAAGTCAGTGGGAAAACTACACAAAGACTGACAAACAACCAATGTGCAAAAGAAGGCAAACTGCAAATACAAAACAATAAATAAGCAAATAATACTGAGAACATAAGGCCATAAGAAATAGGAGGTGACTCAGCCCATCTAGTCTCCTCGGCTAGTGGTCGGCTGGTGGCGCAGTGACATCAGCGCCGGACTCCAGAGCGGAGGTTCCCGGGTTCGAATCCAGTCGGGCTGTTCCTGAGTACGCTTTCCATCCGTGCCGGGTTGAATGTTGAGCTCGCAACTCAACCTCGTAAAATAAAGAAAAACCAATTGGATTGAGGTCTGGACTCTGGTTTGGCCACTCCAGGACATTGACTTTGTTTTTAAGCCGATCATGTGTAGATTTGGCTTTACATTGGGGTTGTTGTCTTGCTGGGAAACAAATCTTCTCCCAAGTCACCGTTCTCTTGCAAAATGCATCAGGTTTTCGTCCAGGATTTCCCTGTATTTTGCTGCATTCCTTGTACCTTCTATCTTCGCAACCCTTCCAGGGCTTGCTGCGGTGAAGTATCCCCACAGCACGATGCAGCCACCACTATGCTTCATGGAAGGGATAGTGTCTTTTTGATGATGTGTAGTGTTTGGCTTACATAAACATAGTCTTATGGCCAAAAAGCTCAATTTTGGTTTCATCAGATCTTAGAACAACCTTCTAAGTGACCAGAGTCTCCCGCATGCCTTCTGGCAAACACTAGCTGAGATGGCTTTCTCTTTGCCATTCTCCCATAAAGCTATGACTGGTGAAGCACCCGGGCAACAGTTGTATGTGCATTTTCTCCCATCTCAGCCATTGAAGCTTGAAACTCCCCTGGAGTTGTCGGAGGTCTCATGGTGGCCTCCCTCACTAGTCCCCTTCTTGCACGATCATGCTGTTTTTGAGGACAGCCTGCTCTAGGCAGATTTACAGCTGTGCCATATTCTTTCCATTTCTTGATGATTGACTTAACTGTACTCCAAGGGATATTAAGTGACTTGGAAGTTTTCTTGTATCCATCTCCTGATGTGCTTTTCAATAACCTTTTCACGGAGTTGCTTGGAGAGTTCTTTTGTCTTTGTGGTGTCGTTTTTGCCAGGATACTGACTCAGCAGCAGTTGGACCTTCCAGATACAGATGTATTTTTACTACAGTCAATTCAAACACCTTGACTGCACACAGGTCTCCATTTAACTAATTATGTGACTTCGAAAACCAGTTGGCTGCACCAGTGATGATTTGGTGTGTCTTATTAAAGGGGGTGAATACTTAAGCAATCAGTAATTCTGTGTTTTTTGTTTCTAGAGATCTGTTTCACTTGACATGAAAGAGTCTTTTTCTGTTGATCAGTGTCAAAAAAAAAGCCAAATTAAATCTACTGTGATTCAATGTTGTAAAATAATAAAACATGAAATCTTCCAAGGGGAGTGAATTCTTTTTATAGGCACTGTGCCTCTATTAAATTTCCCCTCATTCTCCTATGCACCAGGGAATATAGTCCTAAACTATTCAACCTTTCCCTTTCTATCTGTAATTCACTCATTTTCTACTTTATGGTTGAATCAATGTTTCTGGACAACTTGGGATGGGCAGCAAATATTTCACCCATTTTGCCTGAATAAATACATTTGAATAGTCTAGTTTCTCCGGGAAATAAGGCCAATATTCTGATGTACCTTTATGACTGTAAATAATAAGAGTTTGGTCCAGACAAGCATGTTTAGTCTTTAATAAATTTCAAACCAGAATGATGTTTCCATCAAAGATTGTTTTGCATATACTATATATGTGTTCTTATATTACAGCCTTGTAAATTTCTCCTCGATGCTGTGTTTGCTAAAGGCATGACAGTGCGTCAATCAAAGGAGGAACTTCTGCCGCAGCTGAGAGAGCAGTGTGGCCTCGATCTCAGCATCGACAGGTAAGAAATTAACTGAAACGTAACAAAGCACTGGGTGTCTGTTTCTAAACCACTGAGGTGCTCTGTCGTATCCAGCAATGCCAGGATACTTGTGCGGGAGAGCTCTTAAAATGGAAAAGCTATTGCACTGGGATGGTCCCACTCTCTTGATTTCAGACGTCCAGATCCGGTGGTACAAGTAGTCGACACAAACTGGGGCCTTCCTTGGTTGCAGTGGATGCCTATCACTCCTCTGTGCCTCATCGTGCCCTTTCCTCTCCACGGAACATTGCAGAACTGTCTTCCTGGCTGTCAGATCTCATTGCACAGTCTGCCAGAGCTGATTTCACCTGCTAGGACAGGCATGTCCCTATCTCACCAGGGTATGAATCTTGCATGTGGCCCTCACCTGGTTTAGCATCAATGACCAACACAGTCCGAGGATGTGCTGCAGGCTATCCGTGAGTGTCGCCATGTTTCCAGCACCAACGTAACATATCCACAACTCGCTAACTCTAATTTGTGCACCTTTGGAATGTGGAAGGAAACTGGAGCACCCGGAGGTAACCCACATGGCTTCAGATAAAACTGGTTATGTTTACACCCCTCTGCAGCCTTTTGCGATCTGATACAGTGACACCTCCATACCAGATGCTGATGGAACCATTTAGAATGCTCTCCTCAGTTCATCTATAGAAATTTGTTACAGTCTTTGGTGACGTACCAAATCTCTGCCAACTCCAAATGAAATATAGCTGCTGGTGTATGTTATTTATAGTGTAATGGGCCCAGGATAGATCTTCAGAGATGTTGACACCCAGGAACTTGAAGCTTCATGGAGTATGGTTCAGGAACTGGTGGATGAATAGTGACTGTCAAAAATTGCAGCAGTTTGTAACTAATTTAATGATTTCAAGATTGTTCAATACAGTTTTGATACACAAGTGTAAAGAAAAACAAAATAATTGTTTCTCTGGATCCGATGCGGCTAAAAAAAACACAATAAGATAAAGAACACAATAATAAAAAATGCAATAAATATAAATACATAAGATAACTTGTATTCACAGATTAATTGTCTGTCCATAAAGTGACGCCGGGCACAGGGGTATCTATACAAAAGGTGACTAACAGGAAATAATGAAGTAGTGGTGGTTGGGGGTGTGGAGAGGTGGGTTAGTTGGTGGAGGTGTTGATCAGCTTTACTCTTTGAATCTGGTGGTCCTGGTGTGGATGCTTCCTGATGGGACTGAGACAAACGGTCAACGGGCAAGGTGGGTGGGATCCTTCATGATGTTAGTCCATTTGTACATTACTGCACCTTCCTGTGGTACATTGATTGACAATTTCTCATCACGTATGACAGGTTTAGGCTCAGGAAAAAGACTTGGAAGAACCCTGGAACAATCTTTCTAGACTACCACGTCTACGAGAATGACATTAACATCTCGAGCAACTGGGAGGTTTTCCTCGAGGCACTTAATGGTAAGCTTCCTCAGGGAAAGACATTCTAGATTTTAACGGCAATCTTCCTTGGGAAGGATATTCTAGATCTGATGCATCTGAAAGTGTATCCACCAGCGATGAGGCAAAAGGCCACTGTACAGGAGGACAGGAAGCTACTGAACTGAAGAGTCATTGGAAGAGTTCATGTTGGGACTCAGTAAGACTGAATATGAATTTTAAATTAACATGTAAGGACAAGAAGCCCTTAGAACATAGAACGGTACAGCACAGAAACACGTCCTTTAACCCACAAAGTTGTGCTGTACCAATTAAATTAGTATGGGTCAGTTTGGGGAAACACAGTTTAATGCAGGGCAGGAGACTTGGGGAGTATTTCTGTAGATTGTTGGCTCTGTTTAAATGTTGGTGAGATCAAATACAGTCCTATGCAAAAGTCTTGGACACATAGATATAGCTAGGGTGCATAGTACTGTATTTGTCATTGTGGAGCAGAGAGCAAGTTTGTAAATCTGGTGGGAGCAAAGGATGTTGGGAATGGTGAGGGTGGCAGAGGAGTGCCACAGGATTGGGGGGGGGGTGACGGTGGCAGGAGTGCAGACACACTCACCCCTGTGACACCAGGCAAGGTCATTTGATTCCAAACAACTGGTTTATTGATCATTCCCTCTCCCTTCCCCTTTTCCCAACAATGATTTCCCTCTCCCTGACCCTTTCCAATTTTCAGTCCACAACAGAGACCCCTCTCAGAATCAGGTGTATCATCACTCACACATGTCATGAAATTTGAACATAACATAAGAACATAAGAAATAGGAGCAGGAGTAGGCCATCCGGCCCATCGAGCCTGCCCTGCCATTCAGTAGGATCATGGCTGATCTGTCTGTAAACTCTGCTCCATCTACCTGCTTTTTCCCCATAACCCTTAATTCCCCTACAATGTAAAAACCTATCTAACTGTATCTTAAATATATTTAGTGAAGAAGCCTCAACTGCTTCCTGGGCAGAGAATTCCACAGTCACCAGTCCCTGGGAAAAACAGTTTCTCCTCATCTCCATCCTAAATCTTCTCCCCTGAATCTTGAGGCAATGTCCCCTAGTTCTAGTCTCACCTACCAATGGAAACAACTTTCCTACTTCTATCTTATCTATCCCTTTCAAAATGTTGTATGTTTCTATAAGATCCCCTCTCATTTTTCTGAATTCCAGAGAGTATAGTCCCAGGTGACTCAGTCTCTCCTCATAGGTTAACCCTTTCATCCCCGGAATCAACCTTGTGAGCCTCCTCTACACTGCCTCCAAAGCCAGTATATCTTTCCTCAAGTATTGGGACCAGAACTGCACACAGTACTCTAGGTGCAGCCTCACATGTACCCTGTATAGTTGCAGCATGACCTCCCTGCTCTTGAACGCAATCCCTCTAGCAATGAAGGCCAACATTCTGTTTGCCTTCTTATTAACCTGTTGTACCTGCAAGCCAATTTTTTGCCATTCATGAACAAGCACTCACAAGTCCCTCTGCACAACAGCATGTTGCAATCTTTCACCATTTAAATAATAATCTGCTCTTCTATTGTTCCTTCCAAAGTGGATGATCTCGTATTTACCAATGTTGTATTCCATTTGCCAGACCTTGGCCCACTCACTTAACCTATCTATATCCCTCTGCAGACTCTCCACATCCTCTGTACAATTTGCTTTTCCACTCAGTTGAGTGTCATCAGCAAATTTTGCTACGCTACACTCAGTCCCCTCTTCCAAATCATCAATGTAAATGGTAAACAGCTGCGGGCCCAGCACGGACCCCTGCGGCACCCCACTCACCACTGACTGCCAACTGGAGAAGCACCCATTTATACCAACTCTCTGCCTTCTATTGGTTAGCCAATCCACTATCCATGCCAATACACTCCTCCAACTCCATGCATCCATATCTTATTTATAAGTCTCTTGTGCAGCACCTTATCGAATGCCTTCTGAAAATCCAAGTATACGACATCCACCTGTTCCCCTCTATCCACTGCACTCATGTCCTCAAAGAACTCCTGTAAGTCTGTCAAACAGGACCTGCCCTTTCTGAATCCATGCTGCGTCTGTCTAATGGAACCACTCCTTTCTAAATGTTTCGTTATTTCTTCCTTAATGACAACTTCAAGCATTTTCCCGACTACAGATGTTAAGCTAACTGGCCTATAGTTGCCCATCTTTTGCCTACGTCCTTTTTTACATCCTTTGTTTTTTTTTTGCGGCAGCAGTACATAAAAGTTGCTACAGTATTGTGCAAAAGTCTTAGGCACCCCAGCTATCTATATTTATACTGTGTGTGCCTAAGACCTTTGCACATTACTGTATATTAATTACCCTTTAGTAAAAGAGGGATTGAATTCAAAAGCAGGGAGGTCATGCTGCAACTATACAGAGTACCGGTGAGGCCGCACCTGGAGTACTGTATGCAGTTCTGGTCTCCATACTTGAGGAAGGATATACTGGCTTTGGAGGCAGTGCAGAGGAGGTTCACCAGGTTGATTCCAGATATGAAGGGGTTAACCTACGAGGAGAGATTGAGTCACCTGGGACTACACTCTCTGGAGTTCAGAAGAATGAGAGGGGATCTTATAGAAATACACAAAATTTTGAAAGGGATAGATAAGATAGAAGTAGGAAAGTTGCTTCCATTGGTAGTAAGACTAGAACTCAAGATTCAGAGGAGAAGATTTAGGATGGAGATGAGGAGAGACTGTTTTTCCCAGAGAGTGGTGAATCTGTGAAATTCTCTGTCCAGGGAAGCAGTTGAGGCTTCTTCACTAAATATATTTAAGAAACAGTTTGATAGGATTTTACATAGTAAGGGAATTAAGGGTTACTAGACAACGGAGTGACCCATTGGGGCACCCTTTGAGAGAAGGGTAGTGCAGTCTGATGTGACCAGAATGAACATTAAATTTTCCTGAATGCTATTGGTATCGCTTTGCTTTGGAAATTGAAGAAGAAAACCTCATTTTATTAAAGAAGAATGATGTGTAGCAAGGCAAATATAGCTCCTCCTCATTTAACGAAGGACACTTTTGATGGCATCATTTCTGGTTGATCTGCCACCCTTGTGCCTCTCGTTGTCATTCTGGAGATGTGCAGTCCTTTCATCTGCCATCTTTTAATCTCTTCTGCTGTTTATTCTTTGTCTCTGATCTTGGAGATGTACATTTCTCTGCTCCTTTGTCTCTTCCCCTGTCCTCCTCCTGTGCCTGTTTTTGTCATTCTGGAGACATGATGCCAGGATAATCAAGGACACAACCCACCCAGCCAATAGTGTGGCAAATGGAGCTTAATGTGGAGAAAATGTGAGATGCAGGAATCAGCAAGAGGAATGGAAAGATGGACTATCTAAATGGAGAGAGAGAGAGAGAGTGCAGAGTCATTCGTGTGTTCCATTGCATGAATCATGGAATAAGCAGGCAGGCACAATAAGAGGTCAGGAAGGCAGAAAGCACATTCAAGTTATTGTCATCTGACTGTACTTATACAACTGTATGAACCAACGATCCTCTGGACCACGGTACACCCACAATACATATATACAACTGTACGGAGCAACAATCCTCCGGATCACAGTGCACCACACAAAATATATCATACACCGCACATAAACCAAAATATTACTACAAATAAGCTAATAAAATATGATTCAAACTGCATGTCTTTCGCAGCAGGGGTAAACACTAAAACATATGTTAAACAGCTTGCTGAGCTAGTGATGAGAACTTGGTGGTGGCAGTGTATTTGTTAGATTTACAGCCTGAGGGAAGAAGCTGTTACCCAGTCTGGCTGGACTAGGACTGGTCCTGGTCCTTCTCCTTCTCTAACTCTTTCCTGATGGTAGTGGGTCAGAGAGATTGTGGGATGAGTGTATACAGCAGTCCTGGTAAATGTCACAAATGGTGGGCAGGGAGACCCCGGTGATTGTCTCAGTTTTTATTAATCCTTTGTTACCAGAGAGTTGGATTGTAGAAGTAAGGAGGCATTGTCACATGTGTACTGGGAATTAATGAGGACAAACCTGGGATGCTGTGCCGTTTCATCCCGTTATGTAAAAGGGGGTATACTGGCAATCCATTAGTCACTTACCAGTGTCATTGTTGAGCTGAGAGATGCAAAGACTTCTTGCAGAGGGGTTAATGAATTGAAAGCTATATTAATCACATCTGCATTGAGACATACAGTGAAAAGCATGTTGATGTCAATGACCAACACAGTCCAAATATGTGCTGGGGTAGTCCACAAGTGTCGGCATGCTTCTGGCACCAACATAGCATACCCACAACTCTAACCCTAACCCATACCTCTTTAAATGTGGGAGAAAATTGGGAGTACCCAGAGAATCCCAAGTAGTCACAGGGAGAATGTACAAACTCTTGCAGACAGCAGTGGAATTGATCCCGTGTCGCTGGCATTGCGAATGGCTATGCTAACGTGATGTCCCCATAACTCTGGTATTCTCTACCTTGGTGGGGGTGGGGAATTGTGGAGGCCGGGTCATTGGGGTATCTCAAGAGGAAGCGGATAAAGTTCTGAAAGAAGAGGGAAAAGCAAACTGGGGTACTTTCATTGGGGATTCCTGGGGCAGATCAGCCATGATATTGAATGCTGGAATAGCCTTAAAGGGCTGAGAGGCCTGATTGTATTTTCTTTTGCTCTTGAGGCCTGTCTGTGTGAGAAGGTGGGTGGGAGAGAGGATACGGAATTGATTGGCTGTTGTTGCTGCTTGTGTTGTTGTGGGGAACATTGTGGGTCTGCTGTTGTGTTCGGTTCTGGTCACCTCGTTATAGGAAGGATGTGGAAGCTTTAGAGAGGGTACAGAGGAGATTTACCACAGTGCTGTCTGGACTAGAGAGCCAGCCTTGTTGGAAAGGGTGAGCAAGCTAGGACTTCTCTCTTTGGAGCTAAGAAGGAAGAGAGATGGTTTTGATAGAAGTATACAAGATGATAAGGGGCATAGATCAAGTGGATAGCCAGAGACTTTTTGTCAGGGCGAAATGGCTAATACAAGG
Organism: Mobula hypostoma; assembly: GCF_963921235.1. Taxonomy (NCBI): domain Eukaryota; kingdom Metazoa; phylum Chordata; class Chondrichthyes; order Myliobatiformes; family Myliobatidae; genus Mobula; species Mobula hypostoma. The sequence goes on from NC_086107.1 coordinate 2,673,631, forward strand.
AGGCAGAACTTTAAGATGATTGGAGGAAAATATGAGGGAAATTCGGAGGTAGGTTGTTTTATACAGAGATTGGTGGGTGTGTGGAACGTGTTGCCAGGATTGGTGGTACAGGCAGATACAGTAAGGACACTTAAGAAACTCTTAACTGCACGGATGATAGAAAAATGGAGTGCTATGTGGGAGGGCAGGGTTAGATTGATCTTTGAATAATTATAGGTCAACACAGCAATGTAGGCCAAAGGACCTGTACTCTGCTATACTGTTCTATGTTGGCACTGGAATGTGTGGTGACACTTGCAAGCTGCCCCTAGCGCACCTTTGTTTGTATTGATTATTAACACAAATGAGACATTTCACTGCATGTCTCAATGTACATGTGATAAATTAATCTGAATCTACATAGCAGTCACCAGAACAGGGTGAGGTGTGCACACGGTGGCTGCACTGTGGCATTGGTGAGAGGGTTGGTCGTACTACTAATTGGGGGGAAGCCACTGCTGAGAGACCAGGTAAGTGCATCACCCAGGGGTTTCTAAAGAGCTTTCACTAAGCTCCACTTCCCAATTCTTTAACACTGTGTTGGCCTTTTTTTGCAGAACCTGAGAAGATGAAGTCCCTGTCCCAGCTGGCAGTGTTGACCAGACAATGGAGGCCGTCACAGATGAAGCTGGACTCGTTCCAGGAGGTTGTCCTGGAGAGCAGCAGTGTGGAAGAACTGAAGGAGAAGGTTGGTCACTTATCGTCATATTTCCTTGTAGTACTCCTTGCTAAATTGTTCTGAATTGATTGTGGACTTCTGGAAGGGGAAGTTGAGGGAACACACACCAATCCTCATTGAGGGGTCAATGGTAGAAATGGTGGGCAGCTTCAAGATTGCTGGAATCTGGAGCAACACAGGAACTGCTGGAGGAACTCCCAGATGAAGGGTCTTGCCCCAAAATGTCGACTCGCCATTTCACTATGTAGTGTCTCGCTTGACGTGCTGAGTTCCTCCAGGCATTGTACTGTATGTGAGACATGTCCTGTGCTGGTGCGGCTGATATTTGGTTTGTTTTTCTCTCTAACAGTTACACGCAATAAGTGAAATTCCCATTGAGAACATCGAATTTGCTAAGGTAAGTCATCTTCAGAGTAAATTAAAGTGCTGCAAATCTGAAATAAAATATTACTTTATTTTATTTAGAGATAACAGTGCAGAACGGGCCCTTCCATCTCTCTGAGCTGCACCACCCAGCATCTTCGTATTTAATCCTAGCCTAGTCATGGGTTTTGAATGAAAAAAAGTGCTAACACTATAGAATGTATTGCGGCTCTGTTTCCCGAAAGTGGTTACGCAAGTGAATGAAGTGGTAAAGGAAGAGTAGAGATGCCTGCCCTCATTGGTAGGGGTGCTGAGTATTATCTATTTATTAATTTGTTGGGATATGACACAGAATAGGCCCTTCGAGCTGAGCCGCCCATCAACCCTTGAATTAACCCTAGCCTAATCACAGAACAACTTACAATGACCAGTGAACCTAACCTGCACATTTTTGGACTCTGGGAGGAAACTATAGCACCCGGAGGAAACCCAAGTGGTCACGGGGGGGATTGTACAAACTCCCTTCAGGCAGCAGCAGGAATTAAACTCTGAACTCTGACACCAGAGCTGTAATAGTGTCACATGCTAACCACTATGCTGTCATGGTGCCCAAAAAACCTGAAATGCTGAAAACACTCAGTGAATTAGGCTGCTTCTATGAAGCTGTGAATGTTTTTAAAGTAAAATTTAGCTAAGATGTTAACTTTCAAATATTACAGCACAGTACCAGCTATTCAGCCCTTTAATCTTCTCCGAGATCAATCTAACACTTCCTTCGTAGGTAGCGCTCCATTTTCATCCATATGCCTATTTAAAAGACTCTTAAATGTCTCTAATGTATCTGCTACCCCCTGGCAGCACAGTCCACACACCCACCAGTCACTGTGTAAAATATCTACCTCTGATATGCCCCCTATCCAATTGCCCTAATATTATGCCCCCTTGTATTGGCCATTTCCATCCTCGGGAGAAGTCTCTGGCTGTCCACTTGATCATCTTACCATCTTGTACACTTCTATTGTCACCTACTTTCCTCCTTTGCTCCAGAGAAAAGCCCTAGGTCACTCAACCTATCTTCATAAGACATGTTGTCTAATCCAGGCAGAGTCCTTTATGTGATAGGCAGTATAGTTAAACAGGCTATAGGACCCACCTGATGGTTATTCCCACATGTGATACCCTCCCACACAACCCTGTAAGTATATCCTTTATCATGGAGCTGATACTGCCCAGGTTTGTCTTTTCTCAGTCATGAAGACGAGTTTGAACATAGTATGTACTTACAGGCTTGGTCTAAACTCAGAGTACAGAAGAATGAGATGTGGTTTTATTGAAACCTACTCTGGCTGGGCTTAATGTTGAGGATGCTACCCCTTAGCCAAAAAAAAATGCTGATATTTGCGAGGATCCAGAGGAGGCTCGCAAGAACATTTCCAGGAATGAAAGGGTTAATATATGAGGAGTGTTTGATGTCTCTGGGCCTGTACCTGCTGGAGTTCAGAAGAATTAGGGGACATCTCTTTGAAGCCTATTGAATGTTGAAAGACCTAGATAGAATGGATGTTTCCTATAGTGGGGGAATTTAGGACCAAAAGGCACAGCCTCAACAGTACAAGGATATCCCTTTAGAACAGAGATGAGGAAGAATTTCTTTAGATAGAGGTTAGTGAATCTGGGGAATTCGTTGTCTTAAAGATGGCTGTTGAGGTCAAGTCAGTGGGTATATTTAAAGCAGAGGATGATAAGTTTGAGGTTAGGCTGTCAACGGTTACAGAGAAGAGGCAGATCAGGGCTGAGAGAGAAAGTAAATCAGCCAGGATGGAATAGCGGAACAGATTGGATGGCTAAATGGTCTAAATCTGCTCCTTCGTCTTATGGAGTGGATGAGGCTTCGTAGTAATCTCCGTGATCATTGGATCTGAAGAGGCTGAACCATTGAATCTATTAAACATTAGATTCTGCAGATGCTGGAAATCCAGAGTAACCATTGAATCTATTAAAATGTGAATTAGAGATTTTTTTTGGCCAGTAAGGGATTCAGGGGATGTGGACCTGAGGAGAAGGTCAGATCAGCAGAGCAGATTCTATTTTTCAGGTTTATGCTCCCGCTGACTGAGTGCCAACCACTTCCAGCACCTACACCTTGCTGATTGTTGTTGGATTAGACTGCTTAATTGTTTAATAGCTAAGCAATTACTTGTCTTTTATGTAACTACTTATATACATGTAACTGTTTAGTGTGTGATTGCAGTATGTATATACAGTTGTTCAGTGTGTCCTCTAGTGGTTACATTTGTGAGATTCTGGAACGTTCTCTTGGTATTGCGTTATTAGGTATTATCTGATTGGTTAACTCTTATCTACAAATTTGAATGGAATATTCCTTATCGACCACGCTGATCCATCATCTTTTAGCTTTTAGTCTCTCTGTTCTTAGCTACTAGACTTTTGCAGCTCTACAGCCTAGTGGTTAACACAATGCTTTACAGTACCAGCGGCCTGGGTTCAAGTCCCGCCACTGCCTATAAGGAGTTTACGTGTTCTCCCCGTGACCACGTGGATTTCCTCCAGGTGCTCTGGTTTCCTCCCACGGTCCAAATACATTTCAGTTGGTAAGTTAATTGATCATTGTAAATTGTCCCGTGTTTAGGCTAGTATTAAATCTGGGGATTGCTGGGCAGTGTGACTTGAAGAGCTCAAGGGGCTTGTTCTGCACTGTATCTCAATAAATAAATAAATTTCCAATCACACACAAGAGAAAATCTGCAGATGCTGTTAATCCAAGCAACAGACACAAAATGCTGCAGGAACTCAACAGGCCAGGCAGCATCTATGGATAACAGTACAGTCGATGTTTTGGGCCTGCTGAAGGGTCTCGGCCTGAAACATTGAATGTACTCTTTTCCATAGATGCTGCCTGGCCTTCTGAGTTCCTCCAGTATTTTTTGGGCGTTGAAATAAAGTTCCACTTTGATTTATTTCCGCATAATAAATGATCGTGAAGCAACAAGTTTTGTGCCTCTTACCTGACTTCCGAAAGAACTTTGAATTAAAAACACCCGAATCCAACACTATTCCTGCCCTACGCCATTTGGGGAGGGGAGCGGGATGGTGGTGGCAGTATGACAGTGTAGTAGTTAGCATAATGCCTTTACAGCGCAGCAACCAGGGTTCAATTCTCACCCCGTCTCTCCCTATGACAATGTGGGTTTTCTCCAGGTGCTCTGGTTTCCTCCAACGTTCCAAAGTTGTATGGATAGGTAGTTAATTGGTCACATGCGTGTAATTGGGCAGCGTGGGCTCACTGGACCAGAAGGGCCTGTTACCGTGCGTATCTCTAAATTAAAAAATGATCCTTGTAAAGTTTTCTGTTTAGTCTTTCAACCTTATTTACATCTTTCCTGTCAGTAGGTGACCAAAACTGCACACAATACTCCAACTTAGGCATCACCAATGTCTTATACAATTTCAACATCACGTCCCAATGCCCGTTTTCAATCCATTAATTTATGAAGGCCAATGTGCTAAAAGCTTTCTTTATGACCCTTTTTACCTGTGATGCCTCTTTCAATGAGTTGTGGACCTGTATTCCCAGATCCCTTTGTTGGTCCTGGTTGGTCCTACTGAAGTACAACACCTCACACTCATTGGCATTAAAATTCCATCTGCCATTTTCCAGCTGGTCCAGATCACGATGCAAGCTCTGATAGTCTTCCTCGGTGTACACGACACTTCCAATCTTGTTGTCATCCACAAATTTGCTGATCCCGTTAACCACATTATCATCCAAATTGATAATACAGATGACCAACAACAACGGACCCATCACCAATCCCTGTGACACTTCACTAGTCACAAACCTGCCATCCAAGAGGCAACCATCTACTACCATTCTCTGGTTTCTCCCACAAAGCCATTGTGTAATCCAACTTACTACCTCATCTTAAATGCTGAGTGACTGAACCTTCCTGACCAACTTCCTAAGTGGACCTTGCCAGATGCCTTACTAAAGTCCATGTAGACAACAACACTGCTTTGCTTTCATCAACTTTCCTGCTAACTTCCTCAAAAAATCTCTATAAGATTTGTCAGATATGACCTGTCATGCACAAAGCCAAGCTGACTATCCCTAATCATTCCCTGTCTATCCAATACTCATATATCCGGTCCTTTTGACGATCTTCCAATAACTTCCCACTGCTGATGTCAGGCTCACCGGCCTATAATTTCATAGTTTATTTTTAGAGCCTTTCTTAAACAGCAGAACAACATTGTCTATCCTCCAGTCCATCACCTGTTGCTAAGAATGATTTAAATATCTCTGCTACGGCCCCTGCAATTTCTGCACTTGCCTCCCATAGGGTCCAAGGGTCCATCTTGACAAGCACTGGGGATTTATCCAGCCTAATTTGTCTCAAGACAGCAAGAGCCTCCTCCTCTGTAATCTGTATATGGTCCATGATCTTGCTGCTCTTCTGCTTAAGTTCTATTGACTGTCTATCTCCTGAGTAAATACAGATGCAAAAAATGCATTTAAGATCTCCTCCCCACCCAATCTTTTTTGGCTTTATACATGGATTACCATTCTGATCTTCCAGAGGGCAAAATTTGTCCCTTGGTCTTAACGTATCTGTAGAATCCCTTGGAATTCTCCTTCTCCTTGTCTGCTAGAGCAACATCATGCCTCCTTTTAGCCCTCCTGTGTTCTTTCTTAGGTGTTCCCTTGCATATCTTGTACTCCACAAGAACCTCATTTGTTCCTACCTGTCGATACCTGCCATGTACTTCCTTTTGTTTTCTTAACCAGGGCCTCAATATCACTTGAAAACCAAGGTTCCCTAAACCTACTTTACGTTTTATTCTGACAGGCACATTCTAGCTTTGTACTCTCAAAACACATCAAAGTTGCTGGTGAACGCAGCAGGCCAGGCAGCATCTCTAGGAAGAGGTATAGTCGACGTTTCGGGCTGAGACCCTTCGTCAGGACTAACTGAAAGAAGAGCTAGTAGTGCTCTTACTATCTCTTCTTTCAGTTAGTCCTGACGAAGGGTCTCGGCCCGAAACGTCGACTGTACCTCTTCCTAGAGATGCTGCCTGGCCTGCTGCGCTCACCAGCAACTTTGTGTGTTGCTTGAATTTCCAGTATCTGCAGAATTCTTCGTGTTTGTACTCTCAAAATTTCACTTTTGAAGGCCTCCCACCTTCCAAGTACACTTTTGCCAGAAAACAGCCTGTCCCAATCCACACTTGCCAAATCCTTTCTGATATCATCAAAATTGGCCTTTCTCCAATTTAGAACGTCAACCCACAGATAAGACCTATCATTTTCCATATTTACTTTGAAACTAATGGCATTATGATCACTAGAAGCAAAATGTTCCCCTACACAAACTTCTGTCACCTGCTCTGTCTCATTCCCTAATAGGAGATCAGATATCTCACACTCTCTCATTGGGACTTCTATGCACTAAGGAAACTTCCCTGAACACAGTTGACAAACTCTATCCCATCTAGTCCTTTCACAGTATGGGAGTACAGTACAGTATCTTGAATCATTGTTTCTAAGTTATTAATGGTGTTATCTTGTGTCCACAGGGCAGGGGGACGTTTCCCTGTGATATTTCGGTGTTGGAAATACATCAAGATTTAGACTGGAATCCGAAAGTTACAACTCTGAACGTCTGGCCACTGTACATCTGTGACGATGGAGCAGTCATCTACTACAGGTAGCTGAGATCGCTGAGTACTGGGGGAGTCAGACAGTGACACTAACCTCTCCACACACAGCTCATGCTGATGATTAATTCCCCAGTACACACTAAGCTGGGGGAGTCAGACAGTAACGCATAACCTCTGCACACACAGCTCATGCTGATGATTAACTCCCCAGTACACACTCTAAGCTGGGGGTGTCAGACAGTAACACCTCACCTCTGCACACACAACTCACACTGATGATTATTTCCCCGGGACACACTGCTTCACCATTGTATGTGATTCACTTGTGCCATCATTTGGCCCAGGCATCACAATCTGATCTGACACTTAGGGCGTGCCTTGGTATTGTGGTGGTCAGTGTAACTTTATTACAGCTTGGGGTGTTGGAGTTCTGTGGGTATGTCATGATGTCTTCTGTTGAGGAAGTTTAGATGTTCTTCCTGTGAGCACGTGGGTTTCCTCTGGGTGCTCCAGATTCCTCCCACAGTCCAAGCACATACCAGTTAGTAGGTGAATCGGTCATTGTAAATTGTCCTGAGATTAGACCAGGGTCAAATAGGTGGGTTGCTCAGTTGTGTGGGCTCATTGGGCCGCAAGGGCCTGTTCTGCGCTGTATCTCTAAGTAGATAGATAGATCAATCAATACTCAGGAGATGATCGGAGTTATAGAGTGCTACAGCACGGAAACAGCCCCTTCAGCCTGCTGAACTGTTCTTCAACCTTTTCCTATCAACCCAGTCCTCGACCACAGCCCTCCATACCCCTACCATCCATGTACCTATGCAGATTTCTCTTAAGTATTGAAATCGAGCTCGCATCTACCACTTCCACTGGCAGCTCATTCTACGCTCTCACTGCCCTCTGAATGAAGAATTTCCCCTTCATGTTCCCCTTGAATATTTCACCTTCCTCCTGCCTTCTCCACCCCGTCAGACAATGTGTGGGGGGTTTAGATCAAATTGCGTTGAGGTGCCACCCAGTTTCACATGGGGTGTGAGAGGAGGCCAGTTGGGACCAGTGTGCTCTCATGTGGGAGGGGAGACATTGCATTTCTTATGCATATTGCATTACGATCCTTCAAGGAGGTGTACATCCTTGTCTTTTTCCTCTACCCACTCAGTAAGGAATCCACAGAAAGACGTGGCAGATGGAATATTGTGTTGGGAAGTGCATAGTTCTGCATTTTGGTAGAAGGAACAAAGGTGTTGACTATTTTTTCCTAACTGGGAGAAAATTCAGAAATTGGAGGTGCAAAGGGACGTGCATCTCTGATGCAAGTTTGGGAGGCCCAGTGCAGGATTCCCTCAAAGGCTAACCTACGGGTTGAATTGGTAGTAAGGAGGGCAAATGCAATGTTAACATTAATTTTGAGAGGACTAGAATACAAAAGGAAGGATGTAATGCTGAGGCTTTATAGGGTATTAGTCAGACTGCATTTGAACTATTGTGAGCAGTTTTGGGCTTCACATAGAAGCATAGAAAACCTATAGCACAATACAGGCTCCTCGGCCCACAAAGGTCTGCCAAACATGTCCTTGCCTTAGAAATTACCAAGGGTTACCCATAGCCTTCTATTTTTCTGAGCTCCATGTACCTGTCTAGGAGTCTCTTAAAAGACCCTATCGTATCTGCCTCCATCACTGTCGCCGGCAGCCCATTCCACACACTCACCACTCTCTGCGTTTAAAAAAAAACAACTAACCCCTGACATCTCCCCTGTACCTACTTCCAAGCACCTTAAAACTAAACCCTCTCACGTTAGCCATTTCAGCCCTGGGAAAAAGTCTCTGACTATCCACACGATCAATGCCTCTTATCATCTTGTACACCTCTATCAGGTCACCTCTCATCCTCCATCACTCCAAGAAGAAAAGGCCGAGTTCACTCAACCTATTCTCATAATGCATGCTCCCCAATCCAGGCAACATCCTTGTAAATCTCCTCTGCACCCTTTCTATGGTTTCCACATCCTTCCTGGAGTGAGGTGACCAGAACTGAGCACAGTACTCCAAGTGGGGTTTGACCAGGGTCCTATACAGCTGCAACATTACCTCTCGGTTCCTAAACTCAATCCCATGGTTGATGAAGTCCAATGCACCATATGCCTTCTTAACCACAGAATCAACCTGTGCAGCAGCTTTGAGCGTCCTATGGACTCGGACCCCAAGATCCCTCTGATCCCTCCACATTGCCAAGAGTCTTACCATTAATACTATATTCTGCCATCATATTTGACCTACCAAAATGAACCACCTCACACTTAGCTGGGTTGAACTCCATCTGTCACTTCTCAGCCCAGTTTTGCATCCTATCAGTGTCCCGCTGTAACCTCTGACAGCCCTCCACACTATCCACAACACACCCAACCTTTGTGTCATCAGCAAATTTACTAACCTATCCCTCCACTTTCTTGTCCAGGTCATTTATAAAAATCACGAAGAGTAGGGGTCCCAGAACAGATCCCTGAGGCAAACCACTGGTCACCGATCTCTATGCAGAATATGACCCATCTATAACCACGCTTTGCGTCCTGTGGGCAAGTCAGTTGTGGATCCACAAAGCAATGTCCCCTTGGATCCCATGCCTCCTTACTTTCTCAATAAGCCTTGCATGAGGTACCTTGTCAAATGCCTTGCTGAATTCCATATACACTACATCTACCGCTCTACCTTCATCAATGTGTTTAGTCACATCATCATCATCAGGGGCCGTGCCCAGTTTGAGCTTTGACTACCATGGCCCACACACTCCTGTTTCGGGTCAAGTGGATCAATTCATTGGTATTCATTTCCAGTTCTCTGGCTGCTGTATCCATCATCATTTGTCTTTGCCTTCCTCTTGCTTTCTTCCCTTCAATCTTTCCCATAATTACCGTGCTTTCTAACTCCTCTTTCCTAATCACATGTCCAATGAAGTCACGTTGCCTTTTCATGATCTCATACATTATTTCTCTTTTTGTGCTTGCTCTGTTCATGACACATCCTCAAAAAATTCAATCAGGCTCATAAGGTAAGACCTGCCTTTCACAAAGCCATGCTGACTATTCATAATCATATTATGCCTCTCCAAATGTTCCTAAAACCTGCCTCTCAGGATCTTCTCCAGCAACTTACCAACCACTGAAGAAAGACTCACTGGTCTATAATTTCCTGGGCTATCTCTACTCCCTTTCTTGAAGAAGGGAACAACATCTGCAACCCTCCAATCCTACGGAACCTCTCCTGTCCCCACTGATGATGCAAAGATCATCGCCAGAGGCTCAGCAATCTCCTTCCACGCCTCCCACAGTAGCCTGGGGTACGTCTCGTCCGGTCCCGGTGACTTAACCAGTTTGATGCTTTCCAAAAGCTCCAGCACATTCTCTTTCTTAATATCTACATGCTCAAGCTTTTCAGTCCACTGTAAGTCATCCCAACAAATGCCAAGATCCTTTTCCGTAGTGAATACTAAAGCAAAGTACTCATTAGGTACACTCTGCTATCTCCTCCAGTTCCATACAGACTTTTCCACTGTCACATGTGATTGGTCCTATTTTCCCACGTCTTATCCTCTTGCTCTTCACATATTTGTAGAATGCCTTGGGGTTTTCTTTAATCCTGTCCACCAAGGCCTTCTCATGGCCCCTTCTGGCTCTCCTAATTTCATTCTTAAACTCCTTCCTGCTACCTTACAGTCTTCTAGGTTTCTAGGTCCAAAATGCTCTCTCAGTGAGAGATCTGACACCTGACCAGGTTCATTTCCCAATACCAGATCAAGTACAGCCTCTCCTCTTGTAGGCTTATCTACATAGTGTCAAGAAAACTTCCTGAACACACCTAACAAACTCCACCCCATCTAAACCCCTTGCTCTAGGGAGATGCCAATCAATATTTGGGAAATTAAAATCTCCCACCACCACAACCCTGTTATTACTACACCTTTCCAGAATCTGTCTCCCTACCTGCTCCTCGATGTCCCTGTTACTATTGGGTGGTCTATAAAAAACACCCAGTAGAGTTATTGACCCCTTCCTGTTCCTATCTTTCAACCACAGAGATTCCGTAGGCAATCTCTCCATGTCTTCCTCCTTTTCTGCAGCCATGACATGATCTCTGATCAACAGTGCCATACCCCCACCTCTTTTACCTCCCTCCCTGTCCTTTCTGAAACATCTAAAGTCTGGCACTCGAAGTAACCATTCCTGCCCCTGAGCATCCAAGTCTCTGTAATGGCCACCACATCATATCTCCAAGTACTGATCCATGCTCTAAGCTCATCTGCTTTGTTCATAATACTCCTTGCATTAAAATAGACGCATTTCATACCATCAGTCTGAGCACATCCCTTCTCTATCACCTGTCTATCCTCCCTCTCACACCCTTCAAGTTTTCTCTATTTGTGAGCCAACAGCCCCTTCCTCTGTCTCTTCAGTTCTGTTCCCACTCCCCAACAATCCTAGTTTAAACTCTTCCCCAATAGCCTTAGTAAACCTCCCCGCCAGGATATTGGTCCCCCTAGGATTCAAGTGCAACCAGTCCTTTTTGTACAGGTCACTCCTGCCCCAAAAGAGGTTCCAATGATCCAGAAATCTGAATCCAGGCCCTCTGCTCCAATCCCTCAGCCACGCACGTATCCTCCACCTCACTCTATTCCTATACTCACTGTCACGTGGCACAGGCAGTAATCCCGAGATTATTACCCTTGTGGTCCTGCTTCTCAACTTCCTGTAGTCTGCTTTCAGGATCTCCTCCCTTTTCTTGTCTATATCGTTGGTAGTAATATGTACCACGACCTCTGGCTGTTCTCCTTCCCACTTCAGGATATCGTGGACGTGATCAGAAACATCCAGGATCCTGGCACCTGGAAGGCAAACTACCAGCCGTGCTTCTTTCCGAAGGAAAGGATATCTAAGGAGGGATGTGCTGTCATTGGAGAGGGTCCCGAGGAGGTTCACAAGAGTGATCCCAGGAATGAAAGGGTTAAAATACAAGAAGTGTTAAATAGTTCTGGGCCTGTACTTACTGGAGTTCAGAATAATGAGGGGAGATCTCATTGAAACCTATCGAATATTAAAAGGCTTAGATAGAGTGGATGTGTTGAGGATGTTTCCTATAATGGGGGAGTCTAGGACCAGAGGGCACAGCCTCAGAATAGAGGAACATCCCTTTAGAACAGAGATGAGGAGGAACTAATTTAGCCAGAAGGTGGTGAATCTGTGGAATTCATTGTCACAGACCGCTGTGGAGGCCAAGTCATGGAGTATATTTAAAGTGGAGGTTGATAGGTTCTTGACTAGTCAGAGTGTCAAAGGTCACGGGGAGAAAGCAGGAAATGAGGCTGCGGGGGGTAATATATTAATCAGCCATGATTGAATGGCGGAGCAGACTCGATGGGCCAAATGGCCTAATTCTGCTCCTATTTCTTATTGTCCCCCAGCTTCCACAGATGTAATCTAACGTGCTCTCTCCTCTCCCTTTAATTGCCGCGTGTTACAGGGACAGGACTGAGGCGCTGATGGACATGACTGAGGAACAGCGCAGTGGCCTGTTGAAGAAGGAGAGCAGCCGTCTGCAGAAATCGGGCCACAGGGTGAACTACTCTCCCCGCAAGGAGAAGGCACTGAAAATCTACCTGGATAGCGGCCCCAGCAAGGACTCCAGCCAAGAATGAGACCTGGCCTGGTTCACTGTAGCTCAGCTCTCTGCTTGATGGAAACAGAACCGATTCACCACTGCTGTGGCTGCCCCCATTCACCATTAGGTCTACCTAATGACACCAGCACTGATTGGCTATTTTTGCCCACCAATCGGAAACCGAGTGGGGACAACCAACTCCAAATCATGTCGTGCACTATCATATATCATCCTGTCAAGGAAGTGCAAACAGTGAGGGAAAATTAGGGTATAATGTGGGCTCTGCACATACTCAATGGAAAAGCTAGACCCCCTTCACATACGGGATTCTGTAGCTGAATAAAGGCTGTGCACAGTCCAAAGAATTTGTCATTTATTTTCAGCACGTATCTCATCGGTGAATTTTAAAATAAGGCGTACTATATCTGGGATAGGGAGGGAGAGCTTTGGGGATGGGGAGCCATGACATCCGGACAAAAGGGTCTGTGATAAACCAAATGAATGAGTGTTCTTAGCGACTTTTGCTTGGCCTGAAGTTCTGTGCTTGTGATTTAAAGGTCTGTGCCTTTGCATCTCGTCAGAGGCAAATCAGGATTGTAACTTTTTTTTGGGTTTCCAAGTCATGATTTCTAGGATCAGGCGCTCATATCGCTGGGTGGACGATGTGACATGGAAGTCAGCTACAGCTTGGCGGATAATTCACTGGGCTGGGGTGGAGTTACCCTCTCCCACCATCCCCCCCCCCCAACACTGCCTCAGGTACACATACCAAGCCACACCGCGCCTGCGGTGAACTCCTAAACGGCTGCTTGAACTTTTTTTTAGGTGTTTTCTTTATCTGGTTGCGATTTGGACATCAAAAATTTTGATGCCTCTTAATTCTTTTGGTCTTCATCCCTCAAGTCCACCTTGGTTCCAATAATGTTTGCTGTACTTTTGTGACCCTGTGCCAGATGGTTCGAGTGGTTTGTGAATCTTGCATAGATTGATTTTAATTTTATGATGTATTTAATTCACTTGACAGAAATGGGAGCAGTCCTTCTCGTAGAGTTTGAATTTATTTCATTCTATTCAACAAAGAGGCAGTTGGGACAGTTTTTGTTTCATGGCTGGCTTCACCTCACTCATCCGAGAATCTCTAGTAGCTAGAAGCTCCCTCTTACGAAACCTCCACCATGGTTTTCCTCAACTTTTCGGAAGTTCTCATTTTTTAATGACTCAAATGGATCATCAAAGATGCATTTTGGTGAATATTTTTTCATACCCAATGCTGGTCACGAATGAGTAACATGCCAATAAAACGCTGATTCGTTCTATTTAAGTTCTCAGGTTTGCATTTTGTGGCTGCTTTTACCCGTGTGCTCATTTTACCAGTGTTTACCAGCCTGTGATGTCTTATGAAAAGCAATGCTTATCTTTGTCAGAGTATAACACATACAAAATGCTGGAGGAACTCAGCAAGTCAGGCAGCATTGATGGAAATTAATAAATTGTCGAAGTTTCAGGCGGAGACCCTTCAGATCCTCCTTCCCTTTCCTCCGTGGGCCACTCTTCTCTCCTATGAGATTCCTCCTTCTTCAGTCCTTTATCTTTTCCACCTATTACCACCCAGCTTCATACTTCACTTATCACCTTCTAAGTTGTTCTTCTCTTCCCCCCCCCCACACTTCCTTTCCAGCCCTGATGAAGGGTATCAGCTTGAAATATCAGTAGTTTATTCATTTCCATAGACGCTGCCTGACCTGCTGAGTTCCTCCAGCATTTTGTGTGTGTTACTCTGGATTTTCAGCATCTGCAGTATCGCCTGTGTTCCTGTCTGATTGAGTTCCTCTAAATTTCCTGAATATAAACTTTTTGAAACTGTGAGGTTCAATGTCAACATCAGCATCATGTGTTGACTTGCAAAGCATCTTGTTAGCTGGTTGGAAATGTTCCTGTTGGTATTGGTTTCCATTCTGTAGGAAAATCTTTCAAATGGAAGTGAATCACAGGTGACAGAGCAAAGGCTGTGATTTGTTCCATTATCTCATGTCCATGAAGATCCCTGAAACCCATTGTGTGTTTTACAAATAAAGTGCTGGAGGAATTCAGCAAGCTGGGCAGTATCGATGGAGGGGAGTTAACGGTCAATCAGATTCAGGTTGAAGTTCTGTGTTCTCAGGTGGGTGATAAAGGTGCTACAGTCAATATTTAAGGAATAACATGACTTTGCTCCAATATTCTGGCTGACAATTGTATTTCACTGAACAAATACAGCAGATCAATACACACAAAATGCTGAAGGAACTCAGTTCGGGCAGCCTCTATGGAGTAAATTAAACAGTTGACATTTAGGGTGGAGACCCTTCATCGGAATCAGCTGTCCTTTGTAATTGCATCAATATGTGATTGTGTAGTTCCAGCGCGATGTTGAGACCCAGGCTCTTGGAACTGCTTACCCGTTCCACTCCTTGATATTGACTGTCGTGTGGTCTCCCAACTTCCCTGTCCTGAAGTCGGGACTGTAGTTGTGGGCCCACTGGGTGCAGTGACAGTGTGATTTTCCCTCAGGACTTTCTAGACTTGTCTCCACTCAAACCCAGAATCACACAGTGAATGCAAGTACTGTCAGGTCTGGTGTATGTATCAGACTGTGTGGGTGCAGATTAACAGTAGAGAACTGTTTAATGTTGTGGTTCCAAGTGGGAAATTCCTGCACTGTCTGTGGACGGGTGGGAGTGGTGGCAACTGGAGGAACGTTGGCTTTGGGAGACTGAGTTCAGCCCAAAGGCAAGGTTTTGGAGCTGTTGGAAAGGATTCACCAGAGAAAGGTTCCACTGCACCCTAAGGTATTCACTGCCAGGCTGCCAAACCATGCCGATCCTGGTACACAGCAGACCTGGCTGTGGCTGTGTATGGCAGTATTGTACAGGCTCTCTACCAGCTCCCTCATGGGCACTAGCCTCCCCAAAATCAATGACAATTTTTATATACCTGCATCAAATGTCCCCTTGTTCCAGGGAATAAAGTCCAAATCTATTCAACCTTTCCTTTCAAATCCTGGCAACATCTTGTAAATTTTTTTCTGCACTCTTTCAATCTTGTTACCTTCCCTGTAGATGGGTGAATAAAATTGTGCACAATGTAGCAGCTAATGGCATTCCTGTGCTGGGAGTAAACATTGACTCGAATGGCTAAATAGCTCTCTTCTGTGTCACTGACAAGAGCCTGCTGGATCACAAACAGCAGATTCTGCTTTCTACAGTTTATATAAATCATACCAAGGTCCCAACATCACCTCTGGAAGATGCTCTGTTTATTGATAATACTGTAGATCTGGTAGTTTTAGAAAAAGCATCTAACAGCTTGGAATTCTAAACATGAGTTTGAAACAAAAAAAAGTTCTAAACTAAACCTGGAGCCAGTAGTCAGAGCTGTAGACGTCTCCAACTGTTCTTTCTCATTCACTGGAAATGAGACCCAGTTTAACAGCTGGCAATGCCCCTAGCTACAACCAGCCCACACACAAAATGCAGGAGGAATACAGCAGCTCAAGCAGCATCTTTGGAAATGAATAAACAATTTCAGGCTGAGACTTTTCAGGACTGGAAAGGAAGGGGTCAGAAGCCAGAATAAGGTGGTGGGGGGAGGTTAGGAGTACAAGCTGGAAGGTGATAGGTGAGACTGGGGGCACCATGCAGGGGGAAGGAAGAGTCCACCAGTGATGTTTTTCTAAGAATTGGCAGTGGAGTCCATCAGGGTAGCATAGCAGTTATCACGATGCTGTCACAGTTTGGGCATCGGAGTTCAGAGTTTAATTCAGGCAACCTCTGGAAGGAGTCTACATCCCATGATCACATGGGTTTCCTCTCACAGTCCAAAAGACATAGCAGGTTGGTTAATTGGTCTTTGTAATTGTCCTGTGCTTTGGCCAATGTAGATCAGTAGGTTGCTGGGCGATGTGGTGCATTGGGTCAAAAAGGCCTGTTCAACACTATCTCTAAATAAATAAAATCTACTGAGTGTCAACAGATGATCAGTAAGCCGCTGAAGATGTTACTAAAAGTATGCTATTACCAAAAACACTACACTATTTTCCAACGGATTGTTACAATTATCTAGCCTCTATGCTCCTGACTTTCCGTATCACTTGGAAGGATTGTATGCGGGCTGGGTTTCAGAGAGATCAGACAAGTCAGCTGTGATTTTTGTCTCCTGCCTCATATTCGTCAACTCTTCCTGTGTTCTCCCAGTTGTGGAGGTCTTTTGTGGAATCCAGCCTGGTACTGAGTACAGTCCACAACTCAGCCTCGGCCTTCTCCCCTTCGCTGGGGTCTACGTTCTCTGCACTGAGGAGTGGCCGCTCTTCCATGTAGTCAGAGAGATCTTTCGTGACACTGTCCTGCTGGTTTTCCTGGCACACAGATATCAGGCTGTTACTGAGCAGGAGAGAGGAGAAAAAGTTTATTTAGTGATACAGTGTGCAGTAGGCCCTTCACACCACACAATCCCACAACCCCAATTAACCCACCCAGTATGCCTTGGAACCGTGGGAGGAAACCAGAGCACCCGGGGAAAACCCACGCATTCCACAGGGAGAACATACAGAGGATCATTACAAAACAGTACTGAACTGAACTCTGAAACACCCCTACACGACCATGGTCCCCTACTTACAGGAAAGATATCAAGACTGAAAGAGTATCAACAAACTTGCACCTTCTCAAAAGTCATAGCAGTTAGCACAATGCTTTAAATCAACTGGGATTTAATTCCCACCGTGCTCTGTAAGGAGTAAGCTCCCCTCATGACTATGTGGATTTCCTCTGGCTGCTCCTGTTTCCTCCCACATTCCAAAGATGTCTGGGTTAGGGTTAGTGTTGATGCCTGAAGCCTGGCGACATTTGCAGGCTGCCCCCGCACATCCTCAGGCTGCGCTGGTCATTGACACAAATGACGTGCATTTCACTGACATATATGTGTTAAAGCTACTCTTTAAATACACATCTTCAAGGAGCAGTGCCTCAGAAAGGTAGCGTTCATTATTAAGGACCTCCAGCACCCAGGGCATGCCCTTTTCTCACTGTTACCATCAGGTAGGAGGTACAGAAGCCTGAAGACACACACTCAGCGATTCAGGAACAGCTTCTTCCCCTCTGCCATCTGATTCCTAAATGGACATTGAATCTTTGGACACTACCTCACTTTTTAAAAAATACAATATTTGTTTTTTTTTGCACTTTTTAAAATCTAGACAATATACATATACTGTAATTGATTTAATTATTTATTATCTTTCTTTCTATATTATGTATTGCATTAATCTGCTGCTGCTAAGTTAACAAATTTCAGTACCCATACCGGTGATAATAAACCTGACTGATATCTCTGTACCCAACCCTTGCATCCCTCTGTATGAAGAGTGGAACCACTGTCACTTGGGCCAACAAAGTTTGGTGGTGGATGATCAGAGGGGTTGATCACACTGATGTACAGTCCTATGCCATTTCAACGCCTCTGAGCCAAGGTCATCTGTCAAGTTCAATTTAATGTACCTTCAAGCAGCTCAGGGAGAGAAGTTCAATGCCACTGCCCAACAACATTACTCATCAGTTTGTAAATAAGTAACCCGTAGACAGCTTTGGTTCAATGTAGCCATGTACTGCCCAGTGAGCCTGTCTCATCTGCTTGTGTTTGCCCCATAGCCCTCTAAACCTCTTCCGTCCATGTACTCATCCCAATGGACTTTTAAATGTTGCAATTGTGTGAAGCAGCAGCTCCTGGTGTCCGCTTTAAAGAACACCCCTCCCTGGGGAGAAAAAAAAAGCATGTGCAAAAAGCCTCATGATCTTGGGGTCTGCAACCATAGATCAATCAAAGTTACCCTGCAAGGTGGAGTATATTAGTCGGGGAAATGAGTTCAAGGACCGCCAGGCAATGTTGCAGGTCTAAAACCCTGGTTAGACCACACTTGGAATATTGTGTTCAGTTCTGGTCCCCTCAAGCTGAAGAATGTGGAAGCTTTTGAGAGGGTGCAGAGGAGATTAATGGCTGGATTAGAGAGCAGGTCTTGCGGATCGGTTGAGTGAGTTGGGGTTTTTCTCTCCGGAACAAAGGATGATGAGAGGTGACTTGATAGAGGTGTACAAGAGGCAACGGTCGAGTAGACAGCTAGAGACTTTTTCCCCCAGGGTGGAATTGGCTAATACAAAAGGGCAGAGTTTTAAAGGTGTTTGGAGAACACTTTTTTTTACATTCACACACAATAGTGTCTGTGTGGAACACCCTGGCAGGGGTGGTGGTAGAGACAAATACATTAGGGTCATTTAAGAGACTCCCAGATAGGTACATGGATGATAGAAAAATGGAGGGCTATGTGGAAGGGAAGGGTTTGATTGATCTTTGAGTAGGTCAAAAGATCAGCACAATGAAAGTAGCTGTTCTGTTCTATGTTCTTGTGCACCTCAATCCTGGCCTCACTGCTGGATACAGGGTCTCCTTACCCTTCTGGTGCGCACTGCAGTCCATCGGCACAGGGACACCGGTCCAGAGCTCCGTCTGGTTCCATTTCCCAAGTGACGAGGTCCAGCAAATGGTGGGCAGGGTTGTGACACACCTGATCCTTCTCAGCCAAGGGGGTGCACACAGGAAACAGGAGATCTGCACAAAGCCAAGACAAATCTGGTGAGAACTGTACGTCAGGGGCACATCCGAAAACCAGCACTCTAACAAGGTAACCAAAGTTAATACCACATTGTTATAGAATATCAATAACATTTATGATAGGTCTGATTTATTACTCCTTCTGGAATGTCCATAAGACATAGGAGCAGAATTAGGCCATTTGGCCCATCGGGTCTGCTCCACCATTTACACATCATCAATGATCTCACCTGGACTGTACACACTGGCTTTGTGGCAAAAAAAACATAAGAACAGAGGTTACAGCGGAACATTGATGGGGTGCAAAACTGGGCTGAGAAGTGGCAGATGGAGTTCAACCCAGATAAATGTGAAGTGGTTCATTTTGTTAGGTCAAATACGATGGCAGAATATAGTACTAATGGTAAGACTCTTGGCAGTGTGGAGCATTAGAGGGATCTTGGGTTCCAATTCCATAGGACACTCAAAGCAGCTGCGCAGGTTGACTGTGGTTAAGAAGGCGTATGGTGCATTTTCCTTCATCAATTGTGGAATTGAATTTAGGAGCCGAGAGGTAATGTTGCAGCTATATAGGACCCTGGTCAGACCCCACTTGGAGTACTGTGCTCAGTTCTGGTCACCTCACTACAGGAACGATGTGGAAACCATAGAAAGGGTGCAGAGGAGATTTACAAGGATGTTGTCTGGATTGGGGAGCATGCCTTATGAGAATAGGTTGAGTGAACTCGGCCTTTTCTCCTTGGAGCGACAGAGGATGAGAGGTGACCTGATAGAGGTGTATAAGATGATGAGAGGCATTGATCGTGTGGATAGTCAGAGGCTTTTTCCCCAGGGCTGAAATGGCTGCCAAGTTTTTTATGCAGAGTGATGAGTGCGTGGAATGGGCCTCCGGCAACGGTGGTGAAGGTGGATACGATAGGGTCTTTTAAGAGACTTTTGGATAGGTACATGGAGCTTAGAAATTACTGGGGTTACCCAGAGCCCTCTATTTTTCTAAGGTAGGGACATGTTGGGCACAATTTTGTGGGCCAAAAGGCCTGTATTGGGCTGTAGGGTTTCTGTGTTTCTAACATAAGAAATAGGAGCAGGAGTACATTGGCCCACATTGTTGTGCCGACCCTCAAGGTGCAGGTACAGAAAGGCGGCCTGGAAGATCATCAGGGACACCAGTCACCCAACCATAAACTGTTCCAGCTTCTTCCGTCTGGCATTAAAGCCAGGACCAGCTTCTTTCCACGAGTCATTAGACTTTTAAATGCACATGCCTGTACATTGCAACAGAGTCATAACACAAAGATTTTTAATCATTCACATTTAAATTAATTCATTCATGGCTGATTTATTTTCCTTCTCAACCTCATTCTCCTACCTCCTCCCTCCTCCCTTTAACCTTTGACACCCAGACTAATCAAAAACTTGTCAAACTCTGCTTTAAATATACCCAATGACTTGGCCTCCTCAGCCACATGCAGCAAAGAACTCCAGATTATCACCCTCTGGCTAGAGAAATTTAGAGAAAATCTAAATAGGTGTCCCTCTATTCTGAGGCTGTGCCCTCTGGTCCTAAACTCCCCCATTACAGGAAACATCCTCTCCACGGCCACTATCTAGGCCTTTCGATAAGATCACTCTCTCCCCCCGCTCCCACCCCTCTAAACTGTAGCAAGTACAGGCCCAGAGAAAAACGCTCATGTTAATTCTTTCATTCCTGGAATAATTCTCGTGAACCTTCTCTGGTCCCTCGCCTGTGCCAACACATCTTTTATTCGATAAGAGCCCCAAACAGCTCAGAACAAGGGGAAAAAAAATTATGAAACCATCTAACAATGGTTCAACTGCTTTAGTTTAATCAATTTATTGTGAGCTTCACTTAACAGCCATCTGATTTAATTTTCACGTAATACAGCCTGAGGTCAGGTTTGAATTGCCTTTTTGAAAAGAGATTTTGCACAAGTTTCAATCCACTCTGAAGGTTCACGCTTCCACCAGTGGGAGGGTCACAAACAAGTGGTCATGGTTATAATGGGGTGGGCATTTAAAACTGAGGTTTTTTGTCTTGGAGAGAGGTGAATCTATGGAATTCTCTGCTCCTGAGAGGGGGCGGAGGCCGGCACCATGGTAGCGTAGCGGTTAGTGTGATACAATTACGGCTTGGGGCATCGGAGTTCAGAGTTCAATGTTCAATTATGGCATCCTCTATAAGCACGTTTGCACATTCTTCCCGTGTGTGGGTTTCCTCCGGGTGTTCCGGTTTCCTCCCACAGTCCAAAATGTACCGGTTAGTAGGTTATTTGGTGATTGTAAATGGCCCTGTGATTAAGCCAGGGTTAAATTGGTCTTGCTGGGTGGTGCAGCTCGTTAAGACAGAAGAGCCTATTCTGCATTGTATCTCTGAATAAATATTTACAATAGAGACAAATGATTGAGGATTTGTGGGAAACTAATTCGCTGGTACCAGATGTCCTGCATTTACTGTGGGGGGAGATCCAAAGACATACAGGGCAAGATTTTCTGTACAGACTGGAGGATGTCTGGGACAGGCTGCCGAGGTTTGCGGGAGAAGCAGATGCGCTGGAGGCATTCAGGAGGTCGTTAGACACATGACAACAACCTTCATGACATAGGTCAGTGATGATAAACCAGATTCTGAGAGCACATGGAATGGAGGCAGGTACAGGCAGGAGAGATTTAGTTGAATTCTGCACCAAAGGGTCTATTCCATGATCCATCAAGCACCTCAGCTCCATCCACAGGAAGTGCAATTTCGCAGTTTTACTTCCCATTTTGAAATGTTGGTCCAAGGCTCACATTCCATCTGGGTAGCCCCCAACCTGACTATCGATATCGTCATAGAAAGTACAGTACAGAATAGGCCCTTTGGCCCATCTAGTCCATACCAAACCAAATAGGCTGCCTAATCCCATCGACCACAGACCTCTCCACCCCTACGATCCATGTGCTTCTCTTAAATGTTGAAATAGAGCTTGCATGCACCACTTGTGTTGGCAGCTCAATCCACACTCACAACCCTCTGAAATTTCCCCTCATGTTCCCTTTAATCTACTAACTTTCACCCTTAACCCATGGATTTCTCCAACTTCCAGTAAAATTTACCCCTCCTTTTTCCAATTCCTACTCTGGCCTCTTCCCCTCATCTGCCTATCACCTCCCCTTCTTCTTCTCCGTCTTGTTTTACGGTGGTTGGCACCCAGCTTAATGGTGCATTATCACCACCTTCTGCTCTGGAGTGTGCAATAGACTTGCATTCTAAACCCCTTCACCCAATCTCTCTCTCTCTCTCTCTCTCTCACACACACACACCAACCTACATTTTATCCTCCCATCTTTGGCCATACTACTACCCTATTCCTGCTTATCCATTATATCCTATAAAAAATACCCCTGTATCCCTTGAGAAAGCTAAAAATACCCTAACCTGTGCTCTCTCACCCATGCCCAGCAACCCTTTTAATGTGAGTTCCTGCACCCCCGATTCCCTTAGATTGATTATCATCATCTCTCTCTGTATCCCATACTTCCTGCAACTCAGAACTACATGTTCTACTGACTCCTCTTCCTGACATTCCTCACACAATCCTGTCGGGTGTTTCCCTATCATTTTCAATGTTTTGTTTAATGCACAGTGCCCCAGCCTTAACCTAGTCCACACAATTTCCTCTCTCCTGTTTCCACGACCTACCCTAGTACCTGCAACACTTTTTTTGTATTTGATATAAATGCCTCCCTTTCCCCTCCCTGTCCCATCTTTCTTGCCACATTCGGTTGATTTTTTCCCAGATTACACACTTAACCTCTGCTTTACTGATACTAATGTGCATTTCCACATTTTCTTTCTTTAACGCCCTCTTTGCCAACTCATCCACCCTCTCATTCCCCTTCACCCCTACATGTACTGGAACCCATGGAAATTTAACCTGACCTCCCTGATCTGCAATTCTTGTGACTGACTGAAGGACTTCATAAAGTACACCTTGCTGACTGTTCGAGTGAAAAGACCTTAAACTTGCTAGAACTGAGGATGAATCTGAGCATATCAACACTTTGACTTGTCTAGCTTTCTCCACCCATCGCAACGCAACCAACACTGCCAGCATCTCCACTGTAAACACCCCTAATTTATTAGATGTTCCTCTGCTGATTAAACGCGAGTCCATCTATCTACGTTTATATTCTTATTGGGATACAGCACAGAATAGGTCCTTCTGTCTCTCCGAGCTGTGCTGCTCAGCAATTACCCAAATTAACCCGAGCCTAATCATGGGACAATTTACAATGACCAATTAACCCACCAGCTAGTATGCCTTCGTACGGTGGGAGGAAAGGAACACTCAGAGAAAACCCACATGTGTCATGAGGAGAACATACAAACTGCTTGCAGACAGCTGTGGGAATTGAACCCCAGTAAAGCATGTGCCAACCACCATGCTACTGTGCCATCGTCTCACAAACGATCAGGTATTTTATCAACACTCCATTTGTAACACACGTCACACTGTAACATTTCAGCAGAGCTGGCGAGGGGAGAGCAGGAACTGGGGCTTCAGTGTCCCCCATCAACCGATGCACCTTTGAGAGCTTTCTGGATGCATCACAGCTTGGTAGAGCAAATGTTCTGCCAGTGCCCGCAAGAAACTGCAGAGAGTTGTGGACACAGCTCAGCGCATCACGGAAGCCAGCCTCCCCTCCGCGCACTCTATCTACACGTCTCACTGTGCCTTGGTAAAGCAGCCAGCAGAAGCAAAGACCCCAGCCACCCCGAACTTTCTCTCTTCTCCCCTCACCCATCGGGCAGAAGACACCAAAGCCTGAAAGCACATCCCACCAGCCTCAAGGACACCCACCCTGCTGATATTGAATGGTTCCCTCATTGAAAAGATGGACTTGTGACCTCAATCTGTCTCGTTATGATCTTGCACCTCATTGTTTACCTGCAGTGCACGCTGTAACCATGACAATTTACTCTGCATTCTGTTACTGTTTTCCCTTGCTGTACTTCAATGCACTGGGTAATGACCTGATCTGTATGAACAGTATGCAAGACCAGCTTTTCACTGTATCTCAGTACCTGACTATTCCAATGCCAGATCTGAACTATCTAATTCCCCAAGTTGGGTAGCGGAGGATGGGAGATTTTCTGTCCTGGGTAACAACTTTGGCTCAAGCAGAGCACAATGATCCCTGCCAGTTTACATTGGTGTGCAGCGAGGGGTCTGGGGAACTCACCGGTGTGGAAGGCACAGCAGAGGTGTAGATGACAGTCTGACTGATGTTGACAGATGGAGCCCTGCTCTCCTCTTACTGCATCTGCCTGGCATTGTCCCCAGATACACAGGTGGTCCCCGTCGCACTCAACATCTCGAGAACAATTCTAGGAACGAACAAACATTCAGCACCAAACGTTAACCAACAAACAAATCCATTATGCATATGAATAGCATGATTAATTAAAACTGCAGCAGCTGCTGGGCTGAAGGATGTTGGCAAGGCTGCATTAATAGCCCACTCTCCCGAGACAATCTCTCTTCTCCTCTTTCCCATCAGCACATCATAGAAACCAGCCTCACCTCAATGGACTGTCTACACTTCACTGCCGCGGTAAAGCAGCCAGCGTAATCAAAGACCACCCCCCCACCCCATGCATTCACCTGAAACAACCACCCCCCTTCCCCACGGGCGAAAGATACAAAAGTCTGAAAACGCATCCCACCATACTCAATGACTGCTCCTACCGGCTGTTATCAGACTAGGAAATGGTTCCCTTCTACAAAAAGATGGACTCTTGACATCATTGCAACCTTCCATCTTATTGTCTACCAGCACGGCACTTTCTTAGTAACACTATTCTGCATTCTGTAATTGTTTTAGCTTGTTCTACCCCAATACACTGTGTAATGATCAGATTTATATGGACAGTGTGCAAGACAAATTTTTCCACTGGACCGCAGTACATCTGACATGGAACATCACAGCACAATACAGGTCTTCAGATGCACGATGTTGTGCCAGTCTTAACCTACTCTAAGATCAATCTAACCCCTCCCTCCCACATAACCTCCAAGCCTAAACCAAATCCAATTCTAATTCCAAGAGAAGACCTGGTAAATTGAGGAGAGAAAGTGATACAGGATATTCTAGTAATTCAACAATAAAAGATATTTCACTGAATTTATTCTTGGGACATGACCACAAAACATACAGTAGGAACAGAATTAGGCCATTCAGCCCATCAAGTTTACTCTGCCATTCCATCATGGCTGATTCATTATCCCTCTCAACCCCACTCTCCTGCCTTCTCCCATAACCTTTGACACCCTGACTAACTAAGAACCTATCAACCTCCGCTTCAAGTATACCCAATGACTTGGCTTCCATTGTTATCTGTGGCAATGAATTCCACAGATTCACCACCCTCTGGCTAAAGAAATTCCTCCTCATCTCTGTTCTAAAGGGACATCTTTCTGAAGCTTGCCCTCTGGTCCTAGACTCCCCCGTTACTGTGGTGCTAGCAAGTTTGTGAACGCTGTAGAATTTTCTCTATTTCTGCAAAAATGATAAAATGTGATCATATCTTCACACGAGTCCTAAAACTGGGTAAAGAGAACCTATTTAAATAAATAACACAAAAAACATTATACTTGTTCATTTATTTATTGAGAAAAATTATCTAATATTACATGTAATTGTTGGAAAAAGTATGTGAACCTCTGGGGTAATGCTTTATACAAAAGCTATTTGGAGTTGTGTGTTCCAATTAATGAGCTGAGATTGGAGGTGTGGGTTGTAGAGGTGTCCTGCCCCATAAAAAAGACATACAAAGTCAGGTTACTGACAGAGTCTGCTCTTCTCAAAAGGGATCTGTTTATGTGCACCATGCCTTGATCAAAACAACTTTCAGAGACCTTAGAAGAAGGATTGTGAGATGCATGAAGCTGGAAAAGGCTACAAAAGCATTTCTGAAGACCTGAGAGCTGATCAGTCCACAGTAAGAGAAATTGTCTACAAATGGAGGATATTCAGTACTGTTGCTACTCTCCCTAGGAGTGGATGCCCTGCAAAGATCACACCAAGAGCACAACGTGCAATGATGAAGGAAGTGGGAAAAAAAACCCCAGACGTAACAGCAAAAGACCTGCAGAAATCTCTAGAACTTGTTGAAGTCACTGTTCATGTGTCCACTATAAGAAAAACACTGAACAAGAATGGTGTTCACGGAAGGGCACCGCAGAGGAAACCACCGCTCTCAAAAAACAAAACACACACACCACATTGCTGCACATCTGAAGTTTGCAAAAGATCATATGACCCGATGTTCTACAACACTTCTGTGACAATGTTCTGTGGAAAGATGAGAAAAATGTTGAACTTTTTGGCAGAAATGCACACCACTATATTTGGGAAAAATAGGGCACTGCACACAAACACGAAAACCTCACCCAACTGTGAAGCAGGGTGGAAGGAGCATCATGGTTTGGGGCTGCTTTGCTGCCCCAGGGCCTGGACAGCTTGCAATTGTTGAGGGAACAATGAATTCAAAATCATATTACAGGAGAATGTCAGGGTAGCAGTCCATCACCTGAAGCTCAATAGAAGTTGGATAATGCAACAAGACGATGATCTGAAAGACGAGAGTAAATCAACAACAGGATGGTTTAAAAAGAAGAAAATCCGTGTTTTGGAATGGCCGAGTCAAAGTCCTGACCTGAATCCTATAGAAAAGTTGTGGAAGGACCTGAAGCAAGCAGTTCATGCAAGGAAGCCCACCAACATCCCAGAGCTGAAGCAGTTTTGTAAGGAGGAATGGCCCAAAATTCCTCCAGGTTGATGTGCAGGACTGATCAACAGTTACTGGAAATGTTTGGTTGAAGTTATTGCCATACAAGGAGGTCATAACCAGTTACTGAAAACAAACGTTCACATATGCACAAAATAATCTGCAGATGCTGTTGTCAAAGGAACACTCACAATGCACTGGAGGAACTCAGCAGGTCAGTCAGCATCAGTTGAAAAGATTAGTCGAAGTTTCAGGCTGAAACCCTTTGTCAGGACTGAAGGAAGAACTTTGGGGAGGGTTTGAAGAATGCTGGTAGTTGAAAAAAAACAGTAATTTGAAAGCTCCCTATTTCACATCACCTCCCTCATAGTTCCACCTCCTTCTACTACTTTGCATTGTTCTCCTGCCAATCACCTCCCTGCTTCCCCTCCCCCACCCCTTTGTCTTTCAAATTACTGTTTTTTTCAACTACCAGCATTCTTCAAACCCTCCCCAAAGTTCTTCCTTCAGTCCTGACGAAGGGTTTCGGCCCGAAACATCGACTAATCTTTTCAACTGATGCTGATTGACCTGCTAAGTTCCTCCAGCGCATTGTAAATGTTCACATACTTCGACCAACAAATACATGTAATATTGGATCATTTTTTCCTCAATAAATGAATATAATGTTTTTGTGGTATTTATTTAATTGGATTCTCCTTACCCAGCTTTAGGATTTAAGTGAAGATCTGATCATATTTTAAGTCATACTTGGGCAGAAATAGTGAAAATTCTACAGGGTTCACAAAGTTTCTAGCACCACTATATAGGAAACATCCTCTATATGTCCATTCTATCTAGGCCTTTCAATATTTGATTTCAAATAGGATTCAATGAGATACCCCTCATTCTTCTAATCTCCAGTGAGTACAGGCCCAAAGCATCAAACACGCCTCATACATTAACCCTTTCATTCCCAGGAACATTCTTGTAAACCTTCTCCGGACTCCCTCCAATGTCAGCACACCCTTTCTCAGAACTAAGAGGCCCAAATCTGCTCACAATACTCCAACAGCGATCTGACCAATGCCTTATAAAGTCTCAGCATCTCATCCTTGCTTTTATATTCTCGTCCTCTCGAAATGAATGCTAATATTGCATTTGCCTTCCTCACCACAGACTCAACCTGCAAGATAACCTTTAGGGAATCCTGCACAAAGACTCCCAAGTCACTTTTCACCTCAGAATTTTGAATTTTATCCATTTAGAAAATTGTCTACACCTTTATTTCTTCACCCAAAGCACATGACCATACACTTCCCTGAACCTGCCATTTCTTTGCCCATTCTCCTAACCCATGTAATGCAGGTAACCAGGATCAATGTACATACATCTCACGGTCAGACGAGACAAGATGGACCAAAGGGCTTGTTTCTGTGCCATACAGATTTAACGAAAAATAACCTGGGACTACACCAGGCTCATCCACTCACCCTTCGTTCTGAACATGTTACCTCTTTTTCCCTCCTGATCAACTTCCCCCGAACGTTGTTTGGCTCAGCCCCTCCCTGGGTTGATCGCTGCCCACATCCCTGAGAATCAACCCATCCCAGGAACCGGCCGAACTTGCCTCTCGCTCTGCTCTCCGTTGAAGGCATTTGGGCTCCAACGGGTCTGTCTGGCAGAACTGGTGCTTCCCACAGTCTTCATCTACGAAGCACTCCTGCAAAACAGACAGACAGACCTGTCAACAGCAGCACTAACAGCTACAGAATACGACAGCAGTTAGTACGACGCTATCATGGGTTGGGGCTCGGAGTTCAATTCCAATGCCATCTATCCTCCGGGTGCTCTGGTTTCCTCCCACAGTCCACAGAGGTACTGTCAGTAGGTTAATTAGTCACTGTAACGTGTCCTGTGAGTAAGCCGGGGTTAAATCAGGGGTTGCTGACTGACACAGCTCGCTGGGTCAGAAACGGACGGGCCTGTTCCTGCTGAATCTCTGAATAAAAATGGATACTAACAGTTCCAGCGTGTCTGTGTCACCCAGGAGCTGAGGGTAGTTTGAGGAAAAGAGGAAATCAGCTCTGCAGTAGGACACACCATTGCTGGGGGACAAGTTTATAATTTACAGGGCTTTCGATATTGTAAATCATTGAGAATGCACAAGTCAAGTTGAAATTTATTGTCGTCCGACTCTGTGTGTGAGGGGGAGGGTGTGTGTGTGTGTGGGGGGGGTGTGTGTGTGTGTGTGTGGGGGGGGGGTGTGTGTGGGGGGGGGTGTGTGTGTGTGTGGGGTGTGTGTGTGTGGGGTGTGTGTGTGTGTGTGTGTGTGTGTGTGTGTACGCTCACAAAACATATACTACACACAGCACATAAGACAAATTATAATATGATTTGGCGGTTGTTGCTTATATATATATAAATAAAAATGTAAGACGTATTGCTCCAGGAGTTAGTTCCTAATGGTTTTTTTTCCCCTTTTTTTTGTCTTATAGCTAGTGGGATTTTTTTTTAAAACTCAGCTGGGGTTCTCTTTTTTCCTTCTTTTCCTTTTATAAAATTGTTTTTTTCATTAGCATATATGTTCTTTTTTCTTCAGCTTTATTAATTATATACATACTAGTTTGTTGAATTTCTGTATTTTATAGTTGTAGAAGATTATATTAATAAAAAGATTTAAAAATGAAAATGAAATGGATGAACAAATTATTACCACTCAAAATGCATGTAGTACACAGCACGGGTAAACAGCTCGCTGTCCTAGTGATGAGACCTCGGAGATGGCAGGGTATTCATTAGTCTCACAGCCTGAGGGAAGAAGCTGTCACCCAGTCTGACAGTCCCAGTCCTGATGCTCCTGTATCTTCCTCATGGTCGTGGGTCAAAGAGATTGTGGGATGGGTGGTAGGGATCCTCAATGCTCTGGGCCCTTTGACTACAATGCTCCCAGGAGATTTCACAAATAGAGGGGTGAGGGAGACCCTGGTGAACCTCTCAAAATTTATTTATTATTTTTAAAAAGGGTCTTGTGGTCCGCTGCCTTGCAGCTTCTGTACCACACAATGATGCAGCCAGTCAGGATACTCAAGATGGGGCTCCTGTAGAAAGCTGTTAGAATGGGGGCAAAGAGCTTTGCACACCTCAATTCCCTCAGAAAGTGTAGACACTGCTGTGCCCTCTTGACTAGCGAGGCAGCGTGGTGGACGGGTTACCAGCTGTACCGCTCGTTGGGCTGGAAGGGCTGTTCTGCACTACTGAAATAAACCACATACACCAGGGCAGATTTAGAAGGTTGTTTGAACGAGGTGGTTTGAAGAAGCATTGTAAAGGTGTGAGGAGGGATTAGGGATGAATCCGTGGTCAATCCCAATCATTCCCAGGGAATTGGACACAGAAATCCTGGAAACCTATGGGACCCGAATTGGGAATGAGAGGGGTCAGGGAGGGACGTGGGGTATCATTGGGTGGAGAGCTTTTGTGGGCCAGCAAACACTCGGTTCACAGCAAGGTAAATAGGGCCCAGCGGTGATGGTGTGGGCGCGGCCAGGAGGCTAGTCACTGGGACGTGAAGCACACCAGCTAACAGCACTGGAAGCCCAGAGCGCGCTGCCCACTGCCGGAAGGGAGATGGCTACACGATCTGTAGGCGGAAGGGCCCTGCGCAGATGGGGCTTGTCCACCGTGGTTGCCAGCTCATCTCGAAGGAGAACTGATCTCACACCTCTGCTGCCTCGCAGTTATACTCACTCATGGGGAAGGCTTCAGGAGTAAACTCTGAGGAAAATCCGGAACTGGAGTTCCCGAGGCATTCCGTGTATCAGTCTCTGCCGCTCCTTTGGGTTCATCAGCTGCGTGGAGACGGGGAGCCTGCTACACGGGGAACAGCTTACTCTCCATATCGTACTGCCCTGGCCTGTGTATCACGTAGACAGCTGGAGGCAGCAACCATGGTCGACCCTGACCAACGGAAGGCCACGAAAGGGAGGAAGGAGGGTGAAGATCAGTTGGAGGGGAAGGGAAGGGTCAAGACAGAAGGGGGTAACAGGGGAGGGGTTCTTTTCATTTTCCATAGGTGATGCGGCAGCCAAAAGGACATTCTACGTCTGATGGGCTGAATCCTCTGCAGTGTTCTCACCACCCTCCGCTCTCGCGAGAGCCGCGTGCGTGGAGGAGGAGAGGTGAGTTTCACTATCCTGGGACACTCGGTGGGGAGGGGTGGGGGGTGCTGTGGGTGTGCTTTGGATCAGCCTACCTTCCTGGCTCCCTGCCACGTGCCGATGTCTGGCTCTCCGGTTCCGAGGGGGGAGGCAGGTTCTTCGCGCTGGTCCTGAGGGACGGGAGGCGGCTCTGTGTCCCAGGTCATCCACCCTGGCACCAGGTCCATCTGCAGTACCAGACACGAGTCCTGTTAGCAGGGTGGGGCAGGGCAGCAAGACCAGCCATCACAACTCATCACCACCACCCCACCCCAGGAGCCAGGATACATCCTGTCAGTCTAATCATATTGTAGCCCCTCTCCCTGGAGCACATCGAAGACAAACACCTCAATTTATAAACCAGCTTAGGCCATTCAGCCCATCGTCTCCTCTACCATTCCATCATGATAATTTAGTATCCCTCTCAACCCCATTCTCCTGCCTCTCCCTGTAACCTTTGATTCCTTGACTAATCAACAACCTACGCATTGCCACTTTAAATATACCCAATGACTTGGCCTCCACAGCCATCTGTGACAACAAATTCTGCACATTCACCACCCTCTGTCAAAAGAAATTCCTCATCTCTGTTCTAAATGGACGTCCCCCTTTTCTGAGGCTGTGTCCTCAGGTCCTATACTCACTCACTATAGGGAACATCCTCTCCACATCCACTATGGAAGCCTTTTAGTATCACATTTCAATGAGATCCACCCCTCATTCTTCCAAGGTGCAGGCCCAGAGCTATCAAACACTGATATGTTAACCCTTTCATTCCCAGAATCATTTTCCTGAACCTCATATGGACCCATTCCAATGCCAGCACATCAAAACAGGCAAAAACCACCCGAGGACCAGAGAAATAGATCCCCACTCTCACCTAATGTTGGATTAGGGTCTGATTTGCTGTTTTTCTTGTAATTTAACTTTCTTTATGCTTGCTCATATCTTTGTACAATTACCTGCTTGTCCATAAATGTTCAAAGGATTTTCAGTAATTTCAGAATCAGATTATCACTAATGTACAGAATGATGGAACTCTCCAGCACAGAAACAGGCCCTTCAGCCCATCTAATCTGTCCAAACTGTTAACCTGTCGAGTCCCATCAACCTGCACCTGGACCATATCCCTCCATACCCTTCCTATCCAAACATCTCTTACATGTTGAATCGATGTGGCATGCGCCATTTGCACTGCAGCTCGTTCCACTCTCTCACCACCCTCTGAGTGAAGTTCCCCTCCCTCACCACCCTCTGAGTGAAGTTCCCCTCCTGTTCCCCTTAAACATTTCACCCATGACCTCTGGTTGGCGTCCCACCCAACCTCATTGGAAAAAGCCTGCTTACTTTTCCCTATCTATACTCCTCATAATTTTATATACCTCTATCAAATCTCCTCTCATTCTCCTATGCTCTAGAGAATAAAGTCCTAACCTATTCAATCTTTCCCTATAACTCAGGCACTAAAATCCCCATCAACATACTTGTAACGTTTCTCTGCACCCTTTCAACTTATCGACACCTTTCCTGTCAGTAGGTGGCCAAAATTGGACACAATACTCCAAATTAGGCCTCACCAATCTCTTATACAACTTCAGTATAACATCCCATCTCCTGTACTCAATACTTTGATTTAAGGAGACCAATGTGCCAAAAGCTTTCTGTACAACCCCATCTACCCATGACGCCACTTTCACAAAATTATGGTCCTGTGGTCTGAGATCCCCCACTCTACTGGTATTTATCAGTGACCCATGTCATGATCTGAGCTGATAAAAATCCTTCAGCACTTGGACATTGATGGGAAAGATATCAGAATCATCAGAAATTTGCATTGTGAACAAAGAGCAGGAATAAGTGATTTTGTTCCGATTAAGAGGGGAGTCAAGCAGAGTTGTGTTCTCTTGTCTGACCTATTCAACCTTTATAGAGAGAAGATTAAGAGAAATTAGCAGTATTCCAGGCATGATAATTGGTAGATACAATTTAAACAACCTACGATGTGCAGATGACACAGTGCTGATAGCTACTTCTAAAGAAAAACTCCAAGAAATACTGGATAAAGTCAAAGTACAAAGAGAGGGTTGACCGCAAGAAGACCGAACGTATGGTTGTCACCAAGAGAGTACAGAAATACGAACTGAAAGTAGGCAACGAAACAATCAAACAGATGTGGAATTTCAATTACTTAGGGAGCATAAGATCCGACAGTAGGGCTGATGTTGAAATTAGGAGGATTGGGATTGCTAAATGCCTGCTCGAGCGTTTGAGCAAGATACTAAAGAATAATCATTTCTATGGGTAGGAAACTCAGTGTTGTAGTGCTGCGTTCACTCCACGCTAACATATGGAGTGAATATCGGACAACATCAAAGCAAAATAAAGCTGCAGAAATGTGGCTTTTGAGAATAACGATGAAAATATTTTAAGACAGAAACAAATGAAGTATTGTGAAAAGCCGGAATAAGAAGAGAGTTGATATCAATCAGGAAACGGCAGCTGGAATTTCTGGGACGGATACCAAGGAAAGAGAAGCTTGAAATTCTTGCAATGATGGGAAAAATTGATGGAATAAAAAATCATGGTCAATAGCGAATGGCATTCTTGAGTTACATCAAGGGACGGACAGGCAAAAGTTCTGAAAAAGTTATTAGAACTTCTCAGATGGAAGAAATGATCCCCCACATCATATGAAATGACACAGAATGATGTGAAATTTCACAAACAAAAAGTCTGCAGATGCTGGAATTTCAGAGCAACACACACACACAGTGCTGGAGGGACTCAGCGGCTCGGGCCACATGGAAAAGAGTGAACAGTCAGCATTTCAGGCTGGTCCTGATGAAGGGTCTCGGCCCAAAGCATCAACAGCTTACTCTTTTCCACAGACACGACCTGGTCTGCTCAGCTCCTCCAGCATCTTGTACATGTTGCTGATATGAAATCTGCTGTTTCGTGCAGCAGTACAGTGCAAATCAAAATCTTAAAATCACAGAAATATATATTGTAAAGTTAAATGAAATAACGAGTGCAAAAATACCGAGTGTTGATGGGTTCATCGTTCAGAACCCTGATGGCAGAGGGGAAGAAGCTGTTGCTGAAACGGTGTTCCTGTAATATCAGTGGGTCTGTATATTTTGTTGCTGCGAGACTGTACGCCACAAATCAATCTGCCTCACAGGCTGTTCTTATCAATACTGGACAGTATCATCTGTCCAGTTTGGGCTGTTTTACACCGGAAAGACAACCACAAGGCAAGGCTCTTTGTTTTTTTTTTAAATTACTTTCAGTGGAATGACAGCATCTCTAGGAAGAGGTACAATCGACGTTTCAGGCCGAGACCCTTCGTCAGGACTAACTGAAAGAAGAGTTAATAAGAGATTTGAAAGTGGGAGGGGGAGGGGGAGATCTGAAATGATAGGAGAAGACAGGAGGGGGAGGATGGAGCCAAGAGCTGGACAGGTGATTGGCAAAAGGGATATGAGACTGGAGAAGGGAGAGGATCATGGGAGAGGATCATGGGATGGGAGCCCTAGGGAGAAAGAAAGGGGGAGTGGAGCCCAGAGGATGGAGAGCAGGCAGGGAGTTATAGTGAGAGGGAGAGAGGGAGAGAGGGAGAAAAAAAGAGAAAAAAAGGGGAAAAAATAATAACAAATAAATAAGGGATGGGGTATGAAGGGGAGGAGAGGCCAAGAGCAGATTCCTGTGCTGTTGTGCTGTGCAACTCCAGCGAGTGACGTTGGACAGGCTGGGACTTAATACCCTGGAGCACAGCGAGAGAGAATGCCATCATGGACAGTGCCAAGCCCAGCTGTGAAAGGTGGTGGTTTGGGCAAGGGGATAGCAACCCCATCCCGTAAGACCCAGAGCTACAGAAATACCAAGAGAAGTTCCAAAGACCTCATTCCTGGGGGAGGAAGTATCTTTACCACAATGACATCCGAAGTTTGTGGTGAAAGGAAAGCCACAGGACCGATCAACCTTCAGCCCAGAGCAGAGACCTCTGAGGAACCTATGCCCCAGTCAGGGTGATGGGTTAAGAACAGGAGAGTATCGATAGAAAACGCTGGCTTTCGGGAAGGGCCACAGAACCCAGCAGGAGAGGTCGGGGAGCACAAGGTTAAAGGCAGAGGAATAAGGGGAGGGCCACAGGTAACACGTTAACAAAAAGCAGTCAGCACCTGGAACATCATCTGTCCACTTACTTCCCACAGATACTGCCTGACTCACTCAGTTCTTCCAGTGTGTTGTGTGATGCTTCAGCTTCTCGTATCTGCAGTCCAGTGTCTCCTGGAGAGCTATACTGATTCAGTTTTCAACCCCCTCCCCTTTACTCTTTTTCCATTCCCCATTCCGGCCTCGTGCCAGTTCTCCTCAGCAGCCTATCACCTTCCCCAGTGCCCCTCCACCTTCCCTTCCTCCTCTCAGATTCCAACTTCTCTAGCCCTTTACCTTTTCCACCCATCAGCACCCAGCTTCTCACATCATCCTCTCTCCCAGCTCTCCACATTCCCCTTCACCTATCACCTATCGGCTTGTTATCCTCCATCTCCCCCACTTTCTTATTCTGGCACCTTTCCTCTTCCTTTCCCACCCAGAAGGCGGCCCTTGGCCTGAAATGTCGACTGGTTATTCATTTCCATAGATGCTATCCAAGCTGCTGAGTTCCTCCTTATCAAATTTCAAGTTGAACTCAGTTATATTGTGATCACTGCCTCCTCAGGGTTCCCTTACCTTAAGCTCCCCAATTGCCTCCTGTTCGTTACATAACACCCAATACAGTACAGCTGATCCCCTAGTTGGCTGCTCAAAAAAGCTATCTCATAGGCATTCAACAAACT
This sequence comes from Mobula hypostoma, assembly GCF_963921235.1. Classification (NCBI taxonomy): domain Eukaryota; kingdom Metazoa; phylum Chordata; class Chondrichthyes; order Myliobatiformes; family Myliobatidae; genus Mobula; species Mobula hypostoma. The sequence continues at coordinate 2,709,495 of NC_086107.1, forward strand.
CACTCAAGATCCATTTCCAACCTGATTTTCCCAATCAACCGGCATATAACCATATAAAATGCATGTTAAAATCTCCCACGACTATCATAACATTGTCTTTTTGACACGCCTTTTCTATTTCCCATTGTAATTTGTAGTCCACCTCCCAGCTACTGTTGGGAGGCCTGTATATAACTGCATTCAATGTCCTTTCATCCTTGCAATTTCTTAACTCAACCCACAAGGATTCAACATCTTCTGATCCCATGTCACATCTTTCTACTGATTTGATGCCATTCTTTACCTGTAGAGCCACACCACCCCCTCGGCCTATCTTCCTGTCCCTCCGATACAACGTGTAACCCTGGACATTTAGCTCCCAACTACAACCATGATTCAGCTAATGGCTACAGCATCATACCCAACAATCTATAAAAGTGCAACAAGATCATCCACCTTATTTCTTATGCTCCGTGCATTGAGATATAACACTTTGAGTGCTGTATTTGCTACCCTTTTTGATTCTGCATCCCTACTGCACTGATACTCACCCTGCTGGCTACAATTTTGTCCTATCACCTGCCTGTCCCTCCTGACAGTCTGACTGCAGGCTATCTTTGTTTTTCTACTCTTCATCCTATCCTGAGTCCCTTCACTCCGGTTCCCAACCCCCCTGCCAAATTAGTTTAAACCCTCCCCAACAAGTCTAACAAACCTCCCTGCGAGCATATTGATCCCCCTCGGGTTCGGGTGCAACCCGTCCCTCTTGCAGAGTTTATAGATCCCAATGTTTCAAGAACCTGAAGCCCTGCCCCCTGCACCAGTTTCTCAGTCATCTATTTATCTACCAGATAATCCTCTTTCCACCCTCAGTGGCATGTGACACAGGCAGCAATCCAGAAATTACTACCCTGGAGGTCCAGCTTCTCAGCTTTCTGCCTGGCTCTCAAAATCCTCTTTTCAGGACCTCTTTGCTTTTCCTTCCTGTGTCATTGATATGTACTGACTATGTACCTCCTACCCGATGGTAGCAATGAGAACAAGACATGACGTGGGTGATGGGGATTCTTAATGATGGACGCTACCTTTTTCAGGCATTGCTCCTTGACGAATGGATACTACACAACTACATACGAAAGACACACACTCAACAATTCAGGAACAGTTTCTTCCTTTCCACCATCAGATTTCTCAATGGACCATGAATCTACCTCACTATTTTTTCTTTTTAAATCACTCTCTTTTTGCACTACTTAAGACCATAAGAGAATAAAAAATAACTTGCAATCAAAAATAGCTATTAAGTGGAATTATCTGTGGAACTTGTTGCCACGAGTGACTGTGGAGGCCAAGTCATTGGGTGTATTTAAGGCAGAGATAGATAGGCTCTTGATTAGCCAGGGCATCAAAGGGTATGGGGAGAAGGCAGGGGTGTGAGGTGACTGGAAGAATTGGATCAGCCCATGATTGAATGGCGGAGCAGACTCGATGGGCTGAATAGCCTGCTTCTGTTCCTATATCTTATGACCTTGAGTAGTGCCAAAAAGAGAGGATATAGGAGCAGAAGTAGACCATTTAGCCCATCGAGTCTGCTCCACCATTCAATAAGATCATGGCTGATCTGGCCATGGACTCATCTCCACCTACCTGCCTTTCCCCCATAACCCTAATTCCCCTACTAGGCAAAAAACTCTCCAACCTTGTCTTAAATATATTTACTGAGGTAGCCTCTACTACTTCTCTGGTCAGAGAATTCCACAGATTCACCCTTTAGAAAAGCAGTTTCTCCTCATCTCTGGCCTAAATCTACTCCCCCAAATCTTGAGGCTAAGTCCCCTAGTTCTAGTCTCACATTTCACAGCATTTGCCAGTTAGAGTAAAGCTGATCCGCAGCAGGCCTTTCGGCCCATCTCATACATGCCATCCGAGATGCGCCATTTAAACTCGTCCCATTTGCCTGTATTTGGCCCATATCCGTCGTAACCTCTGCTGTCCGAATGTCTATTAAACGTTGTTATTGTACCTGCCTCTGGCAGTTCGTTCCACATACAAACCAGCGTCTGCGTGAAGTTGCCCTGAGGTTCCTCGTAAATCTCCCTCCTCCCACCTTAAACCTAGTCCTCGATTCTCCAACCCTGGGGTAAAACCCCGAGCGCCGGTGCATCGCTGCAGCCGCAGTTCCAGTGCCGCCCCCTGTATTCCAGCCGCTCGGCAACCGGCGCACTGCTGCCGGGGGTGTCGCTCCGGACCCGGTCTTGGTGTGTAACTCTCGGCGCTGCACCGGTGCCTCTCTGCAGCCGGTGCATTGCTCCCGGGGCTATGCTCCAGCCGTTAGCGGCGTATTACTACCGGCGCTAGCCTGTGCGGGTGTCGCTCCGTAACTGGTACGGGTGCATTTGCTCTCCGCAGCCGGTGCGTTGCTCCCGGGGCTGTTCCAGAGCCGGAGCCGGGATATTGCTCCCGGCTCCGGGCGGGTGCCGTTCCGAAACCGCTCACCTCCCGGACTGCTCCCTGCAGTTTGTGCCGCGTGTCCTCCATCAGTTCGCCCACCTCCTGCAGCATCTCCCGCAGGCCGGCTCCCCCCGTTTCTGCCGGGGCCGGAGACCCGCGGGCACACTGGCCCAGACACAACAGGAACAAGAGACCGACCCGCTGCCGTGAGCCACCCATCGCAGCCCCGCACTGGGGTCCACCTCGGTCCGGTCCCGTCCCGCTCCCGGGCCCCGCCTCCCCGTGTCCTCTCCTCCAATCAGATGCTCTGCCGTCCCGTCCCGCTCCCGGGCCCCGCCTCCCCGTGTCCTCTCCTCCAATCAGCTGCGCTGCCGCCGCGGCGGCCGAACGCCACGTGCGGAGCGGACCGAGTTCGCGGGACAGCGCGGGAAACGTGCCCGCGCGCCTGCGGGAGTGTCTGGGTGGGCGCGTGTAAAAGGTGCGGGAATATCGGGGAGTTCACAGAAACTTGAAAAAGTATCTGAGAAGTTCAGACTGCAGAAACTCCAAATTGTATCCAATTTTCCTCTCAGCTCCAGCCTCCTGCCTTCTCCCCGTATCCTTTCATGCCCTGACCAATCATGAATCTATCAACCTCTGCCTTAAATATACACAAAGACTTGGCCTCCACAGCTGCCTGTGGCAAAGAATTCCACAGATTCACCACTCTCTAGCTAAAGAAATTCCTCCTCATCTCCATTCTAAAAGGACAACATACTTTTCCCAGTCTGTGTCCTCTGGTCCTAGATTCTCCCACCATAGGAAACATCCTCTGCACATCCACTCTATCAAGAACTTTAACAATTCGATAGGTTTCAATAAGATCATCCCTCTTCTGAATTCTAGTGAATACAGTCCCTGAGCCATCAGACACTCTTCATATGACAAGCCATTCAATCCTGGAATCATTTTCATTAACCTCCTTTGAACCCTCTCCAATTTGAGCACATCTGTTCTGAGATAAGGGGCCTAAACCTGCTCACAATTCTCCAAGTGAGGCCTCACCGGTGCTCTAAAAAGTCTCAACATTACATCCTTGCTTTTATGTTCTAGTCCTCTTGAGATGAATGCTAATATCATATTTGCCTTCCTCACCACAGACTCAAACTGCAAATTAACCTTTAGGGAATCCTGCACAAGGACTCCCAAGTCCTTTGCATCTCAGGTTTTTGTATTTTCTCTCTATTTAGAAAATAGTCAACTCTTTAATTTCTTCTACCAAAGTGCATGACCATACGTTTCCCAGCACTGCATTCCATCTGCCACTTCTTTGCCCATTCTAATCTGTTTAAGTCCTTCTGTAGCGTCTCTAATTCCTCAAAGCTACCTGCCACTCCATGTATCTTCATATTGTCTGCAAACTTTGCAACAAAGCCATCAATTCCATCATCCAAATCATTGACATATCAAATCAAGTCGTGTATAATGTAGAAAACAATTGGTCCCAACACAGATCCCAGTGGAACACCATTAGTCACTCGTAGTCAGTCAGAAAGGGCTCCCTTTATTCACACTCTTTGCTTCCTGCCAATCAGCCGCTGCTTTATCCATGCTAGAATCTTTCCTGGAATACCATGGACTCATACCTTGTTTGGCACCTTGTCAAAGCCCTTCTGAAAATCCAAGTATACAACATCAACCAGTTCTCCTTTGTCAGTCCTGCTTGTTAATTCTTCAAAGAGGACTCAACCAGCAGCTGCTCTTAAAAACCCATCCCGCAGGCGCTCTGGAAATTCCCCTCCTGTAATCCAGCACCAACCTGATTTTCCCAATCTACCTGCAAAATGGAGTTCCCCATGACTATTATAATATTGTCCTTTTGGCATGCATTTTCTAACTCCCTTTGTAATTTGTCAATCCACATCCAAAAACTCCGAGGGAAAGTTGGCTCTCGCAATTCTCTCTTGAAAAAATTAGCAGGTACGAAATGGGGAGCTAATGCTCACACACTTAGATCAACTGCCCTAGCACTCTGCTATGCACCTGCAGAATACCGTGCACCTGTGTGGGGCAGATCAGCCCATGTGAAGAAAATAGACCCGTTGCTTAACAAAGCCTGCCGAATAATCACGGGCACACTGCGCCCCACACCCACTAACATCATTTACAGACTTGCAGGCATTGCTCCCCCAGAGATTCGAAGACACACAACAAAAATTGAAAAAGGTAAACAGAACTCGGATCCACGGCACCCACTACATCATCATGTGCCAGTTTCCAACCGCCTAAAACCGAGGAAAAGCTTTGCTACAGTGGAGGAACTACCGCACGGAACATCCCCCCGAGCATACAGGATTGACCTCTGGCAACAAACAGAAGCCAAAACCCCACCAAACAATACAGTGCACGACCCCACAGAAATGTCGCCAGACGGGGCACTGCTTGACAGACGGAAGTGGTGCACTCTCAGCAGAGCGAGAGCGGGAGTTTGTAGGACGGGAGACAAGATGGTGAAGTGGGGTTTAAAGACCAGCGAATCCTGTGAGTGTGGCGAAAGGGTGCAGAACATTGAACACGTTCTGCCCAACTGCCCACTCTCACCTGATTGAGCTGAGATAGACCCGCTCAACATCAACCAAACAACACTAGACTGGCGGGCTGTCTGGGGTGACAAACTATGATGATGATGATTTGTCAACCAGATCCTTACCACTGTTTGAGGGTCTGTATACAACTCCCATCAGGGTCTTTTTACCCTTAGCTCTATCCACAACGATTCAACACCTTCTGACCCTCTGTCACCTCTTTCTATTGATCTGATTTCATTTTTTATCAACAGGACAACGCCATTCCATCTAACTTCCTGCCTGTCCTTTCAATGCAATGTGTATCCTTGAACATTAAGCTCCCAGCTATAATCTTTCAGCCTTGATTCAGTGATGCCTAAAATATCATACCTGCCAACCTACAACTGTGCTGCGAGTTCATTTACCTTATTCCATATACTGCGCACATTCAAATATAACACCTTCAGTCCTGTATTCACCCTTTTCAATTTTGTCCACCTTTTATGTTACAACTCAATCTGTTGGCTGCAATTTTGCCCTACCAACGCCCTCTACTCACCGCACATTGCCTCTGTTTGTAAACCAGCTCCCTCATCTTTAGCACTGTTACAGTATCCACCTTTCCGATGATACTTCTTGCATTAAAAGACAGGCAGCTCAGGACACTAGTCGCACCATACTCAACCTTTTGATTCCTGACTTTCTCTGAGTCTTACCAACGTCTGTCTCCACAACCTCCCCACTAACCGTTCTGACACTCTGGCTCCCATCCACCTGCAACTCTAGTTTAAACCCCACAGTGCAGCTCTAATAAACGTTCCCACCAGGATATTAGTCCCCTTTAGTTCACGTGGAAACTGTCCCTTCTGTACAGGTCCCATCTTCCCCGGAAGAGAGCCCAGTGATCCAAAAATCTTATGCCCTCCCTCCTACACCAATTCCTTAGCCACATGTTAAACTGTATAATCTTCCTCGTTCTGGCCTCACTAGCATGTGGCACCGTAGCAAACTTGAGATCACAACCCTGTAGGTCCTGCCCTTTAGCTGAGCACCTAACTCCACGAACTCCCTGTGCAGAACCTCGTCACTCGTCCTACTGGTGTCCTAATGGTGGTCCTACATGGACCACGACCTCTGGCTGGTCACCCTCCCACTTAAGAATGCTGAGGACTCGATCCAAGATATTCCGGATCCTGGCACTCGGGAAGCAACAGACCATCGGGAATCTCATTCTCATCTTCAGAACTTCCTGTCTGTTCCTCTAACTAGCAAAATCCCATCACCTCAGCATGCCCGTTCTCCCCGCTTCCCTTCAGGGTCACAGACTCAGTGACAGAGCTTTCCTCTTCTTTTGCTTTCTCTGACTGAAGCCTCAAAGAGCTAAAGCCTTAAGATCGCCATTCTGACTATGCCCACTCAGTCTAAGGCCACTGTGACGACGGCCACTGCGTTCGCCTCTGCCTTCCTTTAATATGTTCTTACTAATCAAACCCAAACGCCGACTGGTCGCTGGTCAAAGCTTTACTCCACTGCCGTGACCCACTCCTGCCTTTTATTCCCAGGTGGTGGAACTGACTGAGGTCCCCTCCAACTTCGATGTCTGGATTGGCCGCTGGTCAGAACTCTATGTCGGTCCACGGGCAACTCTTCTGCTGTGATGAGACCACCCCCAGGCTGGAGGTGCAGCACCTCATATTTCATTTGGGTAGCCTCCAGCCTGATGGCATAAACCTCAATTTCTCTAGCTTCCAGTGATTTTCCCCCTCCACCTTCCCTCTTCTTCAATTCCCCAGTCTGGCCTCTTCCCTCTTCTCCTCATCTGCCCATCACCTCCCCCTGGTGCCCCTCCTCCTTCCCTTTCTCCCAGGGTGAATCCTCCTACTCTCATGGTCCACTCTCCTCTCCTATCAGATTCCTTCTTCTTCAGCCCTTTACCTTTCCACCAATCACCTCCCAGCTTCTTACTTTGCCTCCCCTCATTCACCCACCTGGCTTCTCCTATCACCTTCTAGCTTGTCCCCCTTCCCCTCCCCTCCACCTGCTTATTCTGGCATTTTCCCCCTTCCTCTCCAGTCCTGAAGAAGGGTCTCAGCCCGATATGTTCATTGCTTATTCATTTCCATAGTTGCTGCTTGGCCTGCTGAGTTCCTCCAGCATTTTGCACACGTTGATCTGCAAGAATATTTTTTCAAACACTGTAGAAATACCTAGGGAATCTACAGAAATGTGCCGGTAATTTGTGGAAACTGCAGAAATATCTAGAGTTTGCAGGAAACGGGCGGGAGGATTTGGCTGAAAATGCAGGAACATTTGGAGAGTTTGTGTAAATCACAACAAGAACCCAGGAATGTTCAGAAACTGCCAAAAGTAGCCAGAGAGCTTGCAGAAGCACAGGGAATGTCTGCAGCACTTGTAGGACAGCTTACAGAGCTTGTGGAAACTGCTGCAGTTTTGCAGGAATGGGTAGTTTTTGCAGGAATGGGTAGAGTTTTTGCAGGAATGGGTAGAGTTTTTGCAGAAATATCTGGGGAGATAAAGTGCAAAAGTAGACAGCTGTCTGACCATCAGTGGCTCAATTCTACTCCTATGTCTTATGGTCCAAGACGAAGGTGCAGAATGTGAGTCTTTCCCCTCAGATTCCCCAAAGGCATTGCCAGTTACCTACCACCGTGCAAGGGTGGTCCTTGCATATTGAACACACATCGCTTCAGACCATGCAGAATTAATAACTCTCCTTTCAGCATGAGCTGCTGGGTCCCTCTAACACTTTGTGTGTGTGTGTTACTCTGGATTTCCAGCATCTGCAGAATCTCTTGTGTTTATGATTTGCTGCTTCTCTGTGAAGTCTCTTTGAGGCATTCCTATCCTTCACTTCTGCGGGAGTTCAGTGAACCCTCTCTCACTGCTCCCCTCTGCTGCCCTCCTCACCTATCACCCTCTACTTTGTCCTCCTTCACTTCCGCTATTTCTTATTCTGGCATCTTGCCCCTTCCTTTCAAGTCCTGATGAAGGATCTTGTTGATTCTTTATTCATTTCCGTAGATGCTGCCTGACTTGCTGAGTTCCTCCAGCATTTTGTGTGTGTTTCACTGTACATTTAATGCCTTAATGTAATTTGACAGATAAAGCTAATCTTTTTATGTACTGATCACCCTCTGGGTGAAAAAGCTCCCCCCTAATTTCCCATTAAATCTCTGCCCTCTCACATGAAATCTTTGCCCTCAAGTGTTTGACTCCCTACCTCTCAGAAAAAGATTCACTCTAACTGTGCTCCTCATTGATTTTGGGAACCTCTATATTGTGCGCAGGTTTGGTTGCCTACCTACAGGAAAGATAGTAATAAGATTGAAAGAGTACAGAGAACATTTACAACGATGTTGCTGGGACTTGACGATGTGAGTTATAGGGACTAGTTGAATAGGACTTTATTTCCTGGAGCGTAGGAGAATGAGAGGAGATTTGATAGAGATATACAAAATTATGAGGGGTATATAGATAGGGTAAACGCAAGCAGGCTTTTTCCACTGAGGTTGGGTGAGAAATGAATAAGAGATCATGGGTTAAGGGTGAAAGGTGAAATGTTTAAGGGGAACCTGAGGGGAACTTCTTCACTCAGAGGGTAATGAGAGTGTGGAACGAGCTCCCAGTAGAAGTGATGGGTGGATGGGGGGTTCAATTTTAACACTGGAGAAGTTTGGATAGGTACATGGGTGGGAGGGGTATGGAGGGATGTGGTCCAGGTGCAGATAGATGGGACAAGGCAGATTAATAGTTCAGCATGGACTAGATGGGCTGAAGGGCCTGTTTCTGTGCTCTAGTGACTATGACTCGATGGCATTAGTCACGGAATTATGCACCATCTTGGCCTGAAATATTGACTGTTTAGTCTACTGAAAGCCCACAGAAATTCTCCTTCTATCCTCAGTGAAAAATGAACAGGGATCAACTGGTCAGACCTCTGAGAAGTCCCAAAAAGCTTCACACTTACTAAGGAGAAAGTTAAAGAAAAAAGCTACTGTGATAAATCACCATTCACATACAGGAATCCCAATGAAAGGTCCAAAACATCAACAGGTTATTCCCCTCCACAGATGCTGCCTGAGCTGCTGAGTTCCTCCAGCATTTTGTGTGTGTTGCTCTGGATTTCCAGCATCTGCAGAATCTCTTGGTTTCATGTGGTCATGAAGTTTTTAGTTTTGTGCCAGTAGTACAGTGCTAGAAAAATTACTTTTAAAATTACTCTAAGTTACAAAAAATCAAGGAAATCCGTGGACAGAGGCAAAGAGCAGCGAGGTGGAGAGGTTAATGAGTCAGCCCTCATCCTGGAGTCCAAGTCATCACTCCCTGAAAGTGGCGACACGGGCTGATCGGAAGGTTAAGAAGGTGTATGACATGCATTGCGTTCAAAAATCAGGAAGTTGTGTTGCAGCTTTATAAAACACTAGTTAGGCTGCACCTGGAATATTGCATACAGTCCTGGTCAACCCGTTATAGGAAGGATGTCGAGGCTTTGGAGGGAGTGCAGAAGAGGTTTACCAGGATGCTGCCTGCATTAGAGGGCATGTGCTATCATGAGAGGTTGGACAAACATGTTGTTTTCTCTGGAATATCAGAGGCTGGGGGGAGATCTGATAGAGGTTTATGAGATTATGAGCGGCAGAGATAGAACAGACAGGGAGTATCTTTTTCCCAGGGTTGAAATGTCGAATACCAGAGGGTATGCATTTAATGTGAGAGGGGGTAATTTCAAAGGAGATGTGAGGGTCAAGTTTTGGTACACAGAGTGTGGTGGGTGCCTGGAATGCACTGCCTGGGGCGATGGTAGTGACTTTTCAGAGATGTTTAGATGGGCACATGAATGGGAGGATATAGACATTGTGAAGGCAGAGAGGATTAGTTTATCTGGCCTTTTGGTTACTAATTTAATTGGTTCAGCACAACACTGTGGGCTGAAGGGCCTGTTCCTGTGCTGTACTGTTCTCTGTTCTATCACAGACTACCAGAAGATGTTAAATGGGCCAAATGGCCTTCTCATTAGCCTATGTTCTAACTGGATGTCTCCAACCTGCTTATGAAGGGGTTCAGGTATTCCCAATCTTTCTTCTGCCGTGGACCCTCACCATTAACCGAGGACTCCATGGACTGCAGGTTGGAGATCCCTGTTCTACCCTGTCCATATCACAGCAGGTAATAGACACAATACTGCCAATGGCCTGACTAACCAACCAGTCTGGTAACTGCTGTTTGTTGTCTAGTTTCCAGGAGAGGGCTCTCAAGTGCAGTGACTGGCTGTCATTCAGTATCAGACTCACCGGGCCGTGTCCCTCAGTGAAATCAGAACGGAATCACGGCTCTCAGCAGTCACGCGCAAAGCCCCTGCTCTGCGATCAGATTCATGCTTGTGAATTCCACGGGATTACAACCTTCAATTAATAGTGACATTGCTCAATATTCTGCATTTGTTTTGAGATTTCTTTTCTTGGAAATACATTTGAAGCAGGGCTCTAATTACCTTAGCAAGGGAGGGAAGCTGGAAGAGTCAAAACCCATCTGAAGACGGGGTTCTGGATCTGCTCTCGGTAGCATCCTCAACAGTTCCTGAACTCTGACGTAACTGAAATTCCCTGTTAGAGGCCATGCTCTCTTCTTGCTGCTGCCCTTGGCAAGAAGGCAGAGGAGCCTCAGAACCCACACCACCAGGAACAGTTATCACCCCTCAACCATCAGGCTCTTAAACCAGAGGGGTAACTTCACTCACCCCAACACTGAACTCTGCCAACAACTTATGGACTCACTCTCAAGGACTCTTCATTTAATGTTCTCAATATAGGACCAGAAGACCAGGAGCAGAAATTAGGCCATTTGGCCCATTGAGTCTGCTCCACCATTTCATCATGACCGATCCAATTTTCCTCTGAGCCGCAAACTCCTGCCTTGTCCCTGTATCCCTTCATGCCCTGAACAATCAACAATCTATCAAACTCTGCCTTAAATATACATAAAAACTTGGCCTCCACAGCTGCCTCTGGCAAAAAATTCCACAGATTCACCACACTCTGCCTGAAGAAATCCCCCCTCATCTCCGTTCTAAAAGGACATTCTTTTACTTTGAGGCTGTGTCTTAGACTCTCCCACCATAGGAAACATCCTCTCCACATCCACTCTATCAAGGCTATTCAACATTTGATAGGTTTCAGTGAGGTCACCCCTCATTCTTCTGAATTCTAGTGAATTCAGGCCCAGAGCCATCAAACACTCTTCATATGACAAGCTATTCAATCCTGGAATCATTTTCATGAACCTCCATTGAACCCTTGCCTGTTTCTGCACATCTTTTCTAAAATAAGGAGTACAAAATTGTTCACAATTTTGATGAATGCTAACATTGCCTTTGCCCTACTCACCGCAGAATCAACTTGCAAATGAACCTGTAGGGAACCCTGCACGAGGACTCCCAAGTCCCTTTGTACCACGTTTTATATCTCTCTCTATTTAGAAAACAGTCAATCCTCTCATTTCTTCTACCAAATTGTATTCACTTCCCAACACTGTATTCCAGCTGCCATTTCTTTGCCCATTCTCCTAATTTAAGTCCTTCTACTTCTTCAGAACTACCTGCCTCTCCACCTACCTTCATATCATCAGAAAACTTTGCAACAAAGCCATCAATTCCATCATCCAAATCATTGACAAATAATGTAATAAGAATCAGTCCCAACACAAATCTCAATGGAACGCCACCAGTCACTGGCAGCCAGAAAGGGCTCCCTTTATTCCCACTGCTTTATCCATGCTAGAATACTTTCCATAATACCATGGGCTAGTAGCTTGTTAAACAGCCTCATGAGAGGCACCTTATCAAAGGCCTTCTGAAAACCCAAGTACACAACATCAACCAATTTTCCTTTGTCTATCCTGTTTGTTATTTCTACAAAGAATTCCAACAGATTTGTCAGGCAAGATTTTCCCTTGAGGAAACCATGCTGACTAGGCCTATTTTATCATGTGCCTCCAAGTACCCTGAGATCTCATCCTTAATAATTGACTCCAACATATTTCCAACTATCAAGGTCAAACTAAATGGCCCATAGCTTTCTTTCTTTTGCCTCTCTCCCTTCTTGAAGAGTGGAATGACATTTGCAATTCTCCAGTCTTCTGGAACCATTCCAGAATCTAGTGATTCTTGAAAGATCATTACTAATGCCTCCATGATCTCTTCAGCCATCACTTTTCAAGTCTGGGGTGTAGCTATCTGGTTTAGATGACTTATTTACCTTCAGACCTTTCAGTTTCCCATTATTTCTCTCTAGTTATGGTAACTTCACACACTTCATAACCCCTGATAGCTGGAACTTCCACCATAGCGTCTTCCATAACGTTGCAAAATACTTATTCTGTTCATCCGCCATCTCGTTGTCTCCATTACTACCTCTCCAGCATCGTTTTCCAGCAGTCTGATATCCCCTGTTGTCTCTCCTTTACACTTTATGTATCTGAAGGAACTTTTGGTATCCTCTTTAATATCACTGGCTAGCTTACTTTCGTATTCCATCTTTACCTGCTTAATGACTTTTTTATTTGCCTTCTGTTGATATTTGAAAGCCTCCCAATCCTCTAAATTCCCACTAAATTTTGTACAATTATATGCCCTCTCTTTGGCTTTTATGTCGGTTTTGACTTCTCTTGTTAGCTACAGTTGCAACATCTTTCCTTTAGAATACTTCTTCCTCTTTGGGATGTGTATATCCTGTGCCTTCCGAATTGCTTCCAGAAATTCCAGCAATTGCAGCTCTGCCATCATCCCTGCCAGTGTTCTTTTCCAGTCAATTCTGGCCAATTTCTATTCTGCTTTGGATTCTGCTTGGTTCGTATTCTGCATGGAGGTTGGTGACCAGTGGTGCTCCGCAGGGATTTTTTTCAATGACCTGGATGAAGAAGTAGAAACCATAGAAACTACAGCACAGAAACAGGCCTTTTGGCCCTTCTTGGCTGTGCTGAACCATTTTCTGCCTCGTCCCACTGACCTGCACATGGACCATATCCCTCCATACACCTCCCATCCATGTATCTGTCCAATTTATTCTTAAATGTTAAAAAAGAACCCGCATTTACCACCTCGTCTGGCAGCTCATTCCATACTCCCACCACTCTCTGTGTGAAGAAGCCCCCCTAATGTTCCCTTTAAACTTTTCCCCCCTCACCCTTAACCCATGTCCTCTGGTTTTTTTCTCCCCTTGCCTCAGTGGAAAAAGCCTGCTTGCATTCACTCTATCTATACCCATCATAATTTTATATACCTCTATCAAATCTCCCCTCATTTTTCTACGCTCCAGGGAATAAAGTCCTAACCTATTCAACCTTTCTCTGTAACTGAGTTTCTCAAGTCCCGGCAACATCCTTGTAAACCTTCTCTGCACTCTTTCAACCTTATTTATATCCTTCCTGTAATTTGGTGACCAAAACTGAACACAACACTCCAGATTCGGCCTCACCAATGCCTTATACAACCTCATCATAACATTCCAGCTCTTATACTCAATACTTTGATTAATAAAGTCCAATGTACCAAAAGCTCTCTTTACGACCCTATCTACTTGTGACGCCACTTTTAGGGAATTTTGTATCTGTATTCCCAGATCCCTCTGTTCCACTGCGCTCCTCAGTGCCTTACCATTAACCCTGTATATTCTACCTTGGTTTGTCCTTCCAACGTGCAATACCTCACACTTGTCTGTATTAAACTCCATCTGCCATTTTTCAGCCCATTTTTCCAGAAGGGTGGGTTAGTAAGTTTGCTGATGACACAAAGGTTGGGGGTGTTGTGGATAGTGTGGAGGGTTGTCAGAGGTTACAGCGGGACATTGATAGGATGCAGAAATGGGCTGAGAAGTGGCAGGTGGAGTTCAACCCGGAGAAGTGTGAAGTAGTTCATTTTGGAAGGTCCAATTTGAAGACAGAATATAATATAGTAAGACTCTTGGCGGTGTGGAGGATCTGAGGGATCTTGGGGTCCGAGTCAATAGGACACTCAAAGCTGCTGCACAGGTTGACAGTCTTATTAAGAAGGTGTATGGTGGGATTAAGTTCAAAAGCCATGAGGTAATGTTACTGCTATATAGGACCTTGGTCAGGCACCACTTGGAGTACTGTGTTCAGTTCTGTTCGCCTCACTACAGGAAGGATGTGGAAGCCATAGAAAGGGTGCAGAGGAGATTGGGGAGCATGCCTTATGAGAATAGGTTGAGTGAACTCAGTCTTTTCTCCTTGGAGCAATGGAAGATGAGAGATGACCTGATAGAGGTGTATAAGATGATGAGAGGCATTGATTATGTGGATAGTCAGAGGCTTTTTCCCAGGGCTGAAATGGCTAACACGAGAGGGCATATTTTTAAGGTGCTTGGAAATAGATACAGAGGGGATGTCAGGGGTAAGTTTTTCACACAGAGAGTGGTGGGTGCGTGGAATGCACTGCCAGTGACGGTGGTGGAAGCAGATACAATAGGGTCTTTTAGGAGCCTGTTAGATAGGTACATGGAGTTTAGAAAAATAGAGGGCTATGTGCGAGGGAAATTCTAGTCAGTTTCTCGAGTAGGTAACATGGTTGGCACAACATTGTGGGCGGAAGGGCCTGTAATGTGCTGTAGATTTCTATGTTCTATGTTAACTCCTTTATTTATTCTGGCCAATATTTATTTCTTATTTATTTATTAATTTTATTTTGCTTGTTTATTTTTCTTTGTATTTATTGTGAATGCCCACAATTTCAGGGTTGGACATGGTGACATTTAAGTACTTTGATAATAACCGTACTTTGTGTTCTGCTGTCTCCATGTCAGGGTGCTGGCTTGTGGCCTTACATGCTCTCTCAGCTCTGCAAGTTGTGGTTTCAAGCCCGGTCCAGCATTGTTCCTCCACCATGCGACCAACAGATGGCGCGAGGTTCTGCTAAACAACAAATTACTCAATATATTTCAGTGATAATAAACCTGATTCTGATTCTGAATCCTCGAGAGCCTCCAGAGAGCAAAAACTGAGAGGCAAGTCAGAGAGACACAACAAGTTGTACATGTCCCCTTCTACCCGACGAAGACTAGGAGATCGCTTTGTCGAGCACCTCTGCTCCATCCACAAAAAGTGGAATTTCCCAGTGGCCAACAATTTTAATTCCTATCCCCATTCCCATTCAGGATAGAGGAGCAGCACCGCATTTTATGTCCGGGTGGCCTTCAAACTGATGAAGGGTCTTGGCCCAAAACATCGACTGTTTATTCACCTCCATAGATGCTGCCTGACCTGCTGTGTTCCTCCAGCATTGTGTGTGTGTTTTGCTCTGGATTTCCAGCATCTGCTGAATCTCGTATGTTTATGCATGTGTTCTAGATTTTTCTGAAAGTTAGCGTGTGTCTAACGTCAACGTTAGGAGCAGGATTGGGTCAGTCCATGCTCCAAGGGTCCACCGTCCAATCTAATCATCTCTTGGCAGCTAGGGCCAGGATTTAGTCTGTTATGGGACATGTCCAGAGGTTTGGACAGAATCCACTCCCAAATTCCGCAGTGGCCCATCCAGTCTTATCAGTCTTATCCTGTCAGAGATCTTTCCTTTGTTTAACATACCTCCCCCACCTTCTCTGTGCCATCCAGGACATCTTCAAGAGATGGTGTAACAAGAAGGCGGATCCATCATTAAGGACCCCCATCACCCAGGACATGTCCTCTTCTCATTGCTATCATCAGGGAGGAGGCACAGGAGCCTGAAGACTCACACTCAACATTTCAGGAACAGCTTCTTCCCCTCCACCATCAGATTTCTGAATGGTCTTTGCACTATATTGCTGCCACAAAACAACAAACTTTGAATCTTATAAAACAGTGGTGGAGCTGAATGTTTAATTGTCATTTTCTTTTCAGTCTTAACAACTAATTATGTTTGTATTTTATATAATTCCTCATATACAAGTAACCTGGGCAGGTGAGGCTTGTCAGCCACGGTTGGCAGATCACCAAGGAGATGGAAAACTCTGATCTCAAACCCTTGCTGCCTCGTGACTATACCCACTCGTGGTATAGGCTTTGAGAATAAACCCTGAGGAAAAATCCAGAGCTGGAATCCCTAAGGCTGCCCTACACTGAGTTCAACTCTAACCTGCAACTTCTGCGATGCCGCTGCTGCCAAACAATATTATTCTCTGCCGTTCCTTTTGATTCATCAGCTGCATGGGTGGGGTGGGGTCTGCTGCATGGGCAACAGCTTGCTCTACAGATTGTACTGTCCTGGCTTGTGTATCATGTTGGCAGCTGGGTCAACTCCGACCCCTGACCAACAGAGGGCCTCAGACAAGTAACTGCCTAGTATGCTTCCTAGTGGTCACAGTATGCGTGCAGTTGTTCAGTGTGTCCCCTAGTGGTCACAGTGTGTATATGCAGTTGTTCAGTGTGTCCCCTAGTGGTCACAGTGCGTATATGCAGTTGTTCAGTGTGCCCCTAGTGGTCACAGTGTGTATATGCAATTGTTCAGTGTGCCCCTAGTGGTCACAGTGTGTATATGCAGTTGTTCAGTGTGTCCCCTAGTGGTCACAGTGTGTATATGCAATCGTTCAGTGTGTTCCCCTAGTGGTTACAGTGTGTATATGTAATTGTTCAGTGCGTCCCCTAGTGGTCACAGTGTGTATATGCAATGGTTCAGTGTGTCCCCTAGTGGTGACAGTGTGTATATGCAGTTGTTCGGTGTGTCCCCTAGTGGTCACAGTGTGTATATGCAGTTCTTCAGTGTGTCCCCTAGTGGTCACAGTGTGTATATGCAGTTGTTCAGTGTGTCCCCTAGTGGTCACAGTGTGTATACGCAGTTCTTCAGTGTGTCCCCTAGTGGTCACAGTGTGTATATGCAATTGTTCAGTGTGTCCCCTAGTGGTCACAGTGTGTATATGCAATCGTTCAGTGTGTCCCCTAGTGGTCACAGTGTGTATATGCAGTTGTTCAGTGTGTCCCCTAGTGGTCACAGTGTGTATATGCAGTTGTTCAGTGTGTCCCCTAGTGGTCACAGTGTGTATATGTAATTGTTCAGTGTGTCCCCTAGTGGTCACAGTGTGTATATGCAATGGTTCAGTCTGTCCCCTAGTGGTCACAGTGTGTATATGCAGTTGTTCAGTGTGTCCCCTAGTGGTCACAGTGTGTATGTGCAGTTGTTCAGTGTGTCCCCTAGTGGTGACAGTGTGTATATGCAGTTGTTCAGTGTGTCCCCTAGTGGTCACAGTGTGTATATGCAGTTGTTCAGTGTGCCCCTAGTGGTCACAGTGTGTATATGCAATCGTTCAGTGTGTCCTCTAGTGGTTACAGTGTGTATATGCAATCGTTCAGTGTGTCCCCTAGTGGTCACAGTGTGTATATGCAATTGTTCAGTCTGTCCCCTAGTGGTCACAGTGTGTATATGCAATTGTTCAGTGTGTCCCCTAGTGGTCACAGTGTGTATATGCAGTTGTTCAGTGTGTCCCCTAGTGGTCACAGTGTGTATATGCAATTGTTCAGTCTGTCCCCTAGTGGTCACAGTGTGTATATGCAGTTCTTCAGTGTGTCCCCTAGTGGTCACAGTGTGTATATGCAATCGTTCAGTGTGTCCCCTAGTGGTTACAGTGTATATATGTAATTGTTCAGTGTGTCCCCTAGTGGTCACAGTGTGTATATGCAATGGTTCAGTGAGTCCCCTAGTGGTGACAGTGTGTATATGCAGTTGTTCAGTGTGTCCCCTAGTGGTCACAGTGTGTATATGCAGTTCTTCAGTGTGTCCCCTAGTGGTCACAGTGTGTATATGCAATCATTCAGTGTGTCCCCTAGTGGTTACAGTGTGTATATGCAATTGTTCAGTCTGTCCCCTAGTGGTTACAGTGTGTATATGCAATTGTTCAGTGTGTCCCCTAGTGGTCACAGTGTGTATATGCAATTGTTCAGTCTGTCCCCTAGTGGTCACAGTGTGTATATGTAATCGTTCAGTGTGTCCCCTAGTGGTCACAGTGTGTATATGCAGTTGTTTGGTGTATCTCGTATTAACCATATAACTATATAACAATTACTACACGGAAACAGGCCATCTCAGCCCTTCTAGTCTGTGCCGAACTCTTACTCTCACCTAGTCCCACCGACCTGCACTCAGCCAATAACCCTCCGTTCCTTTCCTGTCCATGTATCTATCCAATTTTACTTTAAATGACAACATCAAACCTGCCTCAACCACTTCTGCTGGAAGCTCGTTCCACACAGCTACCACTCTCTGAGTAAAGAAGTTCCCCCTCATGTTACCCCTAAACTTTTGTCCTCCAACTCTCAACTCATGTCCTCTTATTTGAATCTCCCCCACTCTCAATAGAAAAAGCCTATCCACGTCAACTCTATCTATCCCCCTCATAATTTTAAATACCTCTATCAAGTCCCCCCTCAAGCTTCTATGTTCCAAAGAATAAAGACCCAACTTGTTCAACCTTCCTCTTTATCTTAGGTGATGAAACCCAGGTAACATTCTAGTAAATCTTCTCTGTACTCTCTCTATTTTTTTGACATCTTTCCTATAATTTTGTGACCAAAACTGTACACAATAGTCCAAATTTGGCCTCACCAATGCCTTGTACAATGTCAACATTACATCCCAACTCCTATACTCAATGCTCTGATTTATAAAGGCCAGCATACCAAAAGCTTTCTTCACTACCCTATCCACATGAGATTCCACCTTCAGGGAACTATGCACCATTATTCCTAGATCCCTCTGTTCTACAGCATTCTTCAATGCCCTACCGTTTACCATGTATGTCCTATTTTGATTAGTCCTACCAAAATGTAGCACCTTACATTTATCAGCATTAAACTCCATCTGCCATCTTTCAGCCCACTCTTCTAACTGGCCTAAATCTCTCTGCAAGCTTTGAAAACCTACTTCATTATCCACAACTCCACCTATCTTAGTATCATCTGCATACAGGTTTCCCCCGCCATCCGAAGGTAGTGCATTCCTATGAAACGGTTTGTAAGCCGGAATGTCGTAAAGCGAAGAAGCAATTACCATTTATTTATATGGGAAAATTTTGTAACCGTTCGCAGACCCAAAAATAACCTACCAAATCATGCCAAATAACACATAAAATCTAAAATAACTGTAACATATAGTAAAAGCAGGAATGATATGATAAATACACAGCCTATATAAAGTAGAAATACTTTTCCACAATCATTGGCTGCACTGTTATCCGTAGCGAAAATCTCACAAAAGCGCTTTTGGCAAAAACACTCTCTCCAGTAACCTTTAAGCTGTGAAGCTGCCAAATCATACCAACTAACATGTAAAAATACACAGCCGATATAAAGTAGAAATAATGTATGTACAGTGTAGTATCACTTACGGGAATCGTGACGACATTGAGCACACTGATGATGGGGTGTTAGGCTGAGTCGTCGGAGGTTGGGTGGTGCAGTGGCCCCCACCCTCCAGGCCGCTGACCGATACATTGCCGCGAAGCATGCAGTGGTACAGTGGTAGCCAGGAGGCACACAGCATATCCCCAAGAAAAAAGCGTATTGGTTATAAAAAGTATAACTCTGGAAGGTTCTGGAAGCTTCTGTTAGTGTTGCATTATTTGAGTAGAGGATGTCTCATTGGTTTGACTCTGATCCACGAATTTGAATGAAATGTCATTATATGTATATAAAAGGACCTGCACCATATTATTCCCTTTGCTTCTCTCGCTTTTGCTGAATAGACCTCTATCACTGTCTGTTTCAATTTCTCTTTGTTCTATTGACACTTAGTAAAACTATTGTGAAGCAACAAATTTTGAGCCCCTTTCCTGATTTCTGAAAGAGCCTTGCATTAAAACATCAGATTCTAACAACAGTGATAATAAACCAGATACTTTTTGAAAACTAACCTGTTCTCTGATGAAGAGTCTGGAAGCTCTATTTCTAGAGGTGCTGACAGACCTGGTGAGTGTCCCTGTGCTGGCTTGTCTGGAGGTCAGAGGCCCGATATCTGCTTGTCTTGTTGCATTAGGCAATTTAATTGTTACTTTCTTTACAGCTTAACAAATTACCTGCTAGTATTTTTTATACCTACTGCGGGCACCAGTAGCATAGTGTAGCGGTTAGCGGGGGGTGTCTGGATTTCAGAGATCAACTCCAATGCCATCTGTATGTTCTCCCCATGAAATGTGTAGCTTTCCTCTGGGGGCTCAGGTTTCCTTCCACAGTTCAAAGACGTACCGGTTAATAGGTTAATTTTTCATTGTTCCATAGTTCAATAGTTCCATTTAATATCAGAGAATATATACAATAGACAGCTGACAGTACCCGGAATGGGCCCCTATCCAGGGTTACGGATCCCACTGCCTTGTGGGTATCTTCGGGAGAAGAGAAGGCTAAGGAGTAAACCCTACACAAATCCGGAGTGGGGCCCCTAAGGCGGTTGGATGACGTATCACGTCACCTCCCGACTGCTCCTGCAGCCAAGCTGATGCCAAATGTACTGCTTCGCGTTCCTTTGGACCACGTCCGCGAGGCCGAGAGGGGGATCTTGATGTCTGTGCAGCCCAGGATCTCCATATTCATCGCCCAGGTCTGCGCCCCAAGGGGCACATCCATTGTCTACTTAGACAGAGGGAGCCATGATGATGATGATACAATATACAACCTGAGATTCTTACTCTCTGCAGACATCCTCGAAACACAAGAAAACCCTCAATGAATGAATGACAGAAAAAAGACGTAAGAACCCAAAGCCCACTGCCCCCTCCCACACACAAGAGACAGCAAGCAGTATCAACCATCCCCCTCCCCTTCCCTCAAATTATCCTGGCATAAAGCGTCACCATCCCTACCAATCTCCATGCAAGCAACAGCAAAGGCCCCAAAGAGAGACCGTGGTCTACAATCCATCAAAATTGAACTGTTCACTCCAACATTTCAACATCCCACAGGCTCTCTCTCTCACTAACAAGGGAGAGACAGATATTCCTCTTTCCACAGTGACAGGGGAAACAACATTCGCTGTTTTGATGTTACAGTCAGTCTGAAGCATTGCTTTTTATTTCTTGTTCCCCTACTCGAGAATCAGCAAATCGATAACTGAGTGCAGAGCCCTCTGGCAGCCACTCTCACTGTCTTCGATGTTCTGGCTCCTGCTACGCTTCAGTTTGTGACACCCGTGAAAATTCACGTCCCCAGAGTCACACAAAGCCCTGAAGTCACCCAACTTCAGGCCAAACCAAGATATACCGAAATGTGACCAACTGGCAAGCTGCAATAATGGGTTGTCCTGGGTATGGCTCTAAACTGCAACCGGTGATGAGGCTCTGATTGGGGACTTTCAGAGCTTTGGGGAAAGTGGAGTTACCCCTTAGTCATTCATTGCTCCCAGGGCCACTCTGACCTGGAACGGTAGCACCTGCAAGGGTTCCTGCTCAGGATACGAGCAAAGGCCAACGGCAGATCCAGCAGGTTCAGTAACTGAACTTGTGACGGAGAAGGCGGATGAGCTACAACCTCAAATGTCAATGGTTATAGTACAGGCGGATGAACATTTGGGAAGAGAAATGGCGATTTCTTTAGTTCGCCCAACGGTGGGCAAAAGCAAACCACCGTTGCTAGATACTAGGTTTCCTAGAATCTATTTGCTAAGAAAACCATGGTCAAACTCACAAAATGTATCACACAACAACAGCGTCAAGGGGATCTTCAAGACAACTCTGAAGGTGCTTCGCTGGGTAGGGTTGATTCTGTTCAGCGGGGGATCCCCGACTGTCATCAAGCTACTGCTCATAAAATTCAAGTAATACAAAAGAAAATTATTGCCACTTGGAATGTAAGAACCCTATATCAAGCAGGAAGATTGGACAATGTGATAAATGAAATGGAAAGACTAAAAATTAACATCATGGGAATTAGTGAAGTTTGTTGGATAGGTGCTGGAACATGTCAGAATAGAAATAAAACACTAATTTATTCTTGTGGAACATCCCATACTAATGGAGTAGGAATTCTTATGGATGTAAACATGGCAAAAAGTGTTTTAGGACATTGGGCAATATCAGAAAGAGTGCTTCTTGTTAGATTCAGAGGACAACCATTTGATTTAACAATTATACAGGTATATGCACCAACAACAGATGGAACAAATGAGGATATAGATAAATTCTATGAAGAGCTTGAACAAGCAAAGAATGGATGCAAATCTCAAGATATGGTTATTGTCATGGGAGATCTAAATGCTGAAGTCGGATGAGGTGCTGATGGAAATACCATAGGAAAATTTGGACTAGGGGAAAGAAATGAATGAGGTGAGAAATGGGTCGAATGGTGCAAGATGAATAATCAGGTCATTATGAAGACCTACTTTAAAAACCATCCAAGATACTTGTGGACCTGGAAAAGTCCAGGTGACAACACCAGAAATCAAATTGACTTTATTACTATAAACCAAAGATTTAGAAACTCAGTGACTCAATGCAAAACATATCCAGGTGCAGACTGTAATAGTGACCACAACCCAATAATACGTCATGTAAAAGTAAAACTTAAATAATTAAAGAAAGAAAAACCTCAACAATCCCTTGACTACTTGCAATTAATTAAAGAAGGAAACTTAAGACAAAAATTTACAATTGAAGTAAGGAATAGATTTCAAAGTCTAGAAATAGAATCTGCTGAAGATGATAGCAATCATGTAGAAATGAAGTTTAACTCTCTGAAAGTTGCCTTGGTAGAATCAGCAAAGTCAGTGATTCCTAAAAAAAGAAAAAACGCACAAAGAATAAATGGATGACAAAGGAAATCAAAAATCTAATGGAAGAAAGGAGACTGAAGAAAGCAAATCCTATAGAATATAAGTCCTTAGATAAAAAGGTTAAAAGCTTTTGTCAAAAAGCCAAAGAAGAATGGTTAAACCAGGAATGTGAGCAAATAGAAAGAATCCCTATTACTGATCCAAAAAGGTTACATCAACAAATCAAGAATATCACTGGTAAAAAGCTCCTCTGTTCTTCAGGTGGATGTTTGAAAGCAAAGGACAGTACCATTATCATGGAAAAAGGTGAGACTATGAACAGATGGACTGAGTATATTCAGGAATTGTTTGAAGACGATTGAGGCGAAAAACCAGAAATTAAGAAGAACATTGAAGGTCCAAGTATTTTAAAATCTGAAGTTTGTAATGCTATAAATAAGGTGAAGAAAGAGAAGGCAGCAGGTCCTAATGAATTAGTAACAGAACAAATTATCGCCCTTGAAGATTATGGAATTGAAAAACTTACTGATTTAATTAATGACATTTATGAGACTGGAATAATACCAGAAGAGATGAAAAAATCAGTATTTATCACTCTTCCTAAGAAACCTGGAGCAATAGAATGTGAATTACATAGGACCATAAGTTTAATGAGTCATATCACTAAGATACTTCTAAGAATTTTGATGACAAGAGCTAAAAGTATGATACAAGCTGAAATACGTAAAGAACAATGTGGTTTTGTGAAAGACAAAGGTACAAGAAACACAATATTGATGTTAAGGATACTTTCAGAATGAGCTATTCAAGTGCAAAGAGATTTGTTTGTTTTATCGACTACACAAAAGCATTTGATAAAGTGAGGCACAATAAGTTATTTGAAATATTACAGGAAACCCTAGATCTAGATTCGAAAGACCTCCACCTAATCAGAAATCTGTACTGGGAACAAACTGCTGCTGTAAGAATAGATGGAGAAATGAGTCAGTTTACGAAAATCAAGAGAGGCGTTAGACAAGGGTGTGTTTTCTCCCCTGATTTGTTTAATGTGTACAGTGAAACAATATTACAAAAAATAAGAGACATCTTGGGAATCAAAGTTGACGGTGAAAACATCAGTTATTTCAGATATGCAGATGACACTGTGTTAATTGCAAGTACGGAGGAAGAACTACAAAACTTAATTGATATAGTTGTTGAATAAAGTGCAAAAATGGGTCTATCTATCAATTGCAAAAAGACAGAATGTATGGTGATATCCAAAAAGGAGAAGAATCCTATCTGCAGACTGAGAATAAATGGGGAAGACATAAAACAAGTACAGAACTTTTGTTACTTAGGAAGCTGGGTGACATCAGATGGCAGGTGCGACTTGGACATCAAAAGAAGAATAGGGATAGCAAAAGACACCTTTATGAGAATGAAGAGTATACTGACCAATACTAAACAGGGCATGACAACCCGCCTCAGAGTACTGAAATGTTACGTTTATCCAGTTACGTTATATGGCTCAGAATGTTGGACAATATCTAGTAACATAAGGAAACGAGTTGAAGCAGCAGAGATGTGGTTTTTGAGGAGGATGAAAAGAATATCATGGACAGAACGAATATCTAACGAGGATGTCATAAACAGAGCAAACACAAAAAGAGAAATAATGTATGAGATCATGAAAAGGCAACGTAACTTCATTGGACATGTGATTAGGAAAGAGGAGTTAGAATGCTCGGTAATGATGGGAAAGATTGAAGGGAAGAAAGCAAGAGGAAGACAAAGACAAATGATGATGGAGACAGCAGCCAGAGAACTGGAAATGAATACCAATGAATTGATCCACTTGACCCAAAACAGGAGTGTGTGGGCCATGGCAGTCTAAGCTCAAACTGGGCACGGCCCCTGATGATGATGATGATCAACAATGGGAACATGCTGTTGTGCAGTGGTCACAGATGCAGTTGTTCAGTGTGTCCCCTAGTGGTGACAGTGTGTATATGCAATTGTTCAGTGTGTCCTCCAGTGGTCACAGTGTGTATATGCAGTTGTTCAGTGTGTCCCCTAGTGGTCACAGTGTGTATATGCAGTTGTTCAGTGTGTCCCCTAGTGGTCACAGTGTGTATATGCAGTTGTTCAGTGTGTCCCCTAGTGGTCACAGTGTGTATATGCAGTTGTTCAGTGTGTCCCCTAGTGGTGACAGTGTGTATATGTAGTTCTTCAGTGTGTCCCCTAGTGGTCACAGTGTGTATATGCAGTTGTTCAGTGTGTCCCCTAGTGGTCACAGTGTGTATATGCAGTTGTTCAGTGTGTCCCCTAGTGGTCACAGTGTGTATATGCAGTTGTTCAGTGTGTCCTCCAGTGGTCACAGTAGATACATGCAGTGTAGAGCCTTTCCTAACATCTGAAAGTAGCTTGGATTAAAAACATCAGATTCCAACTGGAGGGTGGAGGCCTGATGTCTGTGAGTCAAAGAGTTCAGGACCAAGCACTGCAGGCCCAGAGGTGGCCTGTCCTGGGCTGGGGGTCTCTCTGTGTGAGTTAGTGGGTGGGGAAGGTACTTGTTTTGCTGTTGTTGTCTTGTTTGGTTGTTGTTGTTTGTGTTGTTCTGCTGATATGTTGGCGGCAGAACATGTGGCGACACTTGCGGGCTGCCGCCTTGGGTTGTGTTGGGTGTCATGCAAATGGCACATTTCAGTGTAAGTTTCAATGTATATCTGATAAATAAATTACTCTGAATCTGATTCTGAAGTCTTGTTCCTCTTCTAAAGCCCATCACCCCTATTGGGGCCCAGGCCACTGACAGCAGCTTGCCAGAGTCTCCTGTCCGGGGCCAGGCTTTCAGTCTGTCAAGACGTAGCCAGTCAAAGATCCTTTCTCTCCCAGGGATGAGGTCCTTGGGGTTTCTGTAGCTCTGGGTTTTTACGGGATGGGGTTGCTAGTCCCATGGCCAACCTGGGCTTGGGGCCGTCCATAGCTGAGTTTGAATTTCTGTTGTTCCTCTATAAGTGCCTGCCTGCTAAACACTTAAGCCCTGTCCTTCGTCACTGACACTGACACCATTCTCATTCAGTTCCAACTCCCTTTATGGATGTTAAACACATCTGTTTCCTATGCTTGTTTTTTTGCTCACACTATCAATCACAAAATCTCAGGAGACCTTTTCACTCTGAGGTGACTTGTAAACCCTGCCACGTTAATTGTTACCGGATCCAAGACAGTCTGTTCCTTTGTCGTTCCCATGGCCAATTGTTCCAGGAAACTTTGTCCAGTGCATTCCATAAATTAATTTTTGTAGTTGCCCTTTCCAACTCGATTATCCCAGCATGAAGATTAAAGACTCCCCTGGGTGCCCTTTTCACAAGCCTCCATTGTGTGATAATTTATACCCTTGTCTTGGGGGTGGTGGAGAAACTACTGGTTAGTGTCCTTAGACAACTCTAACCTATATCTTCTTTCCCTAGCAGCCCAAAAGGAGCCCAGATAGTCACTCCAATGGTACTTCATGGAGAAACACAGGGTTGTAGATGCTGAAATTTGGAGCAAAAGATACGATTACCTCAGTAAGCCGAGCAGTGTGCTAACATGGCACAGAAAATGCTCTGCCACAAACAGAAAAAATCTACACCGGGCAGTGAAAGCAGCCCAACGCATCACTTGCACCAGCCCACCCGCCAGCAAGGACACATATACAGAAAGGTCCGGAAAAGAGCCAATGACATCATGAAGGATCCCACCCTCCCTGCTCATGGACTGTCTGTCCCACTCCCATCAGGGAGGATGCTACGTAGCAGAAAGTCTGATCAACACCTCCACCCACTAACCCCTCCCTCCACACCCCCAAACACCACTGCTTTCTCATTTCCTGTCAGTCACCTTATGTACAGACACTCCTGTGCCTAGTGTCATTTTATGGTTGTACGATCAGTCTATGTATATAAACTATCTTATGTATTTATAATTTATTGTGTTTTTTAATTATTATAGTTTCATAGAACATAGAATAGTACAGCACATTACAGGCCCTTCAGCCCACAATGTTGTGCTGACCCTCAAACCCTGCCTCCCATATAACCCCCCACCTTAAATTCCTCCATATACCTGTCTAGTAGTCTCTCAAACTTCACTAGTGTATCTGCCTCCACCACTGACTCAGGCAGTGCATTCCATGCACCAACCACTCTCTGAGTGAAAAACCTTCCTCTAACATCCCCCTTGAACTCCCCACCCCTTACCTTAAAGCCATGTCCCCTTGTATTGAGCAGTGGTGCCCTGGGGAAGAGGCGCTGGCTATCCACTCTATCTATTCCTCTTAATATCTTGTATACCTCTATCATGTCTCCTCTCATCCTCCTTCTCTCCAAAGAGTAAAGCCCTAGCTCCCTTAATCTTTGATCATAATGCATACTCTCTAAACCAGGCAGCACCCTGGTAAATCTCCTCTGTACTCTTTCCAATGCTTCCACATCCTTCCTATAATGGAAGGTGGGGGAACATGTCGCGTCCTTTTCAGGGCGGTTAGTCCACCTTTGGTCCCCACCTGGCACTCAGCTCTCACCTGTGGCTCCCCGTAGCTGTTTGCATGCGACAGCGGCCACACCCCGGGCAACGGCTTCGACAAGCCGGCTAAACCAGGTGAGGGTAGCCGACGGGTCTCAAACCCTCGGTGAGATAGGGAGTTGTCTATCCCAGCATGTGAAGACAGACTACGGCGGATTGAGCGGACGAGATCAATGGAAGGTCCAACGGTCAAGAAGGCGGTCTCTGCAAGCGTCGTGGAACGTGTAGAGCAGGACAAGGTACAGAAGACATCCTGGTCATCCACTGCACCTAATCCCATCTCCAGCTGTCTAGACTCTGTCTTGCCACTGGATCCAGACAGGAATTGGGAAGAGAGAGTGAGGCTGACGCTGCGCAACTCTCCCTCACTTAAATCCAAATCACGCACTAGTCTCGACACCATCATAATGGTGTCGAGGTCCTCATCGACATCAACGATAGACGAACAACGCACGCATAATGGGCGACCGGAACTGGACACAGTACTCCAAGTGTGGCCTAACTAGAGTTTTATAGAGCTGCATCATTACCTCACGACTCTTAAACTCTATCCCTCGATTAATGAAAGCTAACACCCCATAAGCTTTCTTAACTACCCAATCTACCTGTGAGGCAACTTTCGGGGATCTGTGGACATGTACCCCCAGATCCCTCTGCTCCTCCACACCACCAAGTATCCTGCCATTTACTTTGTACTCTGCCTTGGAGTTTGTCCTTCCAAAGTGTACCACCTCACACTTCTCCGGGTTGAACTCCATTTGCCACTTCTCAGCCCACTTCTGCATCCTATCAATGTCTCTCCGCAATCTTTGACAATCTTCTACACTATCTACAACACCACCAACCTTTGTGTCATCTGCAAACTTGCCAACCCACCCTTCTACCCCCACATCCAGGTTGTTAATAAAAATCACAAAAAGTAGAGGTCCCAGAAGAGATCCTTGTGAGACACCACTAGTCACAATCCTCCAATCCGAATGTTCTCCCTTCACCATGACCCTCTGCCTTCTGCAGGCAAGCCAATTCTGAACCCACCTGGCCAAACTTCCCTGGATCCCATGCCTTCTGACTTTCTGAATAAGCCTACAGTGTGGAACCTTGTCAAATGCTTTACTAAAATCCATATAGATCACATCCACTGCACTACCCTCATCTATATGCCTGGTCACCTCCTCAAAGAACTCTATCAGGCTTGTTAGACATGATCTACCCTTCACAAAGCCATGCAGACTGTCCGTGATCAGACCATGATTCTCTAAATGCCCAGAGATCCTATCTCTAAGAATCTTTTCCAACAGCTTTCCCACACGGACTAAAGGCTCACTGGTCTATAATTACCCGGACTATCCCTACTACCTTTTTTGAACAAGGGGATGACATTCGCCTCCCTCCAATCCTCCGGTACCATTCCCGTGGACAATGAGGACATAAAGATCCTAGCCAGGGGCTCAGCAATCTCTTCCCTCGCCTTGTGGAGCAGCCTGGGGAATATTCCGTCAGGCCCCGGGGACTTATCCGTCCTAATGTATTTGAATAACTCCAACACCTCCTCTCCCTTAATATCAACATGCTCTAGAACATCAACCTCACTCATATTGTCCTCACCATCATCAAGTTCTCTCTCATTGGTGAATACCAAAGAGAAGTATTCATTGAGGACCTCGCTCACTTCCACAGCCTCCAGGCACATCTTCCCACCTTTATCTCTAATCGGTCCTACCTTCACTCCTGTCATCCTTTTGTTCTTCACATAATTGAAGAATGCCTTAGGGTTTTCCTTTACCCTACTCGCCAAGGCCTTCTCATGCCCCCTTCTTGCTCTCCTCAGCCCCTTCTTAAGCTCCTTTCTTGCTTTCCTATATTCCTCAATAGACCCATCTGATCCTTGCTTCCTAAACCTCATGCATGCTGCCTTCTTCCACCTGACTAGATTTTCCACCTCACTTGTCACCCATGGTTCCTTCACCCTACCATTCTTTATCTTCCTCACCGGGACAAATTTATCCCTAACATCCTGCAAGAGATCTCTAAACATCGACCACATGTCCATAGTACATTTCCCTGCAAAAACATCATCCCAATTCACACCCGCAAGTTCTAGCCCTATAGCCTCATAATTTGCCCTTCCCCAATTAAAAATTTTCCTGTCCTCTCTGATTCTATCCTTTTTCATGATAATGCTAAAGGCCAGGGAGCGGTAGTCACTATCCCCCAGATGTTCACCCGCTGAGAGTTCTGTGACCTGACCTAGTTCTTTACCTAGTACTAGATCTAGTATGGCATTCCCCCTATTCGGCCTGTCAACACACTGTGACAGGAATCCGTCCTGGACACACTTAACAAACTCTGCCCCATCTAAACCCTTGGAACTAATCAGGTGCCAATCAATATTAGGGAAGTTAAAATCACCCATGATAACAACCCTGTTATTTTTGCACCTTTCCAAAATCTGCCTCCCAATCTGCTCCTCTGTATCTCTGCTGCTACCAGGGGGGGCCTATAGAATACCCCCAGTAGAGTAACTGCTCCCTTCCTGTTCCTGACTTCCACCCATACTGACTCAAAAGAGGATCCTGCTACAGTACCCACCCTTTCTGTAGCTGTAATAGTATCCCTGACCAGTAATGCCACCCCTCCTCCCCCTTTACCTCCCTCCCTATCCCTTTTAAAGCACTGAAATCCAGGAATATTGAGAATCCATTCCTGCCCTGGTGCCAGCCAAGTCTCTGTAATGGCCACTACATCATAATTCCATGTATGTATCCAAGCTCTCAGTTCATCACCTTTGTTCCTGATGCCTCTTGCATTGAGGTACACACATTTCAGCCCTTCTACCTTACTGTCTTTACACCGTTTATTCTGCTTCTCTTTCCTCAAAGCCTCTCTGTATGTTAGATCTGACTTTACTCCATGCACTTCTTTCACTGCTCTATCACTCCGGGTCCCATCCCCCTTGCAAATTATTTTAACCCCTCCCGAACCATGCTAGCAAACCTACCTGAACTTACCCGTGTACTTACCTAGACGGCTTTTGAATGTTGCTAATGCCCTCAAGCACTATTTCTGGAGCTCGTTCCAACCCAAGTGCACAACACTCTTCGTGTGAAGAAGCTGCCCCAGATATATCCCCTTTATGTTCTTTATCTTATGTTTTTTTCTGCTTTGGATCTGGAGTAACATTATTTGTTTATTATTTACAATATGGAACAGGCCCTTTTGATCCTTCAAGCCACATCAGCCAACAATCCAAATTAAACCTTAACCTAATCACGGGACAACTTACAACGACCAGTTAACCTACCTGGTCCACCTTTGGACTGTGGGAGGAAACTGAAGTGCCCGGGGAGGACGTACAGGGCGCTGTGATTGACTCCAAGCTCCAGAAGGCTGCGATCTGTGATGGTGCTGTGCTAGCCGTTACACCACAGTGGTGTCCGGTAGTTTTCTTCCCCTTTACACTCGTGTAGGCAAAATGATGTTAAACAATCTTGTATCTGTGGGCAGATACGTGTCCTGCTGAACGTTGTTGGCGTGTTATTTTATCGCCAGAGTGTGTGGTGAAATGTGTGGGCTGCCCCCAGCACATCCTTGGCTTGTGTTGGTTGTTAACACCATCCTCATACCATTCCAATTCCCCTGAGTTAAATTATTGAAACCTTCCATCGTAGGCATCAATGGTGAATCTCCTCTGCAGCGCAGTCTCGCACTGGGGCCACAGATCTGAACACATACTAGGGCTGTGGTCTAACCAAACTTTTATAAAGTTGTACCAACTCCTGCCTGCTTTGCTTGTGGAGATGTTTCCAGTGAAGAACGTGGCCAATGGCGACGTCCTGCTGACAATCACAGAACTTCTCCTCTTTCAGATATGATTTGACCACAAGGCAGTGCGTGATTGGAACCTGTGATTTACATTTTGATGGTCGTTGTCAGAGGAAAGTGCAGGAGTCTTGGGATCCACATTGCCAGGATTGATGGGGCACTTTGAGGCTCATGTTGTACGTGTTTCTGGATTCTGGTTTCTCTTTTTCATTGTTTTTGAGTGGTTTGATCAGGGTGATCGATGTGGACCGTGGCGCTTTGGCGAAGAATGGCCCTGCGGCTGGCAGTGGGCCAGTGGCATGGTGTCACACTCAGCTAAACTGAATACTCCTGGGCATTACCACCCAGTGATAACAAACAGCCGATCAAACAACCAGGTTCATCCCTGCTACGGGAAACTAAACTGAATACTCCTGGGCATTACCACCCAGTGATAACAAACAGCCGATCAAACAACCAGGTTCATCCCTGCTACGGGAAACTAAACTGAATACTCCTGGGCATTACCACCCAGTGATAACAAACAGCCGATCAAACAACCCAGGTTCATCCCTGCTACGGGAAACTAAACTGAATACTCCTGGGCATTACCACCCAGTGATAACAAACAGCCTATCAAACAATCCAGGTTCATCCCTGCTACGGGAAACTAAGAAGCTTCCTGAAAAATGCTGGGTTAGCATTACGACAACAACTTGAAAATTCACTGAATAATTGCATGTATATAGGTGATTATAGAACAATTATAAGCAAGCATAGGAAAATGAAAATACAAGAAAAATACAATTAAAAAATAACATTTTAACAGCCTAATCCAACAACAGTAGCCAAAGCTCTTAAAATTGAATGAATCTCTGATGCATGACATTGACAAGTCATATCCAGTGTGGAGAGAGCTTCCCGAGAAACACTTGTGGGCTGCCCCCAGCCCCAGCACATCCATAGGTTGTGCTGTTTGAAACATTTCGCTTGTATGTTTCCATAAGACATAGGAGCAGAATTAGGCCATTCAGTCCATCGAGTCTGCTCCACCATTCCATCATGACTGATTTATTATCCCTCCCAACCCCATTCTCCTGCCTTCTCTCCGTGATCTTTGATGCACTTAATTAGGCCATAAGACGTAGGAGCAGAATTGGGCCATTCAGCCCATCAAGACTGCTCCACCATTCCATCATGACTGATTTATTTTCCCCCTCAACCTCATTCTCCCGCTTTCCCCAGTAACCTTTGACACCCTTGCTAATCAAGAACCTATCAACCTCCAGTTCAAATTTACCCAATAACTTGGCCTCTGTGACAATGAATTCCACAGATTCACCATCCTCTGGCTAAAGAATTTCCTCCTCATCTCTGTTCTAAATGTACGTCCCTCTATCCTGAGGCTGTGTCCTCTGGTCCTAGACTCCTCCACATGGGAAACATTCTCTCCACATCCACTCTATCTAGGCCTTTCAATATTCGATAGGTTTCATGAGATCTCCCTCCCTCATTCTCCCAAGTTCCAGCGAGTACCGGGCCAGTTTCAATGTGCGTGTGATAAGCAAACAAGTGAACATGAGTCTGTGTGACTGTATCAACATTCGATTTGTCTGCGCAGCTCTGTCGATATCAGCCACTCCCAGCTGTGTCAGAGAGTAGGGAGTGTGGGACGCAGCTGGGGTGGTCCCAGCACTGCTCATCAGATAAAACAGTAACTCATTTGGAAGGGTAATCTTCCAGACATGCCTTCGTGCTCTGATGATGCATCAAGTGATCCATGCTAATCCTCTGCTGGGTTTAACGTTTCTTGGCCAACTCTCTGATCGGATCATCAGCTTGCTCAGAGATTTTATATTGGATATCTGCTCCAACAGCATAACATGAATTTTATTGATTTATTTAGAGATACAATGGCCCCAGGAGCCCCTGATTTAACCCTAGCCTAATCACAGGATAATTTACAATCACCTCCTACCTGGTAACCTTAGGGCTGAGGCTGGAAACCAGAGCACCCAGAGGAAACCCACATACCCACAGGAAGGAATGCACAAGCTTCTTACCGAAAGTGTCGGGATTAACTCCAACCGCCAGCACCCAAGCTGTAATGGCATCACGCTCACTGCTACACGACTGTGACGCCCGTCTGTATACCCTTTCATTCTGTAAGCTCATTTGAGAGAGACTGTGTGCTCCTTGGACTCCTGCAGGAAGTCCAAAAGCACCTGTAGACAGTGCGGTACGAAGGAGGTGGACCCACTGTTACGATGCACAGCCAGTGTGTGAACAGCACGACGTCACAGAAAACAGAGAATCATAATTCAGGTGACAACCTGCTGGGTAGAGCAATCCTGAAGCAGGCTTTTGACTCGAGACCTTCTGTCCCCCACCCCTCAGGAAGGCAGCATCCATCACTGGAGACCCCCATCACCCAGGACATGCCCTCTTCTCATTGCTACCATCAGGGAGGAGGTACAGAAGCCTGAAGCCACACACTCAACGATTCAGGAACAGCTTCTTCCCCTGCACCATCAGATTACTGAATGAACAATGAACCCTTGAACTATTTTTTTCTTTTTTTTGGCTCTCTTTTGGCACGACTTGTTTAATTGCTATAACAGAGAGACGTGGGAATCTGGGGAAACACACAGACTGCTGGAATAAACATTTCTTCTCGTAATTTATAGATTTTATTACTACACATTGCACTGTACCGCTGCTGGAAAACAACAAATTTCACGACATTTGCCAGCGATATTAAACCCGGTTCTGACTCTGATTCAGGACCTGTTGAGTTCCTGCAGTGAGTTTGTCCAGATTCCAGGTCTCTCATGTCTCAAGGGCTTTTCAGCTCTCGTTTGAGAGATAATGTCAGCGTAATGAAGCCAGGCTCCTTGTGGTCTTTTACAGAGAGATAAAGTTCCCTTGGAGCTCTTTGACAAGATCAGGTTCACCAATCTGATCTGGCACCAGTGTTACCCTTCTGTTAAAGTCACTTTAACAGAATGTTATGAAGTGCATGGGAGGGGTACACCTGCAGATGGGGGGCTTGTCACACTCCTTGGAGGGGCTCGTCATCTGGTGGTCCCCACTAATGCCCAGCTCTCACCTGTGGCTCCCCGTAGCTGTTTGCATGTGACAGCGGCCACACCCCGGGCAACGGCTTCGACAGGCCGGCTAAACCAGGTAAGGGTAGCCGACGGGTCTCAAACCCTCGGTGAGATAGGGATTTGCTCATCCCGGCATGCGAAGACTGCTTCGGTGGATCAGGTGGAGGAAACCCCAGGGGTTCAACGGCTGAGAAAGTGTCGCAGCAGCGCATTGTGGAGTGCGTAGGGCGCGGCAGAGCACTTAAGAATACGCGGCCATCCAATGCAGCCAAGGAAGCTGCCAGACGTAATGATTCTTCGTGCCACTGGATCCTGACTTCTGAGGCTGAGAGAGTGGGCTTTTCCACTTTAATATCGTTAAAGCACTGGTTACATCGCACAACATTCATCTCCCAACTTTCAATTCCTACCCGTCTTCTACAAGTCCTACGGCGATGGGGGAGTGGCGAAGCAACAGGTGGTGGTGACCACTGGGAGTTGTAGTCACAAACCCGCACGTAGGCGGCCTTTGGACAAGTGGTGGTTCTGCTCTGTACCCAGGGCAGCAGAGGAGTCCCGCAGCACCAACGGCAACTGAGCAACCCTTTTCAGGACAGCACTGCTCACCCTTTGATAGGGAGGGGCCTAGAGAAGGTGGCCTAAGCATTGCCTGCCCCACAGACAGACAACTGGCCAGCTTGCCACATCTGGCAATTCATCCACCAATGCGGTTACACTCAAAGGAGAAGAAAGAAACTTCTGTTAGGATCATGGAATGTCCACACACTCATGGACAGAGAGAACTCAGCAAGACCCCAAAGAAGAACAGCCCTCAGTGAAACCAGGCTTGCGGAGGAAGGATCCCTGACTGAAACCACCAGCGGCTACACTTTCTTTTGGAAAGGAAAAGCAGAAGATGAAGAGAGGATTCATGGAGTTGGATTTGCAGTCAAGTCCAGCTTCCTGAAACAACTCTCTGACCTGCCCGCGGGAATCAACGAAAGGCTTATGTGGCTACATCTGCCCCTCAGCCACAGACATCACACAACAGTTATCAGCGCTTCTGCCCCCACCATGACCAGCAAATATGAGACCATTGAACAGCTCTAGGCCAACCTTAGCTCTGTTCTATGCTCAGTCCCTGCCAACAACAAACTAATCCTGCTCGGTGACTTCAGTGCCCGAGTAGGCTGCGATCACAGTCGCTGGGAAGGGGTTCTAGGCAAACATGGTATTGGCAATATGAACAGCGACGGCCTCTTGCTCCTTAGCAAGTGTGCAGAATACGACCTCCTGATCACAAACACAGTGTTCAGGCTGGTGAACAAGTACAAGACAACAGGGATGCACCCAAGATCCAAACATTGGCACATGATCGACTACGTTATAGTACGTCGCCGAGACATACGGGATGTCCTCATCACCAGAGCCATGCGAGGAGCGGAGTGCTGGACTGACAGCAGGCTTGTCCGCACCACAATGAAGCTACATATTACTCCCCACCATTCCAAGCTCCCTAAGTTCATCAGAACAGCTTTTAACACCGCCAGACTCCAAAAGCCTCTGTATCTTCGCAAGTTCCAGACCACCCTTAATGAGAAGCTGTCTGCCAACAGACCGATAACTGGTGGCCCAACCCAGAATTGGAATCAGTTTAGAGAGATGGTGACGGAGACAGCAAAATCAGTCCTCGGCCCCAAGGACTGGACCAGCAAGGCTGGTTCGACGAGAATGACAGTGCCATCAAAGATCTCCTGGCCAGGAAGAACAAAGCATTCGTGGAGTGGCAAAATGACCCAAGCTCCATTCCCAAAAAAGAGTGGTTGAAGTCCTTTCAGGAAATTCACAAGATGCACGACCTGTGGTGGGATAGGAAAGCTGAAGAGGTGTGACGCTTCGCTGACATCAACAACACAAAGCTGCTCTTCAATTCCATCAAGATGGTCCTCAGCCCCTCAAAATCTGGCTCACCTCCACTATTGTCTGCTGATGGAACCACACTGCTAAAGGACAAAGAGAGCATCCAACACGGATGGAAAGAGCTGAGACTTTCATCAGGACATTCGCTGCTGCTCAGCTCACTGAGTTCCTCCATCATCCAACTACAGATCCCAGCAACTGCAGCTTTGTCTCTTCTCACTGAAGAGCTGATGACCTGCTGATTACTTTAATGGTGCTTGCAAACTGGTTGACTCTTTTCCTCGGCACATCGACCTGTAATCGGATCTTAGACCCTCTGTAATCACATCCTGATGGTAAAACTAGGCAAGCACATATCAACACCCCTCATCCCGCAGGAGTGTGTACTGAGCCCACTGCTCTACTCTCTCTTCAGCTGGGTCTACACTCTGCTTATGCTACAAACTCAATCATCTCATCTGCAGATGACACAACTGCAATTAGCCGAATCACAAACAATAATGAATCTGCATATAGAGAGGAGGATCTGAATCTGCCCAATTGGCGCAGGAACCACGACCTATCACTCTACACCAAGAAGACAAAAGAGATGATAATTGGCTTCCAGAAGGCAAGAGATCCCGAACAAGCCCCACTGTTCATAAATGGTGGGGTAGTGGAAGGGATCTCCAGTTTCAGGTTTTTGGGGATGAACATCACTGAGGAGCTGTCTTGGTTCGTCAGCACCACATCGATAGTAGGGAAGGCATAACAGTGACTGTACTACCTGAGGTGCTGAAGCAGAGTCAACCTGCCCCAAAAATTGCTGGCTGAAAGTTATCAGTGTGTGATAGAGAGCATACTGACAGTGTGGGACTCTCGCTCCAGCACGACAGGTCACAGAGCCCTCCACCGGGTGATTAGGGTAGCTCAGCGTATCATTGGACTCAACCACCCGACCGGAGACAATCTGTTACTCTCAATGCCTACAGCTGCTCATAACATTATGAGATACCCATCCCGTCCCGGACACTGTCTGTTCAATCTCCTGCCATCTGGTAGGAGATACAGAAACATCTCAGCCAAGACAATTGGACTGAAAAACAGCTTCTTCGTGAGGGCTGTTGTACAAACTTCTTACAGATGATGCCGGAATTGAACTCTGAACTCCAATACCTGGCTTGCCAATAGCCTTTGAGTGTTACGGACTATCAAAGTCACTTGTTGCATGTAAGTATGGGATTTTTTTGAAGTCATGCTG
This sequence comes from Mobula hypostoma, assembly GCF_963921235.1. Classification (NCBI taxonomy): domain Eukaryota; kingdom Metazoa; phylum Chordata; class Chondrichthyes; order Myliobatiformes; family Myliobatidae; genus Mobula; species Mobula hypostoma. The sequence goes on from NC_086107.1 coordinate 2,746,830, forward strand.
CATGCATTGTAAATATCTGTTCTGCACAGACTGGAGTAGCACCACAATCTCATTGTCTTGAGCAATGACAGTAAAGTTCTATTCCATTCATAACACAAGAGATTCTGCAGATGCTGGAAATCCAGAGCAACACACACAAACTGCTGGAGGAACTCAGCAGGTCAGGCAGATTCAGATATTAAATGTCATATTTTTTACTGTAATTTATAGTTTTTATCATTATGCATTGTGAAGTACTGCTACTGCAATACACCACGTTTCACAGCACACGTCAGTGATACTGAACCAGACTCTGATTCGGTCTGTGATCTCTACTTAGAAACACAAGGATGCCAGGTATAGGGGAACATCGTTCCCTGTGGATACACTTCACACCCTGATATGGATAAATAGAACCGTTCCTTCATCGTGACTGCGTCTAAATTCTGGGACTCCCTCCCCAGCAAGACAGCAGGGCCTCAAGATGGTGGCTCACCTCCACCTTCAGTCAGTAGTCGGCAATAAATCCGGGTCAAAGTCAGAATCAGGTTTAACACCACTGATGTATGTTGTGAGATTTGTTGTTTTCTGGCAGTGGTACATTACAATACATAAAATTACTATAACTTATAATAACAGATATTAAAAAATTAAATAAGTAATGCAAAAAAAGCAGCAAGATACTGAGGTAGTGTAGATGGGTTCACTGTCCATTCAGAGGGGAAGAAGCTGTTCCTGAAACGTTGAGTGTGAATCTTCAAACTTCTGTATCTCTTCCCTGATGGTAGCAATGAGAAGAGGGCATGTCCTGGGTGATGGGGGTCCTTAATGATGGATGCTGCCATTTCAAGGCTTCACCTTTTGAAGTCTCCTCGATGCTGGGGAGGCTAGTGTTCATGATGGAGCTGGCCGAGTTTACAACTTTCTGCAGCTTTTCCCGATCCTGTGCAGTGGCCTCTCCATACCAGACAGTGATGCAACCAACCAAATACAATGATATAATGTTGAGACTTTATAAAGCACTGGTGAGGCCTCACTTGGATATTGTGAGCAGTTTTGGGCCCCTTATCTTAGAAACTGCAGAAACTGGAGAGGGTTCAAAGGAAGTTCACAAAAATGATTTAGGATTGAACGCCTTGTCATATGAAGAGTGTCTGATGGGCCGGTATTCTCTAGAATTCAGAGAATGAGGGGTGATCTCGTTCAAACCTATTGAATGCCTTGATAGAGTGGATGTAGAGAGGATGTTTCCTATGGTGGGAGAGTCTATGACCAGAGGACACAGCCACAGAATAGAGGGGCGTCCTTTTAGAACAGAGATGAGGAGGAATTCCTTTAGTCAGAGAGTGGCGAATCTGTGGATTTTTTTGCCACAGGCAGCTGTGGAGGCCAAGTCTTTGTGTATATTTAAGGCAGAGGTTGATAGATTCTTAGTTGGTTGGGGCATGAAGGGATATGGGGAGAAGGCAGGAGATTGGGGCTGAAAGGAAAATTGGATCAGCCATGATGAAACAGCGGAGCAGACTCGATGGGACAAATGGCCTAATTCTGCTCCTTTATCTTATGTTCTTATAGAATGCTTTCCACGGTACATCTGTAGAGAGTGGAAGGAGCTAAAGGTGATGCCAGTGGTTTTTGTGGGCCTGGACAACTCCTTCTAGTTCACTTGTGGAATAGTCTAATTCTCTTCTCATGTCTCTTTTCCTCTCTCCAAGGTGGCTAGGATCTTGTCAGAGTCCGTGATCTACAACTGCAGCTAAAACCGCTGTTCTTCATGTGTCCTAGAGATGCTGCCTGGCCTGCTGCGTTCACCAGCAACTTTTATGTGTGTTGCTTGAATTTCCAGCATCTGCAGAATTCCTGTTGTTTGCGTTCTTCATGTGTGTTAGGTTCTTGGTCTCAGAACTTGCCAAGAGATCTGGCATTCGATAACTCCTGGAGCAGCCAGGAAGACGTGCGCCCTTGGGCTGTGGCCCTCTGGATAACCCAGTTCCTTGCCAGTGTCACAGACTGAAGCATCGCAGGAGATTCAAACATCGAGACAGCAGGTGGTGTACCCTGCTGTCGAAAGAAGGCCCCTGTATTCGAGCCACCCTATCTCTCTTTCTCGATGATGGTCCTCATCAGGGGAATTTGGGGAAGGGACTCAGCAGATGACACCATTTAACAGTGACCTGTTGGTCTCCCTCTCGCTCTGGCAGGAGCGATATCTCTCTACCTCGCTAGTGAGAGAGCGAGAGCCTGTCTGAGATGGACTGTCATTTTTGATGGACTCTAGATCATGGTCTCTTTGGGGGCTTTTGGTGCACGGTGGGGGGTGGGGGCTGCTAATTTTGCTGGATCAAGTGGGGGGGATGATGATTTTGCTATTGCTTATGCATGGGAGGGGGGGCTTTGGGGTTGTAACTTTTCTGCCATTCATTCTTTGGGGTTTTTCCCGTTTCGTGGATGTCTGTGGTGAGTAAGAATTTCAGGTTGTATACTGTATACATTCTCTGATATTAAATTGAACCATGACCATTTGCGAGTGTCTTTGGTGACATATCATATCTCCTCAAACTCTGAATGAAGTACAGCTGCTGTCATGTCTTCTTCATGATTGCATCAATATCATTCTGGCAGTGATTCATCTCCTTTAAAATCCTCTTTCTTTCTGACCACCCGGGGTTTGTCACTGGACCAGGCGCTACATAAATGAGAGTTGAATTTGATTGAGATGGATCGAGTGGATGGCCAGAGACATTTTTTTTCCCAGGGTGGAAGTGGCTAATATCAGAAGGCATAAATTTGAGGTGATTGGAGGAAAGTATACGGGGGATAGCCGAGGTAGGTTCTTTACACACACATGATGCCAGGGGTTGTGGTGGAGGCAGACACATAAGGGGCATTTAAGAGACTTGTACATCGGCACATGGTGATTGAAAAATGGAGAGTTATGTAGGAGGGCAGGGTTAGATTGATCTTAGAGAAGGTTAAATTCAAGGCCTACAAGGCCTGTACTGTGATGTAGTGTTCTATGTTCTACGGTTGACACTGGGCTTGTTTGGTTTGGGAGAGGACTGGATCTGTAGGTGAACGTAGACCGTGAACACCCATCAACAGGGTTTTCTGGAGTCTCAGAAGCGGTGAATGGTACAACAGAAAAGGGTTACGTTGGTCTAATTCACTGGTGAACAAGGCAGTTCATCCCTCTCTCATCCTCCTCCCCCACCACCACCTGAACAGTTATTAGCAGTGTGGAGGAAAAGACTTTGTGTCCATGTCCATTGATCCCAAAGTTGTGCACAGGTTGACAGGGTGATAGATAGATAATTTATTGATCCCAAAGGAAATTACAGTGTCACAGTAGCATTACAAGTGCACAGATATACAAATATTAGAAGAGAAGTAAGAAAGAATAAAAAATAAGTTGCCTCAAACAGTCTAACAGGAGGGGGTTATCACTTCCCTGGCTACAGGTTGACTCATTATGGCCGAGGGTAAGAATGACCTCATATAGCGCTCTTTGGAGCAGCGCAGTTGTCCTAGCCTATTACTAAAAGTGCTCCTCTGTTCAGCCAAGGTGGCATGCAGAGGGTGAGAAACATTGTCCAGAATTACAGGATTTTCCGTAGGGTCCTTTGTTCTATCACAGCTTCCAGTGTGTCCAGATTGACTTCTATAATACAGCCCCCTTTCTAATCACTTTATTGAGCCTGTTGGCATCACCCGTGTCGATGCCATTGCCCCAGCAGACCACTACATAGAAGATTGTTGTGGCAACAACAGACTAGCAGAACATATGAAGGAGAGGCCTGCATACTCCAAAGGTCCTCAGTCTCCTCAGGAAGTAGAGGTGACCTGGCCCTTCTTGTACACAGCCTCTGTGTTGGTGCTCCACTCAAGTCTGTCGTCCAGGTGCACCACCAGGTACTTGTAAGTTCACACCACGTCCACATCCTCACCATCAATAGTAACAGGGAGCAGTGCAAGGTAGCCTTCCTAAAGCCCGTCACCATCTCCTTTGTCTTACTGATGTTGAGCTGCAGATGATTCAGCTTGCACCATTTGACAAAGTCCTCCACCAGGGCCCTGTATTCACCCACCCGTCCTCCCTTTATAAACTAACTATTGCTGAGTCATCAGAGAATTTCTGCAGATGACATGACTCAGTGTTGTATCTAAAGTCCGAGTTATACAGGGTAAATGGGAAGGGATCCAATACAGTCCCCTGTGGGGCCTCAGTGTGCTGTCTGACACACAGCTCTGAATCCGCACGTACTGTGGACTGCCAGACAGGTTGTCCATTATCCAGGATACAATGGGGAGGTGCCAACCTGCAGTGAACGGAGCTTTACCCCAGCAATGAGGGTTGTATGGTATTGAAGGCACTTGAGAAATCAAAAACATGACCCTCACAGTGCTGCCCTGCTTATCCAAATGGGAGTAGGGTCTGTTCAGCAGGTAGATGACAGCATCATCGACTCCAATGTGCTCCTGGTAGGCAAACTGCAGGGGATCGAGGGCTGATCCAACCAGGGGTCAGAGGTGAGCCAGGACCAGCCTCTCTAGGGTCTTCATGATGTGTGAGGTCAGCGGCACTGTACGGTAGTCATTCAAGATTTTTGGTTGGCCCTTTTTGGGTACTAGGACCACACATGTTGTTTCCCACACAGTCGGGACCCTTTCCGGGCTGAGACTCAGACTGAACATCCGCTGGAGAACTCCACACAGCTGCTCAGCAAACTCCCTCAGGACCCTGGGGTTCACACCATCCGGTCCCAATGCTAAGAAGGCTAATGGTGTGTGTTGGCCTTCATTAGTTGGTGGATTGAGTTCAAGAGTTGTGAGGTAATGTTGCAGCTCTATAAAACCCTGGTTGGACCACACTTGGAATATTGTGCTCAGTTCTGGTCACTTCATTATAGGAAGGATATGGAAGCTTTAGAGAAGGTGCAGAAGAGATTTACCATGATGCTGCCTGGATTAGAGAGTGTGTTTTATGAGGATAGGTTGAGTGAACTAGGGTTTTTCTCATTGGACTGAAGGAGGATGAAAGGACACTTGATAGAGGTGTATGAGATGATGAGACTATAAGACCATAACATATGGGAGCAGAATTAGACCATTTGGCCCATCAAGTGTGCTCTGCCATTTCATCGTGGCTGATCCAATTTTTCCCTCAGCTCCAATCTTCTGCCTTCTCCCCATATCCCTTCATGCCCTGACCAATCAAGAATCTGTCAATCTCTGGCTTAAATACACACAAAGACTTATCCTTCACAGCTGCCTGTGGCAAAGAACTCCACAGATTCACCACACTCTGGCTAAAGAAATTCCTCCTCATCTACGTTCTAAAAGGATGCTCCTCAATTCTGAGGCTGTGTCTTCTGGTCTTAGACTCTCCCACCATCGAAAACATCCTCTCCATATCCACTCTATCAAGGACTTTCACCATTTAATAGGTTTCAATGAGGTCACCCCTCATTCTTCTGAATTCTAGTGAATACAGGCCCAGGGCCATCACATGTTCTTCGTATGACAAACCGTTCAATCTTGGAATCATTTTCGTGAACCTCCTTTGAACCCTCTCCAGTTTCAGCACATCCTTTCCAAGATAAGGGGGCCAAAACTGCTCACAATATCCAAGTGAGGCCTCACCAGTGCTTTATAAAGGCTCAACATTACATCATTCATTTATATTCTAGTCCTCTTGAAATGAATGCTAACATCACACTTGTCTTCCTCACCACAGACTCAACCTGCAAATTAACTTCAGTAAATTCTGCACAAGTACTCCCAAGTCCCTTTGAGCCTCAGTTTTTTGTATTTTCTCTCCATTTAGAAAATAGTCAACCCTTTCATTTCTTCCACCAAAGTGTATGACCACACAGCTCCCAACACTGAATTGAAGTGAATTGAATTGAATTGACTTTACTTCTAACATCCTTCACATACATGAGGAGTAAAAATTTTTACATTACGACTCCATCTAAATGTGCAATGGCAATCAAAGTAATTTATCATAATTTATAATAAATAGAACAGTCAATGTAACACAGAAATACACTCAAATCATTGTCAGTTAATTAGTTTGATGGCCTGGTGGAAGAAGCTGTCCCGGAGCCTGTTGGTTCTGGCTTTTACGCTGCGGTACCTCTTCCCGGATGGTAGCAGCTGGAATAGATTGTGGTTGGGATGACTCGGGTCTCCAATGATCCTTCGGGCCCTTTTTTCACACCTGTCTTTGTAAATGTCCTGAATCATGGAAAGTTCACATCTACAGATGCACTGGGCTGTCCACACCACTCTCTGCAGAGTCCTGCGATTAACGGAGGTACAGTTCCCATACCAGGCAGTGATGCAGCCAGTCAGGATGCTCTCAATTGTGCCCCTGTAGAAAGTTCTTAGGATTTGGGGGCCCATACCAAACTTCCTCAACTGTCTGAGGTGAAAGAGGTGCTGTTGTGCCTTTTTCACCACACAGCTGATGTGTACAGACCACGTGAGGTCCTCGGTGTTGTTTATGCTGAGGAATTTAAAGCTGTTTACCCTCTCAACCCCAGATCCATTGATGTCAATAGGGGTTAGCCTGTCTCCATTCCTCCTGTCGTCCACAACCATCTCCTTTGTTTTTGTGACTTTGAGGAAGAGGTTGTTTTCTTGACTCCACTGTGTCAGAGAGATGACTTCTTTCCTGTAGGCCACCTTGTTATCGTTTGAGATTAGGCCAATCAATGTAGTGTCATCAGCTAATTTAATTAGCAGATTAGAGCTGTGGGTGGCGACACAGCCATGGGTATACAGGGAGTAAAGGAGGGGACTCAGTACACAGCCCTGAGGGGCTCCTATGTTGAGGGTCAGAGGGGCAGAGGTGAGGGAGCCCACTCTTACCACCTGCCAGCGATCTGACAGGAAGTCCAGGATCCAGCTACAAAAGGCAGAGTTAAGGCTGAAGTCTCTGAGCTTCCTGTCGAGCCTGGATGGAATTACGGTGTTGAATTCTGAACTGTAGTCCAGAAACAGCATTCTCACAGAAGCATCCTTCCTCTCCAGATGTGTAAGGACGGTATGTAGGGCAGTGGCTATTGTGTTGTCTGTCGACTGGTTGTGTCTGTAGGTGAATTGTAGGGGGTCCAGTGTGGGTGGCAGCAAGCTGCAGATGTAGTCCTTGACCAGCCTCTCAAAGCATTTGCTGATTATTGAGGTGAGTGTGACAGGACGCCAGTCATTCAGACATGCTACCTTGGTCTTTTTTGGTACAGGGACAATGGTGGATAATTTGAAGCAGGAGGGCCCTCTACACAGGGAGAGGGAGAGATTAAAAATGTCTGTAAACACACCTGCCAGTTGTGCTGTGCACATTCTGAGTACTCGCCCTGGGATGCCGTCTGGTCCTGCAGCCTTGCGACTGTCCACTCGTTGGAAACATCTACGTACCTCAGCCTCAGAGATGACCAGTCTGCAGGTTGTAGTGGTGGCTTTCCTCAGAGACTCAGAGTTAGTGACATCGAACCGAGCGTAAACGTGATTGAGCTCATCCGGGCGAGAGGCCGTGATGTCGGTGACACCACAACGTTTGGCTTTGAAGTCTGCGATGGTATGCAGCCCTTGCCACAAGTCACGTGTGCTATTCGTTGTGAATCTTGACTCAGTCTTCTCCCTATATTGTTGTTTCGCAGCCTCAATAGCTTTGTGCAGATCACAGCTGCTTTTCTTGAGCTCCTGCTGATCGCCAGTGATGTAAGCTCAATGTCACGCGGTAAGTGCTGCTCGCACGGAACTATTGATCCAGGGTTTCTGGTTCAGGAAGACCCTGACCGACTTCTGGAGGACAGCATCATCGATGCACTTCCAGATGAAGCACGTGACTCCATTGGTGAACTCGGAGACATCCTCATCATGGAAGACATTCCATTGAAGGTCATCGAAGCAGTCCTGCAGCATGGAGGCCGATTAGTTGGACCAACAGTGGGCGGTTTTAACTATGGCTGCCCCTTGTTTCAGCTTCCGTCTGTACGTTGGCAAAAGCAGGGTCGGAGAGTGATCTGATTTTTCAAAAGCTGGGCAAAGGAGAGCTTTGTAAGCGTTGCGGAAGAGAGTGTAACAGTTGTCAAATGTGTTATCTCCACAAGTGCTCACCAGGATGTGCTGACAAAACTTCAGCGATGATGAAGGGGTACTCCATCTGCCATTTCTTTGTCCATTCTCCTAATCTGTTTAAGTTCTTCTGTAGCCTCTCTACTTTCCCAAAGCTACCTGCCCCTCCACCTATCTTCATATCATCTGCAAACTTTGCAACAAAGCCATCAATTCCATCACCACAAACAAGAGAAAATCTGCAGGTGCTGGAAATCTGAGCAACACACACAAAATGCTGGAGGAACTCAGCAGGCCAGGCAGCACCTATGGAAAAGAGTACAGTTGAAGTTTCGGGCTGAAACCCTTTGGAAGGACCGCAGAAAAAAAGCTGAGAAATAGATTTAAAAGGTGTGGGGAGGCGGGGAGGGAAAAGAGAAACACCAGGTGATAGGTGAAACCTGGAGGGGGAGGGATGAAGTAAAGACCCGGGAAGTTGATTGGTGAAAGAGACAGAAGGCAATGGAAGAAAGAAACTGGAGGAGCACCAGAGGGAGGTGATGGGTGGGCAAGGAGATACGGTAAAGGAGGGAAAAAGGGGTTGGGAAATGGTGAAGGGGGGGTGTGGAGGCATTAACGGAAGTTCGAGAAATCGACATTCATGCCATCAGGTTGGAGGCTACCCAAATGGAATATAAGGTGTTGTTCCTCCAACCTAAGTGTGGCCTCATCACGACAGTGGAGAAGGCCATGGAATGGACATATCGGAATGGGAATGGGAAGTGGAATTGCATCATCCAAATCATTGACATATAATGTAAAAAAAGCAATCCCAACACAGACTCCAGTGGAACACCACTAGTCACCGGCAGCCTAGTCAGAAAAGGCTCCCTTTATTCCCACTCTTTGTTTCCTGCCAACCAGCCACTGCTTTATCCATGCTAGACTCTCTCCTGTAATACCATGGCCCTGTAGCTTGTTATACAGTCTCATGTGTGGCACTTAGTCAAAGGCCTTCTGAAAACCAAGTACACAATGTCAACTGATTCTCCTTTGTCTATCCTGCTCATTACTTCTTCAAAGAATTCCAACAGATTTGTCAGGCAAGATTTGCCCTCATGGAAACCATACTGACTACGGCCTATTTTATCATGTACCTCCAAGTACCCTGAGACCTCATCGTTAATTATCAACTCCAACATCTTCCCAATTACTGAGGTCAGACTAATTGGCCTATAGTTTTCTTTCTTCTGCCTCTCTCCCTTCTTGAAGAGTGGAGTGACATTTGCAACTTTTCAGTCTTCTGGAATCATTCCAGAATCTAGTGATTCTTGAAAGGTCATTACTAATGCCTCCACAATCTCTTCAGCCACCTCTTTCAGAACTCTGGGGTGTACACCATCTGATCCAGGTGACTTATCTACTTTCAGACCTTTAAGTTTCCCAAGAACCTTCTCTCTAATTATAGTAACTTCACACTCTTCATGCCCCCCGATACCTGGAACTTCCATCATACTGTTAGTGTCTTCCAGAGTGAAGACTAATGTCAAGGCATAGATAGAAAGGACAGCCAGAGACTTATTCCCAGGGTGGAAATGGGTACGGTGAGAGGGCACATCATTTTAAGGTGATTGTATAGGGGGATGTATAGGTTGTCAGGTAGGTGGTGGGTGTGTGGAACGTTCTGTCAGGATGGTGGTAGAGGCAGATACAATGGGGGCATATAAGAGACTCTTAGATAGGTACAGGAATGAATGAAAGAAAACTGGAGGGCTATGTGGGAGGGAAAGGTTAGGTTGATCTTGGAGTAGGTTAAAAAGTTGGCACAACTTGGGCTGAAGGGCCTGTACTGTGCTGTACTGTTCTACATTCTATATAATTCCCTTTGGAAACCTTCTGTTGAATCTGCCTTCACCACAGTGCCAGGCAGCTCATTCCCAATCATAACAACTCATCACAACAAAACATTTTCTTTGTTTCTAACCCCTCTGGTTTCTTTGCCAATATCTCTCAGGTTAACAACACTGCCGTCCCTGGAAACAGGGTCTCGTTATTTACCTGATCAAATTCCCCTTGGTTTTCCTGGTACCTCTATTAGATATCCTCTTAACCTTCTCTGCTACGTGCCACCGAAGTGGTGTTGTTGCAAAGATCTGCTTTTGGAACGTTGAATGTAAAACCTCGAAGATTCTCTGGTATTTCTGGTACCTGGAACAGACTCGTCACAAGAACAGGAATTTCTGACCGACGTGCAAAATAGCTCGCTGTGATCTCTCCTTTAACTATCCATTTCTATTTTTGGTTTTATCTGTTAATGCAATGCTCAGGTTAATGCCATTGCTATTGAGTTGATGGTTCGGCCTTCTCAGTGTTTGTGAAATCAGTTTGACCGATTTAAAGAAGGAAGGTAGCAGCATTTTTTTGGAATTTACAGCAAAAATATGCAGATTTCGTTTGCCGCTCTGGGATGGTGAATGAAACAAGATTCCAAGGCCAAGAGTGTTCTTGTTGTGTTTCTGCAGTTGACATCCTGTCCCCTTTCCATGTGGTTTCAATGCTGTTAGTGGGTGAGACCGCACGGTCTAGGAGAGATTCAAGATTCAAGACTATTTAATGTCATTTCCAGTACACAAGTGTAAAGGAGAAGAAGATAATTGTTACTCTGGATACAGTGTATCACAAAAAATCCACAATAATGTAAAGAATACATTAATAATAAAAAAACACAATAAATAAAAATACATAAGATGGTTTATATCCATAGATTGATTCTATGTCCATAAAGTGACGTTAGGCACAGGAGAGTCTGTACATAAGGTGACTGACAGGAAATGATAAAGTAGTGGTGTTTGGGGGTGTGGAGGGGTGGGTTAGTGGGTGGAGGTGTTGATCTGCCTTACTGCTTGGGGAAAATAACTGTTTTTGAGTCTGGTGGTCCTGGTGTGGATGCTACATAGCCTCCTCCCTGATGGGAGTAGGACAAAGAGTCCAAGAGCAGACTGGGTAGGTTCCCTGCATGATGTTACTGGGCTTTTCCAGCACTTTTCTACATATCTATCCTTGATGGTGAGGAGGCTGGTGCCGGTGGTGTGTTGGGCAGTTTTGACTACCCGGTGTAGAGCCCTCTTGTCTGCCAGAGTGCGGTTTTCATACCAAACAGTGATGCAGCTCATTAAGATACTCTCTACTGTGTATCTGTACAGGCCCTTCAGCCCACAATGCTGTGCTGACCTGTGCTGAACCTATCCCACGATCAATCTAACCCTTCCTCCCTGATGGTAGCAACAGGAAGTGGGTGGGTGGTGAGAGTTCCGAGTAAGGCACTTCCTCTGGAGGATGCCTTCGATGGTGGGGAGGGTTCTCAAAGTTCAAAGTAAAGTACATTTATTCTCAAAGCACATTGATGATGTGATTGACGACTCTGAGATTCACTTTTTTGCAGGCATCCACAGTAAATAGAAGGAAACACAATTGAATCACACGCAACAGTGATGGACAAATAACCAGTGTGCAAAAGACCATAAACTGTACCATTACAAAAAGAAGATAATAATAATAAAAAAAATGTCAAGAACATGAATCATAGAGTCCTTAAAAGTGAGTTCTGCTTTTTAAGCACATGCTTATTTTCTTGGTTTGAAAATTTTGTCAGATTTTTTTGAAGAAACAAACCGTTGGTGTTTGACACCAGCCTGGGACCTGCTTGGCCCTGTTTCAAATGGTTTATTGAGGATCCCAGCCACTTGCTGGTAATTAAAGTTTCAGCATTTCTGGGAATTACCTTCTAATCTGATTATACTCCCAGTAACAGCATTTTTCAGTCTTTGCCGTTGCCAAGACATTGCCTTTTCCAAAAACAAATCTGTATGTTTATTTGAACAATGTTACACATCAGTGTATAAACTTTTTGGAAATCTCAGGATCAGTTTAATATCATTGCCATGTGTTGTCTTGCAGCAGCAGTACAGTGCTATGAGTACAGTAGATACAAATAACTAATAAGGTGTGCAAAAAGAGAGGAATAAAACAGCAAGGTGCTGTACGTGGGCTCATTGTCCATTCATAAATCTGATGATGGGGGGGAAGAAGCTGTTCCTGAATCACTGAGTGTGTGTCTTCCCTCTCCTGTACCTCCTCCCTGATGGTAGCAATGAGAAGAGGGCCTGGCCTGGGGGATGGGGGTCCTTAATGATGGATGCCACCTTTCTGAGGCGTCACCTTTTGAAGGTATCCTCAGTGCTGGGGAAGCTAATGCTCATGATGGAGCTGGCTAAGCTTACAATTGTGTTGCACCTTTTTTCAGATCCTGTGCAGTGGCTGGGACTTACGGCCCTCGGGTGAATCATTGTCGATTGTAAACAGCTCACACACTCCTATCATGCTCTCCTAAACTAAGTCAAAGTAGAAATTTATTATCAAACTATGTATACACTTGGTGGCCACTTATTTAGTTACACCCGTACCCCTGCACGTTCCTGCAAACATCTAATCAACCAATCATGTGGCTGCAACTGAATGCATAAAAGCATACAGACATGGTCAAGGGGTTCAGTTGTTCAGACCAAACATCAGAATGGGGAAGAAATGGGATCTAAGTGATTTTGATTGTGGATTGTTTGTTGGTGCCAGATGGGGTGGTTTGAGTATCTCAGAAACTGCTGATTTCCTGGGATTTTCATGCATAACAGTCTCTGGAGTTTACAGAGAATGGTGAGAGAAACAAAAAAAAACATCCAGTGAGTAGCAGTTCTGTGGGCAAAAGTGTCTTGTTAATGAGAGAGATCAGAGGAGAATGGCCAGACTGGTTCAAGCTGACAGGAAGGTGACAGTAACTCAATAACCACACCTTACAACAGTGGTATGCAGAAGAGCATCTCTAAATGCACAACATATCGAACCTTGAAGTGGATGGGCTACGGCAGCAAAAGACCAGGAACATACACTCAGTGGCCTCTTCATTAGGTACAGGAGGTACACAATAAAGTGGCCCCTGATGTATGCCACCATATACTATCTTGAGATTTATTTTCTTGCAGGCATTTGTAGAAAAATAAAGATATACAACAGAACTTATAGCACAGTACAAGCCATTTGACCCACAATGTTGTGCTGACCCTTTAGCCTACTTGAAGATCAACCTATCCTTTCCCTCCCACATTCGTGCCATGGTTTGGAGGCTTGCGTGTCTCAATAACCCAGAGAGCTATGCTGATCGAAGTCATGCTTTGGCTCTTGGTCAGGTCACCCATACCAAACAGGTCAAAGGGCAGAGGCCAGACCAAGAGTGGTCCACCAGCCCTCTGGGTTCAGCTCAGGGCTTACAACTGTGACTGGTCAAAAGATAATTGTTACAGAAACAGCAACAAAGAATTCTTCGACATCGGAGTGCGATGATATCCCCTCCCACATAAACCTCCATTTTTCTATCAACAGAATTTATGAAATACCATATGTAAACAAAGGCTGACAAACAGCCAGACAAACTGTAAGTAAAAATAAGAAAATGAGTTATCCACAGTCTGCAAAGCTGACTTGCTAAGTTCCCTTTTCTAAGTGCAATCGAAATACAGAGTCAGGGCATTGGGTATAGAAGTCAGGAAGTTATGTCAGGAAGATGCTGGTGAGGCTGCACCCAGAGTCCCTTACGTGGGGAAGATGTGGTTAAACTGGAGTGAGAGCAGAGAAGGTTTATGAGGATGTTGCCAGGACCTGAGGGCCCGAGTTACAGGGAGAGGTTGGCCAGGTTAGGTCCTTACTCCTTGGAATTTAAGGGACTAAGGGGTGACATTATAGAGGTGTATAAAATCTCGATAGCATAAATAGAAAGAAAAGTAGAGGATATGGCCTGGTCCATCACATGTAAAGTCCACCCCAGCACTGAACACCTCTATATGGAGCGCTGTTGCAGGAAAGCAGCATCGATCATCAAAGACCCCCACAACCAGGCCATGCTCTCTTCTTGCTGCTGCCATCAGGAAGAAGGTACAGGAGCCTCAGGACTCACACCACCAGGTTCAGGAGCAGTTATTATCCTCAAACATCAGGTTCTTGAACCAGAGGGGATAACTTCACTCACTCTAACACTAAACTGGTTCCACAGCCTATGAACTCACTTTCAAGGACTCTTTATCTCATGTTCTTGACACTTATTATTTATTTATTTATTTATTATTTTTTATTGTTATTTATTTTTGCTCAGCTCAAGCTGGTAAAACCTGAGGTATAGGCATAACGAAGCACACTTATCTCTCAATTGCTAGGAACTTTTGGACTATTCTAGTGATGTTTAGGATTGTGGCTTTCTGGAGATTTACATAAATATTGCTGTGTGGGTCTAATTGTTTAATGCTATTGTGTAGTGACTTCAGGATTATACCAGTTGTAGATGTTACTATTGGGACAATGTATATCCTGTTCATGTTCCATAGTCTTTCAATTTCCTCTTTTAATTCAGCGTATTTCTAGTGTTTTTCACTAACTGATTTCTGTATGTTGCGTGTGTTTTGGAATGACTATATCTACTAAGTAAGTTGTTCTTGCTTGTTTATCCTGTAATATTTTATCCGGTCAGTTATTATCGATTGTCTTATCTGGAATAATGAATCAGTTGTAATATAACTTGTAGGATTGTGACTCGAAAACTGGATCAGACTTGTGTTTGTAGTGAGATATGATAGCTTTTAGGAGTTTGTATTTTAAAGCAAGATTTTGGTGAAAGATATTTGCCACTTGATTGTGCCTGTGTAAGTAATCAGATTGACTTAAACTGCTGCAGGATCCCATAATGTGTTGGGTTGTTTCTGGTTTCTTTTGGCATTTTCTATATTTATCATCTTGAATTTGTTGGTCTTTTATTATGCATTGTTGAACATTTTTGTGTTAACCACCTGGTTTTGTATTGCCTCTGGGAATCGGTCTCCAACTCTGAGCTATAGTAATAATAATGATGATGATGAAGAGGAATAACATAAACATTTACACAATTATCAGATAACATTTCTAAGGATATATTTTCGTCAATGAAACAGGAATCATCACTTTACACGAGCATATGCAATTCTGATATGCAGTACACACCACTACACTTAAATGAGAGCACAACCCAGGAAAATGAAGAATTATCACTACCAAAGAAAAAGTTAACCAACAGAAGAGTGTGACCCTCCATGGAAGACATTCTCACGACCTGAGCAGACTAGGTGTCTACAAGGAAGTGTCGAATGCCTGCTTCAGAGTTGGAGACCTCTTCCCAGAAACAGAGGGGTTCCTTGTGGCCATACAGGACCACAGAAAAAAATATTGGAGTGAGTATTACCAAGCATATTGCATGTACATAGTCAAACAAACAGAGAACTATATATTGGATGGTGGTAGAGGCAGATACATGAGTGACTTTTAAGAGATGCTTAGATAGGCACGTGAATGTGATGAAAATACAAGGATTTTCCTACCATCCATCAGGAACATTTATCAGGGACGCTGCGTATGCAGGGCCCTTTGTATTAGTAAGGATCCCACCCATCCATCCAGCATCCTCTCTGACTTTCTACCATCAGGCAGGAGACTCCGATGCATAAAAACAAGGATGAGAAACCCCAGGCCACTGAGCCTCTGAACTCCCTACTGCATCATATTCGAGGTATCCTGGGTTAATCTGTTCTGAACCTTATAATATTTAATATTAATGCATTTTAGTTTGTTATTTATGAGTGATTCATCTGCAGATTTTATCCCTACCTTCATAAGTTTTCATGTGTTATGTGTTTTATGTGCTTTACAACCTGGTTGGAGAAACATTGTCTCATTTCTATATATCATAAGACCATAAGACAAAGGAGCAGAAGTCGGCCATTCGGCCCATTAAGTCTGCTCTGCCATTTTATCATGAGCTGATCCATTCTCCCATTTAGTCCCACTCCCCCGCCTTCTCACCATAACCTTTGATGCCCTGGCTACTCAGATACCTATCAATCTCTGCCTTAAATACACCCAATGACTTGGCCTCCACTGCCGCCCGTGGCAACAAATTCCATAGATTCACCACCCTCTGGCTAAAAAAAAATTCTTTGCATTTCTGTTCTGAATGGGCGCCCTTCAGTCCTTAAGTCATGCCCTCCTGTACTAGACTCCTCCATCATGGGAAACAACTTTGCCACATCCACTCTGTCCATGCCTTTCAACATTTGAAATGTTTCTATGAGGTCTCCCCTCATTCTTCTAAACTCCAAGGAATACAGTCCAAGAGTGGACAAACGTTCCTCATATGTTAACCCTCTCATTCCCAGAATCATTCTAGTGAATCTTCTCTGTACCCTCTCCAACGTCAGCACATCCTTTCTTAAATAAGGAGACCAAAACTGCCCACAGTACTCCAAGTGAGGTCTCACTAGCACCTTATAGAGCCTCAACATCACATCCCTGCTCCTATACTCTATTCCTCTAGAAATGAATGCCAACATTGCATTCGCCTTCTTCACCACCGACTCAACCTGGAGGTTAACCTTAAGGGTATCCTGTACGAGGACTCCCAAGTCCCGTTGCATCTCAGAACTTTGAATTCTCTCCCCATTTAAATAATAGTCTGCCCGTTTATTTCTTCTGCCAAAGTCTCTCTGCAGACTCTCTGTTTCCTCAGCACTACCGGCCCCTCCACCTATCCTTGTATCATCAGCAAACTTAGCCACAAAGCCATCTATTCCATAATCCAAATCGTTGATGTACAATGTAAAAAGAAGCAGCCCCAACACAGACCCCTGTGGAACACCACTGGTAACCGGCAGCCAACCAGAATAGGATCCCTTTATTCCCACTCTCTGCTTCCTGCCAATCAGCCAATGCTCTATCCACGTATGTAACTTTCCTGTAATTCCATGGGCTCTTATCTTGTTAAGTAGCCTCATGTGTGGCACCTTGTCAAAGGTCTTCTGAAAATCCAAATATACGAGATCCACTGCATCTCTCTTGTCTAGCCTACTTGTAATTTCCTCAAAAAATTGTAATAGGTTTGTCAGGCAGGATTTTCCTTTAAGGAATCCATGCTGAGTTCTGCCTATACACTATACATATGTACATTATTCATATCTATATACATTATATAGTTAAATGACAATAAACTTGACTTGAATTGACTTTGATATGGCCATTGTGGATGAGTTAGGTTGTCCATTTGATGACCAATTTAATTGGATCAGCACAACATAGTGGGCTGAAGGGCCTGTTCCTGTGCTGTACTACATTCTGTGTTACACTGACCACTACTTAATAGTGCTGCCCAGGTTTAAGCCAAGGAGAAAAGATTGAAAAGGGACCCGGGGTTCAGGTTTTCACTCGATGGTGATCCCTATATGGAACGAGCTGCCGGAGAAGTGTCATAAACCTGAGAAAATCTGCAGATGCTGGAAATCCAAAGTAACACACACAAAATGCTGGAGAAACTCAAACCTAGGGTCCCGCCGGAGGGTCTCAGCCTGAAATGTTGACTGTATTCTTTTCCATAGATGCTGCCTGGCCTGCTGAGTTCCTCCAGCATTTTGTATGTGTTGCCAGAGGAAGTGGTTGATTTGGCAACAATAACAACATTTAAAAAATATTTGAACAAGTGCATGGATAGAAAAGGTTTAGGGGGATATGCATCAAGTGTGGGCAAATGGGATGAGCTTTAGTCTGTATGGCCCAGTTGGGCTGGAGGGCCTTTTTCCCTGTGCTGTTCCATGACCGATATCCATTGGTCCATTGTCTAAATACATGCAGTATATGGCACCATAGACAACCCTGAGATTCGTTCTGTGGTGGGCATTCATGGTAAATTCAAGAAGCACAATAGAATCATTGAAAGACCGCATCCAGCAGGACAAAGAACCAGTGTGCAAAAGACAACAAACTGTGAAAATACAATAAATAAATAAGCAATAAATATCGAGAACATGAGATGAAGCATCCTCGCAATGAATCCATAGGTTGTGGGAACAGTTCAGTGATGGGGTGAGTGAAGTTGCGTTCATCTGGGGCTATACTAGCACATGATGAGGAAATGCTACGTGCTTGTTCTTGCAGAAGCACGGTTCCAGGACAACATCTCATACACCATTAATCTACAGAACACGACACCCAGGGACATGGAGAGCCTGCAAGCAGTGTGGCTGGAGAAGGTTCAGAGGAATTTCACGAGAACCATTCTGGAAATGAAAGGATTAATGTATGAGGAATGTTTGATGGCTCTAGGCCTGTACTTGCTGGAGTTTAGAAGAATAAGAGGGAATCTCATTGAAATCTATCAAATATTGAAAGGCCGAGATAGAGTGGACGCGGAGAGGATGTTTCCTGAGGTGGGGAAGTTTAGGACCAGAGGGCACAGCCTCAGAATAGATCGGGGCTCCCAACCTTTTTTATGCCATGGAACAATACCTTTAAGCAAGGAGTCCGTGGGCCCCAGGTTGGGAACTCCTGGGATAGAGGGATGTCCTTTTAACATAGAACATAGAACTTAGAATAGTACAGCACAGTACAGGCCCTTTGGCCCACATTGTTGTGCCGACCCTCAGACCCTGCCTCCCATATAACCCCCACCTTAAATTCCTCCATATACCTGTCTAGTAGTCTCTTAAATTTCACTAGTGTATCTGCCTCCACCACTAACTCAGGCAGTGTATTCCACACACCAACCACTCTCTGAGTAAAAACCTTCCTCTAATATCCCCCTTGAACCTGCCATCCCTTACCTTAAAGCCATGTCCTCTTGTATTGAGCAGTGGTGCCCAAGGGAAGAGGCACTGGCTATCCACTCTATCTATTCCTCTTAATATCTTGTATACCTCTATCATGTCTCTTCTCATCCTCCTTCTCTCCAAAGAGTAAAGCCCTAGCTCCCTTAATCTCTGATCATAATCCATACTCTCTAAACCAGGCAGCATCCTGGTAAATCTCCTCTGTACCCTTTCCAATGCTTCCACATCCTTCCTATAGAGAGGCAACCAGAACTGGACACAGTACTCCAAGTGTGGCCTAATCAGAATTTTATAGAGCTGCATCATTACATCGTGACTCTTAAACTCTATCCCTCGACTTATGAAAGCTAACACCCCATAAGCTTTCTTAACTACCCTATCCACCTGTGAGGCAACTTTCAGGGATCTGTGGACATGTACCCCCAGATCCCTCTGCTCCTCCACACTACCAAGTATCCTGCCATTTACTTCGTACTCTGCCTTGGAGTTTGTCCTTTCAAAGTGTACCAAATCACACTTCTCCGGGTTGAACTCCATCTGCCACTTCTCAGTCCACTTCTGCAACCCATCAATGTCTCTCTGCCATCTTTGACAATCCTTTACACTATCTACAACACCACCAACCTTTGTGTCATCTGCAAACTTGCCAACCCACCTTTCTACCCCCACATCCAGATCGTTAATAAAAATCACAAAAAGTAGAGGTCCCAGAACAGATCCTTGTGGGACACCACTAGTCACAATCCTCCAATCTGAATGTACTCCCTCCACCACCACCCTCTGCCTTCTGCAGGCAAGCCAATTCTGAATCCACCTGGCCAAACTTCCCTGGATCCCATGCCTTCTGACTTTCTGAATAAGCCTACTGTGTGGAACGAGATGAGGTAGAATTTATTTCGCCAGAGTGTGGTGAATCCATGGATTCGTTACCACAGATGACTGTGGAAGCCAAGTCACTGGATATATTTAAAGCGGAGGTTGAAATGTTCTTGATTAGTCAGGGTGTCAAAGGTTACAGGGAGAAGGCAGGAGAGGTTCAGAGGGATAGTAAGTCAGCCATGATGGAATAGCAAAGCAGGTGATGGGCCGAATTCTGTTGCTTTGTCTTGTTTTCTAATTAGCGGCGCCCGGTGACATCGGCGGTAGCTTCCCGCTCTAACTCCAAGCGGGATGGTCCCGCGAAATCCAGCTGACGGTGAAGTTTCAGCGCGGGCACCGGTCAGCCGGACAGTTGGATGAAAACGGCGGAGAGGTGCTGGTTGTGAAACGGGTTTGTACTTGGAGGGCTGGTGAAGTCAAACTCCTGAACGATCTCCCGACCGCGTGATTGGACATCGGCAGCCGAATCCGACCAACCCCAGCGAGCGCGGATGGGAGGAACCGGGCGACCAGCCTCTTGTTTGTGTGTTGAATGCGCGCAGCTCTGTTTGTGCCTGCCGGAGAAAGTGGCTGTCGTTAGTACAGGAACGTGTTAACTCCCCAAATCCGAGCGCCGAGACTCCTCACACGGACCCCAGCCTTCGGATGGACCACCGTGCTTCTGTAAGTATGGACACAACCCACCGTGCCTTCCCTCTGCCGACAAGTGTCAGTCAGTCAGGCAAGTGAAGTGTTATTTGTGAGGGAGCGCGGAGTTTTGGAGTTTCCGGGTTGTGTCGCGTTTCTCTGTCACTCTGTGCCGGCTTCGGTTTACCATTTGAAGTGTTGCCGTTTAATGATTAACCCTCGCAGTAACAAACAACTCAGCAGAACTATTTGTGTGTGTGGCTATTAATAAAATAGAGCCGCGGGGTCTGTTCCAGAACAGTGAGTAACAGAGGGAGAGAAGAAAGGAAGGGAACGGGAAAGGCGGGACGTGGGGGTGGGTGGAGGGGGTAGGTGAGGGCGAGGGGGAGAGGCTGGCAGGGGGAGCTATGGGGTGAAAGGGTGAGAGGAAGAGGTGAGGAGTAGGGAGGGGTGGGTGGGAGGTATGGGGTGAGAGGGAGAGGTGAGGGGCTGGGAGGGTTAGGGGTGAGAGGGGAGAAGTGAGGGAGTAACAACAGGGAGGAGGGTGTGAGGGAGGTAGGGGGTGAGAGGGAGAGGTGTGAAAAGGGGTGAGGGAATAACAATAGGGAGGAGATGAGGGGGTGGGAGGGAGGTTGGGGGTGAGAGGGAGAGGTGAGGGGGTGGGAGGGAGGTAGGAGGCGAGAGGGAGAGGTGGAAGACAGTGCGAGGGGGAGAGGCTGGCAGGGGGAGCTATGGGGTGAAAGGTCAGTGAGAAGAAGAGGTGTATGAAGAGGTGAGGAGTAGGGAGGAGTGGGAGGGAGAGGTGAGGGGGTGGGAGGGTTAGGGGCGAGAGGGGGAGAGGTGAAAAGGGGTGAGGGAACAACGAGAGGGAGGAGGTGAGGGGGTGGGAGGGAGGTAGGGGTGAGAGGGAGAGGTGTGAAAAGGGGTGAGGGAACAACGAGAGGGAGGGGGTGAGGGGGTGGGAGGGAGTTAGGGGTGAGGAGAGGTGTGAGGGAACAACAAGAGGGAGGGGGTGAGGGGGTGGGAGGGAGGTAGGGGTGACAGGGAGAGGGAGATCTTGGGAGGCAGTGGAGGGCAAGAGAAGAAAGGAAGAACAAAGAAAAGGAGGGATGAAGGGGTGGTAGTTGCTGTAACTGAAATGGTGGAAATCTCTTAAAGGAAAAATCTGGATTTCTGTAGTGCCTGCCTCATCCCCTTCGGGCATCCCAAGGTGCTTTGCAATCGACAGTTCATAGTAAGGCTCCCAGCGGGAATGGCAGTGACAGGGTACCTTGGCTTGGTGATGCTGGCGTGGGGGTCTGTGAGTGGGCTTTTGAAGGACAGTTCACAGTCCTGTGGATGACAGATCACTGTGATGTTTTCCTGAGGGGTTTCCGGCAGTTTCTCTGTGTTTGGTGACAGTGTGGAGATTGGCAGCAGGAAGTCCCACAGACGATGGGTGATTCCACTTTGCCAGTACACATTTGTGTAGCGCCCACCTGTGCCTCTTCACCGAAGAGTGATCACGGTGGGCTGTGTGGGGTACAGCGACATGTTAGAATCAGAATCAGGTTTAAGGTTACCAGCATACGTCGTGAGGTTTGTTGGTTTGTGGCGGCAGTACAGTGCAATACATAATTTAAGAAATATATTTATAAGAATTAAATTAATGAGTAAAATCATGAGGTAGTGTTGATGGGTTCATTGTCCATTCAGAAATTTGATGGCAGAGGGGAAGAAACTGTTCCTGAATCAGTGAGTATGGGTCTTCAGGCTCCTGTACCACCTCCCTGAAGGTAACAGTGAGAAGAGGGCACGTTCTGGGTGACGGGGGTCCTTAATGACGGATGCTGCCCTTTTGAGGCATCACCATTTGAAGGTGTCCTTGATGCTGGGGAGGCTGGTGCCCATGAAGGAGCTGGCTGAATTTACAGCTTTCTAACAACACACATCAAAGTTGCTGGTGAACGCAGTAGGCCAGGCAGCATCTCTAGGAAGAGGTACAGTCGACGTTTCAGACTGAGACCCTTCGTCAGACGTCCTGATGAAGGGTCTCGGCCTGAAACGTCGACTGTACCTCTTCCTAGAGATGCTGCCTGGCCTGCTGCGTTCACCAGCAACTTTGATGTGTGTTGCTTGAATTTCCAGCATCTGCAGAACTCCTGTTGTTTACAACTTTCTAAAGCCTTTTTCCAGTCGGCTGCAGTGGCCCCTCCATACCAGACGGTGCTGAAACCAGTCAGAATGCTCTCCACAGTACATCTGTAGAAATTTGCTAGAATCTGGTGTCACATCAATTCTCCACAAACTCCTAATGAAATCTAGCCCCTGTCGTGCTGCCTTTGTAACTGCATCGATACGTTGGGCCCAGGGTGCATCTTCAGGGACTGCCCACTCTTTCCACCTCTCATCCCTCGCTGAGGACTGGTGTTCCCTCGATTTCCCCTCCCTGAAGTCCCCAGTGAACAAAACCTAACCAGAGGATGCTTAAAAGAAATTTTGAATGTGTAGTGATACTAAGGGTGGAAATGTCAAATAGCAGAGAGTGTAAGAAGGGGAAAGTTTGAGGGAGATAGAGCGGCCAAGATTCTTTTATATACAGAGTGGTGGAACTCCATCATGGACGGTCCTAAACCTGACTGTGACAGGAGGAGGGTTAGCCATGGGGCTAGTAGCCCCATCCTGTCAAAACCCAGAACTACAGAAACTCCAACAGAAGCTCCACAGGCCTCATTCCTGATAGAAGAAGGATCTTTGTCTAGAAGACAGACAAAGCCATGTACCTTCTATTGGCCCAGGACATGGGACTCTGGTGAGTAGGAGGGATGGCTTCAGAAGAAGAAAGTGGTGGGTACCTGGAATGTCTTACCACAGCAGGCAGTGAGAACAGGTTTAACAATGTCCTACCACAGCAGGCAGTGAGAACAGGTTTAACAATGTCCTACCACAGCAGGCAGTGAGAACAGGTATAACAATGTCCTACCACAGCAGGCAGTGAGAACAGGTTTAACAATGTCCTACCACAGCAGGCAGTGAGAACAGGTATAACAATGTCCTACCACAGCAGGCAGTGAGAACAGGTTTAACAATGTCCTACCACAGCAGGCAGTGAGAACAGGTTTAACAATGTCCTACCACAGCAGGCAGTGAGAACAGGTATAACAATGTCCTACCACAGCAGGCAGTGAGAACAGGTTTAACAATGTCCTACCACAGCAGGCAGTGAGAACAGGTTTAACAATGTCCTACCACAGCAGGCAGTGAGAACAGGTATAACAATGTCCTACCACAGCAGGCAGTGAGAACAGGTATAACAATGTCCTACCACAGCAGGCAGTGAGAACAGGTTTAACAATGTCCTACCACAGCAGGCAGTGAGAACAGGTTTAACAATGTCCTACCACAGCAGGCAGTGAGAACAGGTTTAACAATGTCCTACCACAGCAGGCAGTGAGAACAGGTTTAACAATGTCCTACCACAGCAGGCAGTGAGAACAGGTTTAACAATGTCCTACCACAGCAGGCAGTGAGAACAGGTTTAACAATGTCCTACCACAGCAGGCAGTGAGAACAGGTTTAACAATGTCCTACCACAGCAGGCAGTGAGAACAGGTTTAACAATGTCCTACCACAGCAGGCAGTGAGAACAGGTTTAACAATGTCCTACCACAGCAGGCAGTGAGAACAGGTTTAACAATGTCCTACCACAGCAGGCAGTGAGAACAGGTTTAACAATGTCCTACCACAGCAGGCAGTGAGAACAGGTATAACAATGTCCTACCACAGCAGGCAGTGAGAACAGGTATAACAATGTCCTACCACAGCAGGCAGTGAGAACAGGTTTAACAATGTCCTACCACAGCAGGCAGTGAGAACAGGTTTAACAATGTCCTACCACAGCAGGCAGTGAGAACAGGTTTAACAATATCCTACCACAGCAGGCAGTGAGAACAGGTTTAACAATGTCCTACCACAGCAGGCAGTGAGAACAGGTTTAACAATGTCCTACCACAGCAGGCAGTGAGAACAGGTTTAACAATGTCCTACCACAGCAGGCAGTGAGAACAGGTTTAACAATGTCCTACCACAGCAGGCAGTGAGAACAGGTTTAACAATGTCCTACCACAGCAGGCAGTGAGAACAGGTTTGAGGCATTTACACAGATACTGTACATGACAGACAGAGAATGGTGTTGGCCATGTGGTCTCCTTTGGAGATCAGGCTTTGTCCAGCTGCTTGAGAGAGACAGACCTTCAGAATCAGGTTTATTATCACTGCCTTATATGATGTGAAAATAGTTCTTCGTGGTTACAGAGTTGTTGAACTGTAGTGATTAGGGTTGTGCCTGATGAGGGTCTTGGCTGGAAACATCAACTGTTTGTTCCCGTCATAGATGCTGTCTGACCTGCTGAGTTCCTCCAGCATTTTGTGTGTGCTGCTCTGGATTTCCAGCATCTGCAGAATCTCTTGTGTTCACGGTTGTACTGGTTGGTTCCAGACCAACTGGTTGAAGGGAAGCCTGGTGGTGTGGGACTTCAGGCTTCTGTCGTCCTGCCTGATGGGAGCACAGTGAAGATCATTGATGGATGTTGCCGCCTTAAGATAGCATCTCTTGTTGATGCTGCTTCTGCCGCAGAAAGTAAATTGGTTATATTGTCACATAGGGTACATTGTCACATGAACTGAGGTCTAGTGAAAAACTTGTCTTGCGTACTGTTCACGCAGATCAACTCATTACAGCAATGTACAGGGGGAAATTACTGTACTTCTTATCAAAGTATGTATCCATAATACAACCTAGAGATTCAGCTTCTAGCAGACAGCACAAAACAAAGAAACATGACAGAGCTCATTTAAAGAAAACACTCACACCACAAAGACCCAATGTATGAAAAAAAGAACAAATCATGTGACTGCAGAGTCCCCAAAAGCGAGTCCATAGCCACTGAGCTGTTGATATGAGTAAGCGGCACTGATGGGTGCAGGCCATGGCTGTGGAATCAGTTCCCCACAGTGCCAGTGGGTGCAGACCACAGCTGTGAAATCACTTCATCACAGTGCCAGTGGGTGCAGACCACAGCTGTGAAATCACTTCATCACAGTGCCAGTGGGTGCAGACCACAGCTGTGAAATCACTTCATCACAGTGCCAGTGGGTGCAGACCACAGCTGTGAAATCACTTCATCACAGTGCCAGTGGGTGCAGACCACAGCTACAGAATCAGTTCATCACAGTGCCAGTGGGTACAGACCACAGCTGTGAAATCAGTTCATCACAGTGCCAGTGGGTGCAGACCACAGCTGTGAAATCAGTTCAACACAGTGCCAATGGGTGCAGGCCACAGCTACAGAATCAGTTCATCACAGTGCCAATGGGTGCAGGCCACAGCTACAGAATCAGTTCATCACAGTGCCAGTGGGTGCAGGCCACAGCTACAGAATCAGTTCATCACAGTGCCAGTGGGTGCAGGCCACAGCTGTGGAATCAGTTCATCACAGTGCCAGTGGGTGCAGACCACAGCTACAGAATCAGTTCATCACAGTGCCAATGGGTGCAGGCCACAGCTACAGAATCAGTTCATCACAGTGCCAGTGGGTGCAGGCCACAGCTGTGGAATCAGTTCATCACAGTGCCAGTGGATGCAGGCCACAGCTGTGGAATCAGTTAATCACAGTGCCAGTGGGTGCAATTCACAGCTGTGGAATCAGTTCATCACAGTGCCAGTGGGTGCAATTCACAGCTGTGGAATCAGTTCATCACAGTGCCAGTGGGTGCAGACCACAGCTACAGAATCAGTTCATCACAGTGCCAATGGGTACAATTCACAGCTGTGGAATCAGTTCATCACAGTGCCAGTGGGTGCAGGCCACAGCTACAGAATCAGTTCATCACAGTGCCAGTGGGTGCAGGCCACAGCTACGGAATCAGTTCATCACAGTGCCAGTGGGTGCAGGCCACAGCTGTGGAATCAGTTCATCACAGTGCCAGTGGGTGCAGACCACAGCTACAGAATCAGTTCATCACAGTGCCAATGGGTGCAGGCCACAGCTGTGGAATCAGTTCATCACAGTGCCAGTGGGTGCAATTCACAGCTGTGGAATCAGTTCATCACAGTGCCAGTGGGTGCAGGCCACAGTTACAGAGTCACTTCATCACAGTGCCAGTGGGTGCAGACCACAGCTACAGAATCAGTTCATCACAGTGCCAGTGGGTGCAATTCACAGCTGTGGAATCAGTTCATCACAGTGCCAGTGGGTGCAGGCCACAGCTGTGGAATCAGTTCATCACAGTGCCAGTGGGTGCAGACCACAGCTGTGGAATCAGTTCATCACAGTGCCAGTGGGTGCAGGCCACAGCTACAGAATCAGTTCATCACAGTGCCAGTGGGTGCAGGCCACAGCTACGGAATCAGTTCATCACAGTGCCAGTGGGTGCAGGCCACAGTTACAGAGTCACTTCATCACAGTGCCAGTGGGTGCAGACCACAGCTACAGAATCAGTTCATCACAGTGCCAGTGGGTGCAATTCACAGCTGTGGAATCAGTTCATCACAGTGCCAGTGGGTGCAGGCCACAGCTACAGAATCAGTTCATCACAGTGCCAGTGGGTGCAGGCCACAGTTACAGAGTCACTTCATCACAGTGCCAGTGGGTGCAGACCACAGCTACAGAATCAGTTCATCGCAGTGCCAGTGGGTGAAGTGCCTCGACCAGATTGCGGAATAAGAAGTGAAAGAAAAACACCTGGGAAGTGAACTGCAGAGTCCCCGAAACGGAGTCCAACACCATGGAGTGTGCTCAGCACTGAGGTGAGTGGAGCCTGTCCAGTACCCGATGGCCGCAGGGCAACTGCTGCTTCTGGACCCGGCACTGTGAGTCCCCAGACTCCAGCACCTTCCGCCTGCTGCCGGCTACGATAAGCGACTGCTCAAATGCACGCAGATGGCACTGAACACCCGTCCGCTCTCTACTCTCGTCCTTGATGATTTTATTCTTGCTCAGTGAGAGTCTGCGAGTGCAGAGTAATAGAGCAGGCCACGGGTTCATGTTCCAGCATTGGGAATTATGCAGCGTGCACTTACTGCGATGGCCGTACCTGCTCTCTCCACTCTCATCCACGCCAAATCCCCTAGGAGATCGCAGAAGCACCAGAATGCAGAATAATTTGTTGCAGTTGCGGAGTGTGCAGTGCAGGCAAAAAAGTGCGAGGTTATAATGATCGTGAGGTTTAAAGATCAGTTTATCATACTAGGAAGTATTCAATAGAATTATAACGGGGGGTAGAAGCTGTCCCTGGGCCTGCTGGGACGAGCTTTCAGCCTTTTACATCTCCTACCCGATGGGAGGGGGAGAAATGAGAATGCCTGGTGGGGAGGGGTAAAGATCTTTGATTGTGCTGCTGCTTTACTGAGGCAGCGAGAAGTGTCGACAGACCATGGAGGGGAGGCTGATTTGAGTGATGTGTCCACAACTCTGCAGTTTCTGGCAGTGACAGGCAGAACCGTTGCTGTACCAGGCTGCTGTGCATTCAGACAGAATGCTTTCTGCAGAATTGGCGAAGTGTGATAGGGCCACACCAAATTCCTCTAGCCTCCTGAGGAAGTAGAGGCTTTGGTGAGCTTTCTTGGCTGTGACATAAATGTAGTTGGATCAGGACAGAATACTGGTGAGGTTCACTCCTAGAAACTTAAAGCTCTCAACCCCACTAACCTCAACACAGTGACATAGACAGGAGCATGTACACTGTCCCACTTTCTGAACTCAATGACCAGCTCCTTTGTTTTGTCGATATTGAGAGAAAGAATAGCTTTATCTGTCATGCGTATGTCAAAAGTACAGTGACATGTGTTGTTTGCATCGATGACCAACACGGTGTGAGCATGTGCTGGGGGCAGCCGGCAAATGTCGCCGTGCTTCTGGCATCAATATAGCACGCCCACAACTGGCTAATGCTGTCCCGTTTGTCTTTGGAATGTGAGAGAAACTGGAGCACTCAGGAATCCTAAGCAGGCACGGGGAGAACACACTAACTTCTTCAGGACAGCAGTGGGAACCAAGCAGCAATCGTGATTGCTGGCGCTTTGAAGTGATTGTGTTAACTGCTATGATTCAAGAGGTGTCACCGTGCCACCAGGTTAGTAAGCTGTCTATTCAGCGATCACGATTGTTGCTCATTGCTATCAGCCCACTACAATGGTATCATCTGCAAACTTGTAGGTGGGGTTTACAGACATCCCACCCTGCAAAAACTCATTTCAGGGAGGTAGCGCCATCAATTTGCAGGAGACTCCCGGAACTTCCGGGAGAGGTGGGATGTCTGCAATAGAATAGCTCCTTAGCAGCCAGCCAGCTAGTTTAAATAACGTTAACTATGCTAATGAACGAATGACACCTGTTAAACTCACCTCAACATGTCTTTTACAGTCTTAACCCACCATGGGCAATAGAAAAGTCACTGTTGCAAACAGGGCAGCGAGCAACACTGTCATTATTTTTGACCCCTATTAGGCAGGGGTACACTTTAGTATAGTCTGGGGTGACATATATTTTATATTTTCTTTTTTTGGAACACTCTGCCATGGCACGTGTACTTACACTCTCTCTGTCTCGCGCTCTCTCTCTCGCTTGCTCTCAAAAAAATCGATTTCTGGGATATTGTATATAACTTGCGGGCATCAAGGAGCCACTATCAATATGTGGGAGACTCCCGGAACTTCTGGGAGAGGTGGAATGTCTGGGTTTAGTCTCACAGATTAAAAGGAGCTCTGGGACTTTAGAATCATAGAGCACTACAGCTCAGAAACAGGCCTTTCTGCCCATCTACGCTGTGCTGAACTGCCTAGTCCCATCGACCTGCATCAGGAAAATAGCCCTCAGTACCCCTCACATCCATGTACTTATCCAAACTTTACTTGTGTTGAAATCAAACCCACATCCACCACCTCTGCTGGCAGTTTGTTCCACATTCTCACCACCCTCTGAGTGAAGAAGTTCCCCCTCATGTTTCATAGAACATAGATAGAACAGTACAGCACAGTACAGGCCCTTCGGCCCACAATGTTGTGCTGACCCTTAAACCCTGCCTCCCATATAACTCCCCACCTTAAATTCCTCCATATACCTGTGTTTCCCTTAAACATTTCACCTTTCACCCTTAACCCATGACCTCTGGTTGTAGTCTCACCCAACCTCAGTAGAAAAAACCTGCTTGTATTTACCCTAGCTATACCCCTCATAATTTTATATGCCTCTATCGAGCTTCCCCTCGTTCTCCTACGCTCCAAGGGAATAAAGACCAAACCCATTCAGCCTTTCCCTGTATCTCAGGACCTTGTGTCCCGGCAACATCGTTGTAAATTTTCTCTGCACTCTTTCAGTTTTATTTTTTAAAATATTATTTCATGTAACTGCCAGCTCAGCACTCCTTATCTCTGGAGACCGTTTGGGTTTGTCGACGTGTTGAACTGTTATCGTTTGGCAGGGTGACTCGTTAACCGTTTCAGAGCCTCGGGGAGTTTACTGTTGAATCAGGTCACTGATTTACTGCAGAGGTAGGCTCTTTCAGAAACTGGTTTGACAAGGGAGGGATTTCAAACTTGTAATTCACCTGATGTTATCTGTATTTAGAACATAGAACAATAAAGCGCAGAACAGGCCATTCAGCCCACAATGTTGTGCTGACCTTTTAACCTACTGTAAGATCAATCTAACCCTACCCTCCAACAGAGCCCTCCATTTTTCTATCATCCATGTGCCTATCTAAGAGCCTCTTAAAATGCTCCTAATGTATCTGCCTCTATCGCCACCCCTGGCAGGATGTTCCACACACCCACCACTCTAAGCTCTGACAATCCCCCCTATGCTTTCCTCCAAACTGTAGCCTGGATATAGGGTGTAAGTTGAATCAAGAGTTAAAATTGGCATGTCGCAAAGGTAATGCTACAGTTGTTATGGGAGATTTCAACATGTAGGTAGACTGGGAAAATCAGGTTGGTACTGGACCCCAAGAAAGGGAGTTTGTGGAGTGCCTCTGAGATGGATTCTTAGAGCAGCTTGTACTGGAGCCTACCAGGGAGAAGGCAATTGTAGATTTAGTGTTGTGTAATGAACCAAATTTGATAAGGGAACTCGAGGTAAAGGAGCCATTAGGAGGTAGTGACCATAATATGATAAGTTTTAATCTACAATTTGAGAGGGAGAAGGGAAAATCGGAAGTGTCAGTTTTGCAGTTGAACAAAAGGGACTATGGACCCATGAGGGAGGAGATGGCCAAAGTTGACTGGAAAGATACCTTAGCAGGGATGACAGTGGAACAACAATGGCAGGTATTTCTGGGAATGATACAGAGGGTGCAGGATCAGTTCACTCCAAAGAGGAAGAAAGATTCTAAGGGGGGTAAGGGGCGACCGTGGCTGACAAGGGAAGTCAAGGATAGTATAAAAATAAAAGAGAAGAAGTATAACATAGCAAAGATGAGCAGGAAGCTAGAGGATTGGGAAACTTTTAAAGAGCAACAGAGGAAAACTAAAAAGGCAATACGGGGAGAAAAGATGAGATACGAAGGCAAGCTAGCCAAGAATATAAAGGAGGATAGTAAAAGCTTCTTTAGGTATGTGAAGAGGAAAAGATTAGTTAAGACCAAAGTTGGGCCCTTGAAGACAGAAACGGGTGAATTTATTATGGGGAACAAGGAAACGGCAGACGAGTTGAACAGGTACTTTGGATTTGTCTTCACGAGGGAAAATACAAACAATCTCCCAGATGTAATAGTGGCCGGAGGACCTAGGGTAACGGAGGAACTGAAGGAGATTCACATTAGGCAGAAAATGGTGTTGGACAGACTGATGGGACTGAAGGCTGATAAATCCCCAGGGCCTGATGGTCTGCACCCCAGGGTATTTAAGGAGGTGGCTCTAGAAATCGTGGACACTTTGGTAATTATTTTCCAATGTTCTATAGATTAAGGAGCAGTTCCTGAGGACTGGAGGGTAGCCAATGTTATCCCACTTTTTAAGAAAGGAGGGAGAGAGAAAACAGGGAATTATAGACCGGTTAGCCTGACATCAGTGATGCGGAAGATGCTGGAGTCAATTATAAAGGATGAAATAGTGGCACATCTGGATAGCAGTAACAGGATCAGTCCGAGTCAGCATGGATTTACGAAGGGGAAATCATGCTTGACTAATCTTCTCGAATTTTTTGAGGATGTAACTATGAAAATGGACAAGGGAGAGCCAGTGGATGTAGTGTACCTGGACTTTCAGGAAGCCTTTGATAAGGTCCCATGTAGGAGATTAGTGGGCAAAATTAGAGCACATGGTATTGGGGGTAGGGTACGGACATGGATAGAAAATTGGTTGGCAGACAGGAAACAAAGAGTAGGGATTAATGGGTCCCTTTCAGAATGGCAGGCGGTGACTAGTGGGGTACCGCAAGGCTCGGTGCTGGGACCACAGCTATTTACAATATACATTAATGATTTAGATGAAGGGATTAAAAGTAACATTAGCAAATTTGCAGATGACACAAAGCTGGGTGGCAGTGTGAAATGTGCAGAGGATATTGAGATAATGCAGGATGAATTGGACAGGTTGGGTGAGTGGACAGATGCATGGCAGGTACAGTTTAATGTGGATAAGTATGAAGTTATCCATTTTGGTGGCAAGAACAGGAAGGCAGATTACTATTTGAATGGCATCAAGTTAGGAAAAGGGGAAGTACAACGAGATCTTGGTGTCCTTGTTCATCAGTCATTGAAAGTAAGCATGCAGGTACAGCAGGCAGTGAAGAAAGCTAATGGCATGTTGGCCTTCATAACAAGGGGAGTTGAGTATAGGAGCAAAGAGGTCCTTCTGCAGTTGTACAGGGCCCTGGTAAGACCACACCTGGAGTATTGTGTACAGTTCTGGTCTCCAAATTTGAGGAAGGACATTCTTGCTATTGAGGGAGTACAACGGAGGTTCACGAGGTTAATTCCCGGGATGGCGGGACTGTCCTATGTTGAAAGATTGGATTGACTGGGCTTGTATACACTGGAATTTAGAAGGATGAGAGGGGATCTGATTGAAACATATGAGATTATTAAGGGATTGGACACACTAGAGGCAGGAAACATGTTCCCGATGTTGGGGGAGTCCAGAACCAGAGGCCACAATTTGAGAATAAGGGGTAGGCCATTTAGAACGGAGTTGAGGAAAAACTTTTTCACCCAGAGAGTTGTGGATCTGTGGAATGCTCTGCCTCAGAAGGCAGTGGAGGCCAATTCTCTGGATGCTTTCAAGAAAGAGTTAGATAGAGCTCTTAATGATAGCGGAGTCAAGGGATATGGGGAGAAGGCAGGAATGGGGTACTGATTGTGGATGATCAGCCATGATCACAGTGAATGGCGGTGCTGGCTCAAAGGGCCGAATGGCCTACTCCTGCACCTATTGTCTATTATCACCTTAAAATGATACCCCCTCATATTAGCCATTTCAACCTTGAAAAACAGTCTGGCTGTCCACTTTATTAATGCTTATTGTACACCTCTGTCAAGTCACTTGTCATCCCCCAAAGAGAAAGTCAGAACTGGGTTTGGTATCACTGGCATATGTTGTGAAATTGGCTGTTTTGTGGCAGCGGTGCAGAGCAATACATAAAAAATACTATAAATTACAATAAGAAATATGAAAATACTACTTAATTTTATATGAAATTAAATAAGAGCAAAAAGAGAGCAGAAATAGTGAGGTTGTGTACATGGGTTCAATGTCCATTCAGAAATCGGATGGCAGAGGGGAAGAAGCTGTTCCTGAATCATTGAGTATGTGTCTTCAGGCTTCTGTACCCCTTCCCTGATGGTGGCAATGAGGAGAGGGCATGTCCTGGGTGATGGGGTCCTTAATGATGGACGCCAACTTTTTGAGGCATTGCCTTTTGAAGATGTCCTCAGTGCTGGGGAGGCCAGTGCCCGTGATGGAGCTGGTCTTTGTGTCCCAGCTCATTCGACTGCTCCTCATAAAATATGCACGCTAATCCAGGCAGCATCCTGGTAAATCTTCTCTGCATTCTCGCCAAAGCTTCACATCCGCCCTATAATGAGAAGACCAGAACTGAACACAATATTCCAAGTGTGTTCGAACCAGGGTTTTGTAGAGCTCTGACATTACTTTTGTGAATCATAAACACAAAATAATCTACAGATGCTGGGATCAAAGCAAGACTCACAACACACTGGGGGAACTCAGCAGGTCGGGCAGCATCCGTGGAAACCGTGACAAAGGGTCCTGGCCCGAAACGTCCACTCATTGTTTCCACAGATGCTGCCCGACCTGCTGAGTTCCTCCAGCGTGTTTGTGAGTGTTACTTTTGTGAAGTTGTTCATTGACGGTGTGACAGAGTCCTGGCTCTCCTATTGATGACTAATGCTGAATGCTGTGACAATTTCCCCAGAAGATTTGGAAGTTTGAAAACCTGAAACCAATTTTTAAATAAGAGCAACACTGAGTTTGTTGTAACAAACACAAAATGCTGGAGGAACTCAGCAGGTCAGGCAGCATCTGTGGAAATGAATAAACAGTCGACATTTTGAGCCGGGATGATAATGGTAACTTTATTTTATCAAGCACCCTTCATACAGACGATGTAGTTCAAAGTGCTTTACACAGGGATAAGGTGCAAACAGGAAAAAAATAGGAAAAGAAAATAAAAGGCATTAAGATGTTGGTTAGAAGCAAGGTTAAATAGGTTTTGAGCTGGTGTTTAGAAATGTTAGCGGAGTCTGCATCCTTTATAGTTTTAGGTACAGTATTGAATTCTTCAGTTTAGGAGCATTGGTCAAAAATGCGGACCTGCTGATGATCTTTTGAAGGAGATTGTTTAAATTTCAGAGACCGACAGAGAACGACCTGAGAGCTCGAGCAGGATTATAAAATGAAAGAGATTCTGTGATGTACTCTAGTCCCAGGTCACTGCGAGCTTTAAAGTCAATTCTCAAAGGACAGGAAGCGAATGCAGAGCTGCTAGGGTGAGATCCTTCAGCACTGGAAAGGAAGGAGTGTTTTCCACTGGGAAATATGACGAGTTTTCCATGCCCCAGCTGGGGTTGTCCATGGCTCCAGAACAATAGACTTTAACTCCTAAATAAAAACAGAAGCTGCCGCAGGTATTCAACCCGGGAGGCGGAATCTGTGCGGGGAGAAACCGTGCTTGCGTTTACCGTACGCAAATCTTCATCAGCACTGCGAGGGAGAAGAGTACAAGAAGATTTCTGGGGCAGAGGTGGTGGGGGTCAAATGTGTAGGGCAAAGGTTCTGATTCTAAGCTGATACAAAGCACCCAGGCATGTTACCACAAGATTCGGCAGATGCTGGAAAACCACAGTAACACACCCAAACTGCTGGAGGAACGCAGCACGACAGGCAGCTTTCATAGAAAGGAATAATCAGACAAAATTTCAGGCTGAGGCTCTTCCTCAGGACTGGAAAGGAAGAGGCAGAGTCTCCTTGGATCCTACCTGACCTGTGTGTGTGTCTGCTTTCGTGGACCTGCGTGTATGTTGTGAGGTTGTGATCGTGCCCTGTGGAGTGGGTGCGTGTGTGTGGATGTGTCTGTGACTCAGGTTGTGAATGTGTGCCGTGTTGTGTCTCTGTCTGTGTCTGTGTGCGCGCGTTGTGAAGTTGTCATTGTGCCTTGTGACGTGTTGTGCGTTTGTTGATGAGAGTGTGTACTGAGGTTGGAACGTGCGCGCGTGTCTGTGTTCGCTTGCGTGTGTGGTGCCTCTTTCAACCCAGTATTAGTTTCACGATCCTGAAAAGAATTCCTTTTGCGTATCTACCCAGCACCGAGTAAGATTTCTTGCTGATGAATTGGTGTCAGTCCCCTGGTGTAACATTACTGTACCTAATGTTAGGAAATGGAGCTGAACCTACTTAGAATTTAAGGGACAGGGAGGTTTAATAAATGTTCGGGGAATTGACTTTTTTCCCCCTTTGAAATAGCGAAAATCAAGAGGAATTGTTAAAAAAAAAGTAGGTAAGATTTATTAACCAGAAGGGATCCTGAGACAAAGAAACAAACTCTGTAACCGGAGCAACACACACAAAATGCTGAAGGAACTTAGCAGGTCAGACATCATCTATGCAGAGAATAGTCAGTCGTTTCCGGCCGAGACCCTTCATCAGGACTGAGAAGGAAGGGGGCAGGGCCTTAGCCCAAAATATTGACTGACTGTTCCCCTCCTTTGATACTACCTGACCTGCTGAGTCTTTTCTGTTTTTCTCTCTTCCCCCTCCATCTCTCCCGCCTCTCCCCCCTCTACCCCTTCTCCCCCTCCCCCTCTCCCCCCTCCCGCTCTCCCCTCTCCCCCTCTCCCCCTCTCCTCCCTCTCCTCCCTGTCAGCTTGTCCTCCTTCCTCTCTCCCCTCTCCCCCCTCTCCCCCCTCTTCCCCTCTCCCCTCCCTGTCAGCTTGTCCTCCTTCCTCTCCCCCCTTTCCCCCTCCCCTCTCCCCCTCTCCCCCTCTCCCCCTCCCCTCCCTCTCTAACCCCCTCTCTACTCACCCTTCTCCCCCCTCCCACCTGTCAGCTTGTCCTCCTTCCTCTCCCCCCTCCCACTCACTCTTCCCTCTTCCCTTCCCCACTGCCAACTTATTCTGGTTTCCACCCTCTTCCTTTCCAGTTCTGATGAAGCGTCTCAGCCGGAAATGTCGACTGTTTATTCCCCTCCATGGATGCTGCCTGACCTGCTGAGTTCCTCCAGCACTCTGTGTGTTGCTCTGAATTTCCAGCATCTGCAGAATCTCGTGTTTACAGTAACCAGATCATCGGCTCACTGAACTGCAGGAACTTTGGCTCCAGACGGTTCTTCAAAGCTTGGCCTTGGTATTCACCCCTGCTGATACATTCCGGACATTTAAGAGACTCTTAGATAGGCCCGTGGATGATAGAAAAATGGAGCTTTATACAGGAGGGAAGGGTTAGATTGATTGAGGAGTGGCTTAAAGGGTCACATGACAAAATGGGCTGAAGGGCCTGTACTGTTCTAATTTCTACGTTTCAAGTTCAGGTTCAACTTTATTGTCATCTGACTGTGCTTGTATACAACCCAACGAAACAACGTTCCTCTGGACCACGGTCACCCACAATACATATATACAACCCAACAAAACAACGTTCCTCTGGACCACGGTCACCCACAATACATATATACAACCCAACAAAACAACGTTCCTCTGGACCACGGTCACCCACAATACATATATACAACCTAACGAAACAACAATCCTCTGGACCACGGTCACCCACAATACATATATACAACCCAACAAAACAACATTCCTCTGGACCACGGTCGCCCACAATACATATATACAACCCAACGAAACAACAATCCTCTGGACCACGGTCACCCACAATACATATATACAACCCAACAAAACAACGTTCCTCTGGACCACGATCACCCACAATACAGATATACAACCCAAAAAACGTCCCTCTGGACCACGGTCACCCACAATACATATATACAACCCAACGAAACAACGTTCCTCTGGACCATGGTCACCCACAATACATATATACAACCCAATGAAACAACATTCCTCTGGACCACGGTCACCCACAATACAGATATACAACCCAATGAAACAACGTTCCTCTGGACCACGGTCACCCACAATACAGATATACAACCCAATGAAACAACGTTCCTCTGGACCACGGTCACCCACAATACAGATATACAACCCAATGAAACAACGTTCCTCTGGACCATGGTCACCCACAATACATACATACAACCCAACGAAACAACGTTCCTCTGGACCATGGTCACCCACAATACATACATACAACCCAACGAAACAACGTTCCTCTGGACCATGGTCACCCACAATACAGATATACAACCCAATGAAACAACATTCCTCTGGACCACGGTCACCCACAATACAGATATACAACCCAACAAAACAACATTCCTCTGGACCATGGTCACCCACAATACATATATACAACCCAATGAAACAACGTTCCTCTGGACCATGGTCACCCACAATACATACATACAACCCAACGAAACAACGTTCCTCTGGACCATGGTCACCCACAATACAGATATACAACCCAATGAAACAACGTTCCTCTGGACCACGGTCACCCACAATACATACATACAACCCAACGAAACAACGTTCCACTGGACCATGGTCACCCACAATACATATATACAACCAACGAAACAACGTTCCTCTGGACCATGGTCACCCACAATACATATATACAACCCAACGAAACAACATTCCTCTGGACCACGGTCACCCACAATACAGATATACAACCCAATGAAACAACATTCCTCTGGACCATGGTCACCCACAATACAGATATACAACCCAATGAAACAACGTTCCTCTGGACCACGGTCACCCACAATACATACATACAACCCAACGAAACAACAATCCTCTGGACCACGGTCACCCACAATACATATATACAACCTAACGAAACAACAATCCTCTGGACCACGGTCACCCACAATACATATATACAACCCAACAAAACAACATTCCTCTGGACCATGGTCACCCACAATACATATATACAACCCAACAAAACAACATTCCTCTGGACCACGGTCACCCACAATACATATATACAACCCAACGAAACAACGTTCCTCTGGACTATGGTCACCCACAATACATATATACAACCCAATGAAACAACATTCCTCTGGACCACGGTCACCCACAATACAGATATACAACCCAATGAAACAACGTTCCTCTGGACCACGGTCACCCACAATACAGATATACAACCCAATGAAACAACGTTCCTCTGGACCATGGTCACCCACAATACAGATATACAACCCAATGAAACAACATTCCTCTGGACCACGGTCACCCACAATA
Organism: Mobula hypostoma; assembly: GCF_963921235.1. NCBI lineage: Eukaryota > Metazoa > Chordata > Chondrichthyes > Myliobatiformes > Myliobatidae > Mobula > Mobula hypostoma. The sequence continues at coordinate 2,784,974 of NC_086107.1, forward strand.
CAGATATACAACCCAATGAAACAACGTTCCTCTGGACCACGGTCACCCACAATACATACATACAACCCAACGAAACAACGTTCCACTGGACCATGGTCACCCACAATACATATATACAACCAACGAAACAACGTTCCTCTGGACCATGGTCACCCACAATACATATATACAACCCAACGAAACAACATTCCTCTGGACCACGGTCACCCACAATACATACATACAACCAACGAAACAACGTTCCTCTGGACCATGATCACCCACAATACATATATACAACCCAATGAAACAACATTCCTCTGGACCACGGTCACCCACAATACAGATATACAACCCAATGAAACAACATTCCTCTGGACCATGGTCACCCACAATACAGATATACAACCCAATGAAACAACGTTCCTCTGGACCACGGTCACCCACAATACATACATACAACCCAACGAAACAACGTTCCTCTGGACCACGGTCACCCACAATACATATATACAACCCAATGAAACAATGTTCCTCTGGACCATGGTCACCCACAATACATATATACAACCCATAGAAACAACGTTCCTCTGGACAACGGTCACCCACAATACATATATACAACTCAACGAAACAACGTTCTTCTGCACCACAGTCACCCACAATACATAAATACAACCTAATGAAACAATGTTCCTCTGGACCACGGTCACCCACAATACATGTATTTCACACAGCACGTAAAACTAAATATTACCATAAGTAAGTTAATAAAATATCATTAAAAACAGATGCAGTGTGTAGCACAGATAAGCAGTAAACAGCTCGCTGTCCTAGTGACAAGATCTTGGTGGTGGCAGGGTATTCATTAGTCTCCCAGCCTGAGGGAAGAAACTGTCACCCAGTCTGACAGTCCGAGTCCTGTTGCTCCTGTATCTCCTCCCTGACGGTAGTGGGTCAGTCAGAGAGACTGTGGGACGGGTCCTGATGCTCCTGTACCTCCTCCCTGACGGTAGTGGGTCAAAGGGATTGTGGGATTGGGGGGGGGCCACATGGGGATCCTCAGCAATGCTTTGGGCCCTTTGTCTGCAGTGCTTCTGGTAAACGTCACAAATGGGGGCAGAGGAGAGATGCCAACAATCCTCTCGGCGGTCTTTATTGTCCTCTGTAGGGTCTGCGGTTTGATGCCTTGCAGCTTTCGAACCACACAATGATGCAGACAGACAGGACGCTTGGCTGAATTACTCTCACATCAACGTTAATCCTAATATGCAAGGTGGCATGGTAGCAGAATGACTGGCTTAATGCTCTGCAGTATCTCTGATTTGGGTTCAATTCCCACCGCTGTCTGTAAGAGTTTGTAAGAGGCATTGATCATGTGGATAGTCAGAGGGTTTTTCCCAGGGCTGAAATGGCTAGTATGAGAGGGCACAGTTTTAAGGTGCTTGGAAGTAGGTACAGAGGAGATGTTAGGGGTAGGTTTTTTACGCAGAGAGTGGTGAGTGCGTGGAATGGGCTGCTAGCGACGGTGGTAGAGATGGGTACGATAGGGTCTTTTAAAAAACTCCTGGATAGGTATAGGAAGCTTAGAAAAATAGAGGGCTATGGGTAACCCTAGGTAATTTCTAAAGTAAGTACATGTTTGGCATGGCATTGTGGGCCAAAGGGCCTGTATTGTGCTGTGGTTTTTCAATGTGTCTATGTTTCTACTGCCGAGGTTTTATAGGATGTTGGTCAGACCATGTTTGGAAAATATTGAGCAATTCTTGAATATTGGGCCCCATTTCTAAGGAAGGATGTGCCAGCACTGAAAAAGGTCCGGAGGAGATTCACAAGAATGATCCTGGAATTTAAAGGGTTGACATATGAGAAACATTTGGTTTCTCTGGGCCTGTACTTGCTGGAGTTTAGAAGAATGGGGGAGGGGATCTCATTGACACCCATTGAATATTGAAACACCCGGATAGAATGGATGTGGAGATAATTTTTCCTATAGCGGGTGAAATTAGGACCAGAAGGCACAACCTCAGAATAGAAGAACGTCCTTTTAGAACAGAGATGAGGAGGAATTTCTTTAGTCAGAGGGTGGTGAATCTGTGGAATTTATTGTCACAGATGGCTGTGGAGGCCAAGTGGAGGTTGATAGGTTCTTGATTGTTAAGGGGGAGGAAGGGTTTAAGGGTTATGTGGAGAAAGTGGAACAATGGAATTGGAAAAATCAGTCATGATCGAAGAAAAGACTTAATGGGCTGAATGGTCTAATTCTGCTCCTATATCTTACGGTCTCTTGTGCACCCCCTCCCCCATGACCTATCTTCACCTACTGTCGCTTAGGTACGCAGAACATAGTTTGGACTGGATTGTTCATCAGAATCAGACCAGAAGGCATAGAAGCAGAATTAGGTCATTTAGATCACTGAGTTTTCTCTGCCATTCCATCATGATTTATTATCACTCTCAACTCCTGCCTTCTCTTTGTAACCTTGGTGCTTTTACTAACCAATAAACTTTTCTTCATCATCATCATCATTCTGTGCTATGTTGTATGATGTAAGCAATCATGGTCTTCCATTTGTCTTTAATCCGATCATTGCCTGTGGGGAAGACCCCCTTCACGTTGTTGTTCTTCGTCTTTCCTCTATCCATGACCATGCTTGTTCTTGGCAACTCTTTCTATAGAAGTTGTTTGCCATTGCTGCCTTCTGGGAAGTGTCTTTACAAGACAGGTGACCTCAGCAATTAACAGCCTATTAACCTCTGTTTTAAATATACCCAATGACTTGGCCTTCACCGCCGTCTGTGGCAATAAATTCCACAGATTCACCACCCTCTGGCTGAAGAAATTCCTCCTCATCTCCGTTCTAATCAGACCCCTTGACTCTGGTCCTAGAATCACCCACTCTAGGAAACATCCTCTGCACATCCATTCTATCAAGCTCCTTCAAAATTCAATCGGTTTCAATGAGATTCCCCCTCGTTCTTATAAATTCCAGGGTCAGGTACAGAATAGGCAGTAAATTATGGTGAATGCAGTTACAAGACTTGAATGAGGCCGTTGGAACTTGTGTGGCATTGAATGTTTTTTTTAAAAATGTACTTTGTTCATTGAAAATGTAATCACACAACACTCATCAGTGTCAGTCACTGGATCTGATTTATCACCATGTTCATTCCAAGTATTTACATTACATCAACAGTTTTTCATGCCCAGCATTCCATCTGCAATAAGTTTAAGAGGTTTACCAAAGGACCAGGCTCTCAGTGTCCAATCTGGTCCATCCCCACTGAGCCCTTGCATTAAAACATAGAAACACAGAAAACCTACAGCACAATACAGGCCCTTCGGCCCACAATACTGTGCCGAACATATACTTACTTTGGAAATTACCTAGGGTTACTCAAAGCCCTCTATTCTTCTAAGCTCCACGTACCTATCCAGGATCCTCTTAAAAGACCCTATCGTATCTGCCTCCACCACCGTTGCTGGCAGCCCATTCCACACACTCACCACTCTTTGCGTAAAAAACTTTGAATGTTCATTTCTCCCAAAGTTCAAAAGGTTCAAAGTTTGAAGTAAATGTAATATCAAAGGACATATATGTCACCATGTACAACCCTGAGATTATTGTTTTCTTGCAGGCATACTCAATAAATCCAATGTTTCAATGTGTCCTGCAGTTCGTACTCCCCGCGGTCACCGCCACTCCCTCATCTTGCTGTCTGGGAGACTAGCACGTTTCGACTGGACCCACGGGTGATAAAATGCTCCATACAGCTCCCAGTGGTTGGCCCCTCATCTCGAGTCTGTTCCCCTTGTTTCGGGACACTGTACCCTGAGGGAACATTGCCCCTGTGTCTCCATGGAATGCTGCAGGGCCACTTATTCATCTAAATGCTTGCGAAGACTGACCCTTCTTACTTTTGGAATCATACGGGGTGGCGAGGTGTGCTGTGGTAGCGTGGTGGTCAGCGTAACACTAATACAGCACCAGCGACTGGGCCAATTCCACACCCCCACCTTGTCTGTAAGGAGTTGGTTCGTTCTCTCCGTGACTACGTACGTTTCCTCCAGGCGCTCTGGTTTCCAAAAACATTCAGGTTTGTAGGTTAATTAGTCACAGGGGTGTAATTGGGTGCCGTGGGCTGGTTGGGCCAGGAGTGCCTGTTCCCGTGCTGTATCACTAAATAACATTTTAAAAACAATTCCGTGAACTCCCTCTATTGTAAGTGAGGCCTTCTGTCGTTAGGGAGAGCAGATCAGTGAGTGATATTTCAGATGTGGTCTCACCAGAGCTGTGTGTAATTTTAGCAAGACCTTTCTATTCTTGGACTCAAAATCTTCCTGAGGAAAAAACCCGGCTCGCAGCGACCTTCCCAAATACCTGCTCTACACATGGGTTGTGTTTGGGTTTCAGTGAGCTTCGACACGCTTCGGACCATTTAAAAAACCTTCTGCGTTTCTATCTTTTCTATGAAGTGGCTGACCTCCCCTGTTTCTCCATATGAAATCCCATCTACCACAGCAACGTCAAAGTAGAGTTTATTGTCATTTGGACAAAGTGCAATAAAATACAGCAACAGACAGCCATTTTCCCCCCAAAAATTAAATGAGACATAATTTTTTATTAAAAAACACAATTAGAACAATAAAAATGTCCATTTTAATGCAAAGTGGTCATAGTGTTATTGACTGTGAGTCTGAGAGTTTGGTGCCAAGGACTGTAGGTCTGGGGGTGGGGGTGTGTGTGAAAAGGGGCTTCTGCTTTCAGTATTTGTCAGCACTGTACTTTCACTGTATCACTTTATTCTGCATTTTGTAAACAAGAAAAAATCTGCAGATGCTGGAAATCCGAGCAACACGCACAAAATGCTGGAGGAACTCAGCAGGCCAGGCAGCATCTATGAAAAAAGAGTACAGTCAACGTTTCGTGCCGAGACGTTGACTGCACTAGAGTTCCTCCAGCATTTTGTGTGTGATTCCATTACTGTTTTCCCTGTGTAATGCACTGTGTAATGATCTGATCTGCAAGAATAGTATTTAAGACAAGTTTTGCACTGTATCTCTGCACATGTGACAATTATAAACCAATTTTCCAATTTAATTTTCTTCACCTTGACAGACATCTTTGCCAATGTGGCCCGCCTTCCCTATCTCCTCTCTAGCCCAGGGTTTCCTTGACCCCTTCGCCCAGGGTCAAGTGCACAGAAAGTGTTGAATGCATCTCAGGCATGGCCCTCCCACCATTGAGCACATTACATGGAGCGCTGCTGCACCGAGCTCCTCCACCATCCACCCATGGCCTCTTCTCACTGCTGCCATCGGGCAGAAGGTACAGGAGCCTCAGGGCTCACCACCACCACCAAGTTAAAGAACAGTTATTATCCCTCAACCATCAGGCTCTTGTATTGGTGTGGATAACTTCATTCACCCCAACACTGAACTGATTCCACAACTTATGGCCTCACTTTCAAGGACTCGACAAGTTCTCGGTCGGTCAGACTGCCTGTTATGCCACTGGCATTTAGGGAAACAATGAAGGTCCTCCATCTCTGGCGGTGTTCAGGGATTCCTACATCATGCCAGTAGCTTCCTCTTGGTTTTCACTACCGTCAGCCATGCAGGTCCTGGGTGGAGACTCAGGAGTATCAACACACTCAGATGTAGAAGGGTTCTTCATTGCTGTTTCCGTAACAGATTTGTTTGACCAGTCAAGGTGGTTAGCTCTGAGCTGAACCTCCGAATCTGGAAGACGAGTGAAGCACTCTTAGTCTGGCCTCTACCCTTTGACCTGTTTGGCATACTCTTTGACCCTACCTATCGTTGGGCACGAGACCAAGTGGTTAAGGCGTTTGTCTAGTGATCTGAAGGTCACTAGTTCGAGCCTCGGCTGTGGCAGCGGCTTTGTGCCCTTGAGCAAGGCACTTAACCACACATTGCTCTAGTGTCTGTGTGAGGAGTGGTGCCCCACACAGACTTCCAATCTGCGCCTTGTAAGGCATGAAAATGTCCGACGCAGGCCTCTCATGGTCTGAGTCGATGTTCTTTCCCTTGACCCTACCAAGACCCAGGGCATAAAGCCCTGACTCCAGCCAATACAGCTCTTTGAGTCGTTGAGGCACACAAGCCTCTATGGCAAGGTTGTGGTCCTCTTGGAGGCATGTTCTCAGTATTAATTATATATTTAGTTTTACATCTGCATGATTTGTTTGCACATTAGTTGTCTGTATAGTTTTTCATAAATTCTATCGAATTTCTTCATTTTTGCTGTGAATGTCTGCAGGAAAATGAATCACTAGATAGTTTATGGTGGCACAATATGTACTTTGACTTTGGGTTGGTTTGGGCTCAGCCCCCAAACCAAGGCTCATTCATTCTTGGCCATGATGGAGTGGCAGAATGGACTCGATGGACGAAGTGGTCTAATTCTGTTATGGCCAAGGGTTGTGTATCAGAGAGTCTTGGGTGACAATTGCACATTGATGAATAAATGCATCTGAATCTGAAGCTTCTAGCTTGGACGTTGAGTATGTCGTACAATTGTTTGGGTATACCATCCTAGCTGTGGTTAAATGGATTTTGCTAGTTCACCAGCTCCTTCCTTTTCTCCCATGGTCCACTGTCCTCTCCTATATGATTCCTCCTCCTTTTGCCATTTTACCTCTTCCAACTTTCATCTCCCAGCTTCTCACTTCATACCCCCTTTCCCCACCCACTTGGTGTCACCTATAACCTGCCAGCTTGTCCTCATTCCCCTCGCCCACCCTCGTATTCTGGCTTCTTCCCCCTTCCTTTCTAGTCCTGATGAAAGGTCTTAGCCTGAAACATCGAATGTTTATTTCTTTCAAAGTTCAAAGTAAATGTACTATCAAAGTATATATACGTCACCTTGAGTAACCCTGAGACTCATTTTCTTGCAGGCATACTCAATAAATCCAATAACCATAATAGAATCAATGAGAGACCGCACCAACAGGGCGGACAACCGGCGTGCAAAAGACAGCAAACCGCGCAAATACAAAAGGAAAGCAAAAGTAATAATTTCTTCTTCTTACAGAAACATCTGCATGATGCTTCTTGATCAGAGATTAAGGGAGCTAGGGCTTTACTCTTTGGAGAGAAGGAGGATGAGAGGAGACATGATAGAGGTGTACAAGATAATAAGAGGAATAGATAGAGTGGATAGCCAGCGCTTCTTCCCCAGGGCACCATTGCTCAATACAAGAGGACATGGCTTTAAGGTAAGGGGTGGGAAGTTCAAGGGGGATATTAGAGGAAGGTTTTTTACTCAGAGAGTGGTTGGTGCATGGAATGCACTGCCTGAGTCAGTGGTGGAGGCAGATACACTAGTGAAGTTTAAGAGACTACTAGACAGGTATATGGAGGAATTTAAGGTGGGGGCTTATATGGAAGGCAGGGTTTGAGGGTTGGCACAACATTGTGGGCCGAAGGGCCTGTACTGTGCTGTACTATTCTATGTTCTATGCTAAGCTAGGGCACATCATCAGCGATGTTACCTGGGGTCGTCAGGTGTTTCGGGTCTTTCAACATCATACACCCTCGCCCAGGGGACCTGACCGGGGTTGAGCAGACACGGCCTGTGTCCTAGCAGCAACCCATGGATCTGCCCTCTTTATCCAGAGCCATCTTGACGCTTTCTCTACTGCATCTGTGATGGTAGAAATGTCTCTCCTCCTTCTCTCTCCCGTGATTCCAAGTGCAGTGTATATTTTGCAGAGCGACTGGCCTGCAAAGCTACGATACCTGACCTCCACGGGCCAACACTTTGTTCTCCAGCCTCTTCTTTGGCAGTTGTTCTTCAGATGTTCATACTTGGCTCTTTTCCGCTCGTAGGCCTCCTCCATGCGTTCTTCCCATGGCATGGTAAGCTCGAGCATAAGAACGTGCTTCAGTGAGTCGGACCACAACACAGTGTCGGGCCACATAGTCTCTGTGATGTGGGGAGGAAACTGCAGCTGTTTTCCCAGGTCTGCTTTTAGCTTCCAGTCTTGCGCAGTGAAGAGCAACCCGGTTGCTTTCTGGTGTTCTGATGGTCTTTTCCCCTCTTTGACAAAGCAGATGGTGTTCTTGACCGGACTGGTTTTCCGGCAGATGTTAAGGATGCTGCAGATTGTCTCAGCAAGTGTCCAGAGGACCTGGTCATGCCATCACCGATAACGGCCATTGGCAAGAGCTCTGGGGCAGCAGCTCCGAATACGCTCTAGTGTACTGGTCTTCTCACAGAGGGGGCAAGCTGGTCGTTTTGCAAGGTCCCAGCAGTGCAGGTTGGATGGGCTAGGAAGGATGTCATAAACAGCCTGGATAAGGAACTTGATGCGGTGTGGATCCACCTTCCAGAGATCATCCCATGTGATCTTTCGCTCAATCACCTGCTCCTATTTGGTCCAGGCTCCTTGCAGTTTCATTGCCACTGCTCTGCTGGTCCTCTCCTCCTCCACAGCTGCCCTCACTTCATTCTGGACCAGTTCTCACTCTTTCCCTTGTACTTTGTCAAAATGGGGGACTTCAAGGCTTCCAAGTCCAACTCTTCCCTTGGCGACTGCCCCCACCAGCACTTTGTGGCGCAGTCGCACCTCAGCTTCTTCCAATGCAGCCTCTGCTCTCCACTTTCTTCCACTCTCACCACCACTCTTGCTCCAGCAACCTTTGGATCTGAAGATTCCCGGAACTGCAACACCTCTCTTGCTCGCCAAACCTTGAACTCCTCCTCAATGAATTTCAGGGGGAGCCTCAGTTTGCAGTTATCCCCGTACAGAGCGATGCTGCTGATGTTCCTTGGTAAAGCCAGCCATCTTCGCAGGAACCGGCTGACTACCCTGTCTAATTCAGCAACGGTGGAAATCGGAAACTCATGGAGAAGCTGTGACCAGAGGGTTATTGTTAGCAATAAATATTGAGAACATTGCTTGGCAACCAGTAAATGTTGAGAACATGAGATGAAGAATCCTTGAATGTGAGTCCATAGATGCTGCCTGACCTGTTGAGTTCCTCCAGCATTTTGTGTGTGTTGCCCTGGATTTCCAGCATCCGCAGAATCTCTTGTGTTTCTGAGTTGCTGTTTTCAAATAATTCTCACATTGTTCTTCAACTTTCCATAGATCAGAGCCAGGTTTATTACCATCGACATATGTTGTGAAATTTTGTTATTTTGTGGCAGCAGTACATACAATTACTACAACTTACAGTGAACTCTGCAAAAGGGGAACAGTAAAGTGGTGTTCTTGGGTTCATGGACCTCTCAGGAATCTGATGGTGGAGGAAAAGGAACTGTTGCTAATACTTAAGAGTGGATCTTCAGGTTGCTGTTCCTCTTCCCAGATGGTAACGATGAGAAGACGGGGTGTCCCAGTTGGTGAGGATCCTCAGTGATGGACGCTACTCACTTGAGGCATCACCATTTGAAGGTGTCCTTGGCGGTAGGAAGGCTAGTGCCCAAGATGAAGTTGGAAGAGTTTACAAATCTCTGGTAAGGGTTCCCAACCCTTTTGATGCCATGGACCTCTACCATTAACCAAGAGGTCCATGGACCCCAGGGTGGCAGTCCCTGCTGTACAGCCTCTTGTGATCCCGTGCGTTGGAGCTTTCATACCAGACGGCGATGTGACCAGTCAGAATGCTATCCTTCATATATGGTATCTGTAGAAATTTGCCAGAGTTTTTGGTGACATACCAAATGTCCTCAAACTCCTTACGAAGTAGAACTGTATTTCTGAAAGTGAATCTCTTATCTTTCAGTGACGAGAGATTAGATAGGACACGCTTATCATGACGTTGGCAAATATTGATGCCTTTAATCAGAAGTTTTCAGCGGGAACAGTTCAGGCTAGTTTGATTCTTTCTTTGTAGATAGGTTTTCATGTTTCCTAGACAAGACAAACAAGTAAAGCAGCATGTTGAGGGCTTGATGTATCATAGGGAGCTTCAGATGGTGAAGGAGGTGTCAGGAGGAAGCTCCAGAGATCAGGATCCAGGCAGCTAAGGGCAAGACTTCCCTTCCCCAGCCACCAGGAGCGGCGTTGATAGGCTGGGGGGCAAGCAAGTGGCCAGAAATGGGGAAATGCAGGGGGTTTCAAAGGAGGTTCGCGAAAATGATTCCAGGTTTGAATGGCTTGTCACATGAACAGCATCTGATGGCTCTGGCTTTGTATTCACTGGAATTCAGAAGAATGAGGGGGGTGACCTAATTGAAACTGATTGAATATTGGAAGGCCTTGATAGAGTGGATGTGGAGAGGATGTTTCCTATGGTGGGAGAGGCTAAGACCAGAGGAGACAGCCTCAGAATAGAGTACATCCATTTAGAATGGAGATAAGGAGAAATTTCTTTAGTCAGAGAGTGGTGCATCTGTGGAATTTGTTGCCACCAGAGGCTGTGAAGGCCAAGTTGTTGGATATACTTAAGACAGATTGATTCTTGATTAATCAGGGCATGAAAGGGATATGAGAGAAGGCAGGAGTTTGGGGCTGAGAGGGAAATGGATCAACAGTGACGAAATGCAGAGTAGACTTGATTGGCCAAATGGCCTAATTCTGCTACAATATCTTATCATCTTATGGAAGTGTTGAATTGTGTAGTGTTTTCCTCCAGGACTTGAGCACCTGAGTAATAGGGAAATGCTGTGGTTCTGATGTATATAGCAAAACCGCAAAATGAGAGCAAAAAAAAGAAAAAAGTAGTGAGATAGTGATCATGGGTTCATTGTCCATTCAGAAATCTGATGGTGGAGGGGAAGAAGCTGTTCCTGAAATGTTCAGTGTGTGTCTTCGTGTTCCTTAACAGCGATACAGCCAGTTAGAATGCTGTCCACGGTACATTTGTAGAAAGTTGCGAGTGTCTTTGGTGACATATCAAATCTCTTCAAACTAATGAAATATAGCTGCAGTTGTATCTTCTTTGTAATTGCATCAATATGTTGGGCCCAGGATAGATCTTCAGAGATGTTGACACCTAGGAACTTGACCTTTCCCACTGTTGATCCCTTCATGAGGACTGGTGTGTGTTACCTTGACTTTGTCTTCCTGAAGTCCACAATAAATTTCTTGGTCTTACTGATATTGAATGCAAGGTTGTTGCTGCAATGCCACTCAGCCAGCTGATCTATCTCACTCCTGTACGCCTCCTTGTCGTCATCTGAAATTCTGCCAACAATAACTGTGTCGCCAGTACATTTATAATTGGCGTTTGAGCTGTGCCTAGCCACACAGCCGTGGGAGTAGAGAGAATGGAGCAGTGGGATAAGCACACATTCATGAGTTGTGCCAGTGATGATTGTCACCAAGGAGGAGATGTTACTTCTGATTTTGTTCGTTGGAGCATAGGAGAATGTGGGGAGACTTGACAGACGTATACAGAATTGATGGGTATAGATAGGGTAAATGCCAGCTTTTTCCACTGAGGTTGGGTGAGACTAGAACTAGAGGTCATGGATTAGGGGTGAAAGGTGAAATATGTAAGGGGAACATGAGGGGAGCTTCTTTACTCAGAGATACATGGATGGGAGGGGTATGGAGGTCTATGATCCAGGTGCAGGCTATGGGACTAGGCAGAGTAATAGTTCTGCACGGACTAGATGGGCTGAAGAGCCTGTTTCTGTGCTGTAGTGTTCTATGACCCTAAGACTCTATCCTGTGAGGGGGGAGATGGCAGAGGGCAGGAGAATTTTCATTGTGAACAGTGGAGTGCAGGAGTAAGGTTAAGTGGGAAAGCGATGAGACAGGAGAGCAAACGCTGGCAAATAAAGTCAGTGAAAATCCCAAAAAATGTTGTGAGCCTATGAGTAATGAAGAAAGGCAAGGATTTAGTTGGGATCAAGTTTCACCCGGTATTCGACATACCACAGGCTCTCTCTCTCTCTCTCTCTCTCTCTCTAATAAGGGAGAAGGAAGTGTCTCAGTTTTCCCAGTGAGTGGGGAGACATAACAAACAACTCACTGGATTATGACGTTAAAAGTCCATTACGTCACTTTTTTTGAGCTCTGTGCCCGCAGTTCTCAAAGATCTCGGGTCTCCGGGCACACAGCTGTAGATATTCCGACTCCCCTGATGACACACGGGTCTCATGCCGTGACACCGACCCTCGATCCCCCCATCTCCAGAGCCCCGAGATCCTAGGCTTCCAAATCCGAGCTGGAATCTTAGGCCGAGCCCTTGGCGTGCCGAACAACAACGGTCGGTTATGAAACCTGAGAGCAGGTCCCATTCCTGCAAAGAATCGAAGTCAGCATGTAACTCCAGGTCAGGGTCTTCAAAAGAACCCTGAAAGGGCAAAATAGAGATACTAAGGATGGAAATAGAGCTGTCTCTGAAGGTGCGAGCAGAGGAGTCGCCTTTTAACGCCATCATCACTCTGCTCCGCCTCTTCCATTCTCCACCTGCTCTGCACTTCCCCTGTAACTGTTACACTTTATTCTGCATTCTGTTATTGTTTTCCCTTCTACTCTGCAGTTATTAGACTCTTGAATGGATCTCTTATGCTAAAGATAACTTGTAAGACTTTCTTATAAGATTAAGATGAACTCTTGATCTTCCAATCTACTGTATAGTGGCTGGTGAGCCTTATTGCTGAACAGCTCTGTGGTTTCTCTGTAACTGTAACATTATAAACTACATTCTATTGTCTTCTCAGTGTTTCACTGTGTTTACGAGGGGCACCACGGCAGTGTAGTGGTTAGCGCGACATGATTACAGCTTGGAGAGTCGGAGTTTAGAGTTCAACTCCGTCGTCCACCGTAAGCGTGTTTGTATGTTCCTTCCCGTGTGAGTGTGTGTGTGTTTCTTCTGGGTGCTCTGATTTCCTCCCGCAGTCCATAGATATACCGGTTAGTAGGTTAATTGGTCATTGTAAGTTGTCCTGTGATGAGGCTAGGCTGGGCAGCGTGGCTCGCTGGGCCGTATCTCTAAATAAATAAATAAATGCATGCATTGATCTGTATGGATGGCAAACAAAGGCTTTCACTGTATCTCACAGTCAGAATCAGGTTTAATATCACTGGCACGTGTCGTGAGATTTGTTTAGTGACAGTTGTAAGTTGCAGTACGTAGTAAGAAAACATAAATTACAAGAAATATAAATAAATAAATTAAGTAGTGCGAAGAAAAGAAAAAAATGGTGATGTGGTGTTCATTGGTTTATTGTCCGTTCAGAAACCTGATGGTGCAGGGGAAGAAGCTGTTCCTGAATTGTTGTGTGTGTGACTTCAGGCTCCTGTACCTCCCCTGCCCCCCCCCCCGATGGTATCAGTGAGAAGAGGGCATGTTCTGGGTGGTGGGGGTCCTTAATGATGGATGGCGTCACCTTTTGAAGATGTCCTCAATGGTGGGGAGGTTAGTGCCCAGGACGGAACTGGCTGAGTTTGCAACTTTCCGCAGCTTTTTCTGATCCTGTGCAGTCGCCCCTCCACACCAGGCGGTGATACAGCCGGTTAGAATGCTCTCGACTGTACGGTTGTAGAAATTATTTCTGCATATATGAGAGTGGTAAACCAATACCAATACCAATCCCAATCTTGGATGGGTTAAATATAGTGAAAGAGGAAGTTTGTAAGGGTTCGGTAAATTTGAAAGTGGCCCAGGCGCTCAAAAGAGGCTGTGCAGAGTGTGTATGCGTGAGAGTGAGTGTGTGTGTGTGTGAAAGAGAGAGTGAGATGTGGAGAGGGAGGGGTGGGGGATTGCATTATCAACATTATCCCTGCCTTGTTCACAGGAGTGACACCAGGAGATTGGGGGAGTATAAACTGTTTGTGTGTGTCTGTGTGTGAAGGTGAAATTGGTAGTTTTCCTTCCATCAAGGACATTAGTGTAAATGAAAAGAAGAGATTCTGCAGATGCTGGAAATCCAGACCAACACACACAAAACAACACACATCAAAGTTGCTGGTGAACGCTTATCCACTGATGTGTACTATTCTTTAAGTGTTCACCAGCAACTTTGATGTGTGTTGCTTGAATTTCCAGCATCTGCAGAATTCCTGTTGTTTGCGTTACAACACACACAAAATGCTGGAGGAACTCAGCAGGTCAGTCAACATCTATGGAGAGGAATAAACAGCCGACGTTTTGGGCCGAGATTCTTAATCAGGGCTTAAATCTGTACTGTTGTTTAAGAAGAGAAGAAAGGGTTAGTGATAGATCAGATGGCTTAACTTTGGCATTGGGTAAATTATAGAATCTGTTCTGCTATATGTACTTTCATGATAAAAAGCCACAGATTTCCCGGGATGCTCAACATGGATTCATTAAGGGAAGTTGGTGTCTGAGTCAGTTTCAGAATGGAACCTACCAGAACTGAAAGACCCAGACAGAGTGGGTGTGCAGAGGATGTTTCCTATAGTAGCGGAGTCCAGGACCAGAGGGCACAGCCTCAGAATAGAGCGATGTCCATTTAGAACAGAGATGAGGAGGAATTCTTTAGCCAGAGGATGGTGAATCTGTGAAATTCATTACTACAGATGTTAGTGGAGGTCAAGTCATTAGGTATATTTAAAGTGGAGGCTGATAGGTTCTTGATTAGTCAGGGTGTCAAAGATTACAGGGAGAAAGCAGGAGAATGGGGTTCTGGGGGGTAATAAGTCAGCCATGATGGAACGTCGGAGTGTACTCGATGGGCTGATTGGCCTACGCCTGCTCCTATTACTTGCAGTCTCTTGTAATCTACTTCTACCTTCCAATTATTCAAGGACACTATCTCTGAGGAAGAGCGTTCCAACGGCAACTCTTGGAGAAATAATTTTTACTCAATCTTTGTATCAGTGGGTGATTACTTATAAACAGTGATCCACCCCGACCCCAGGTGTGGTCTCACCCAGTCCTACTTCTGAATTCAAATCCCTGGCAGTAAATGTTAGCAATTGTTTTTCTCTTCAGAGAAATAGAGTATGAGAGGTGACTTGATAGCGGTGTACAGAATGATAAAATTGGACAGCCGGAGACTTTTTCCCAGCATGGAATGGCTAACATGAGGGGATAACTTTGAGGAGACTGGAGGAAAGGATGAGGCAGGGGTGTCGGGGGCAGGTTCTTTATAAGGAGATTGGTAGGTGCGTGGAACGTGCTGCCAGGGGTGGTGATAGAGGCAGATACATTAGGGACATTTAGAGGACTCTTAGATAGGCATGTGGATGATAGCAAAATGGAGGGCTGTGTGGCAGGGAAGGGTTAGATTGATTTTAGAGCAGGTTACAGGGTTAGTACAATGTCCGGAGCTGAAGAGCTTGCACTGTGCTGTACTGATCCATGCTCTGATTCTGTTATATCGGCATGAAGCCTTTGGTGAATTGTTAGGGAGAACACCCAGATCTTATCGCGTCCACCCTGATCCTCTTGCTACTGAGCCTGAGCACTGGAATCTATTTTGTCTGATTTCTTGATCAAAGCTCTTCGCTGATTCTACGAGCAATTTTAAAATGGAAAATAACTTCCCGCAAGTGAACTATTTATCATCTGGTTTGTTGTGGCAACACTTCCTTGCTGTTAACACAGGAGATTCCTTGCTGTTAACACTGGAAATCCAGAGCTACACACACACAAAATGCTGGAGGAACTCAGCAGATCAGGCAGCATCTCTGGAAATGAATAAACAGTTGATGTTTCAGGCTGAGACCCTTCATCAGGACTGGAAAGGGAGGGAGAAGATACCAGAAGTTTTAAAAATGGGGGGAGGGGAAGGAGGAGGACAAGTTAGAAGGTGATAGGTGAAGACAGGTGGGTGGGGGAGGGATGGTGAAGAAAGAAGCTGAGAGGTGGCAGGTGGAAAAAGTAAAAGGCCACCCAGAGGGAGGAATCCGATGGAAGAGGAGAGTGGACTGTGGGAGAAAGGGAAGGAGGAGGGGTATGGGGGGATGATAGGCAAGTGAGGAGAAGAGGTAATAAACCAGAGAAGGGATTTGAAGAGAGAAGGAAGAGGGAAAAAATAAAAATACCATGAGTATGATTAATCGATGTTCGTGCCATCCGATTCTGGAAGCTTCCCAGACAGAATACGAAGTGTTGCTCCTGTTTGCTGGTTGTGAGTTGGCGGGAGTTACTGTGGTTTGCCATGGATGGGGTGGTCTCTGTGTTGGATATGGTGGGGGCTACCCTGCCAAACGCCTAAAACCCCTCCTTTAGACTGGATTAAACTCGTGTTGCTCGCGCTCCAGGTTGGGGCAGGGGAGTGTGATGTTGCTGCAGGTGTTTACCTTTAAACATAAAGGAGCCGTTCGACCTATCGAATCTGTTCTGCTATTCAATCATGGCTGATTTATTTTTTCTCAAACCCATGCTCCCACCTTCTCCCATAACCTCAATCCCCTTAGAAAATAGTTTAT
This sequence comes from Mobula hypostoma, assembly GCF_963921235.1. Lineage (NCBI taxonomy): Eukaryota > Metazoa > Chordata > Chondrichthyes > Myliobatiformes > Myliobatidae > Mobula > Mobula hypostoma. Next base: position 2,801,276 of record NC_086107.1, read on the forward strand.
ACCTCAGGTTATGGGAAGAAGCCAGGAGAATTGGGTTAAGGAGGAAAATAAATCAGTCATGATAGAATGGTGTCACAAACTCGGTGGGATGAATGGCCTACATCTGCTCCTATATCTTATGGTTTTATGGTCTAACCCGGAACCAGGTCTTGTTTGCACCTCTGAGGTTTAAACCCCCACTCCATCACCACCCCGGACTCCAGCATCCAGCACAGCCTTGAGGTGTTTGTGTGTGTGTTAGTAAGTGCACTCATTTTGAGAGGACTAGAATATAAAAGCAAAGGTGTAGTGCTGAGGCTTTATAAGGCATCGGTCAGATTGCACTTGGGGTATTGAGAGCAGTTTTCAGCCCCTTATCTACGAAAAGATGTGCTGCCATTGGAGAGGGTTCAGATGAGGTTCACGAGAACGATCCCAGGTATGAAAGGATTAATGTATGAGGAGCTTTCAATGGTGCGGGGCCTGTACTCTCTGGAGTTTAGAATGAGGGGGGGATCTCATTGAAACCGATCGAATATTGAAAGGCCGAGATAGAGTGGATGTGGGGAGGATGTTTCCTATAGTGGGGGAGTCTAGGACCAGAGGGCACAGCCTCAAAATAGAGGGACATCCATTCAGAACAGAGATGAGAAGGAGTTTCTTTTGCCAGAGGGTAGTGAGTCTCTGGAATTCCTTCTCACAGACGGCTGTAGAGGCCAAATCATTGGGTACATTTAAAGTGGAGGTTGATAGGTTCTTGAATAGTCAGGGCATGAAAGGTTATAGGAAGAAGGCAGGAGAATGGGGTTGAGACGGGTAACAAACCAGCCATAAAGTGCTGGAGGAACTCAGCAGGTCAGACAGCATCTATGGAGAAGAGTAAACAGTCAACTTTTTGGGACAAGGTCCTTCAAGGGTCTCGGCCTAAAACGTCGACTGTTTATTCATTTCCATAGACACTGCCTGACTTGCCGAGTTCCTCCGTCTGTGATGTGTGTTGCTTTGGATCTCCAGCATCTGCAGATATTTGGGTATTTCCAATAAATCAGCCATGGTTGAATGGTGCAGCAGACTCGATGGGCTGAATTCTGCTCCAATGTCTTTCGGTTTTCTTTGGTAGCCCTTGTGTGCTGCTCAGAGTAATTTCTCTGCAGATTGTCAGTCACATTTGTGACTGTGCAGAAACAATATGAACTTCTATAAATTGCTCTCATGCCTTGATAGCTCCGAAGAATTAACCCCCAGACATGTTTAGTCACGACAAGGATGGACTTCCTTATTTCTGGTAAAAGGGGGTGGCAGGCGATGTTTATCTAAGGGGGCAGTCCTTAAATCCACACCTCCATCTCCAGACCATCACCAATCTCCTGCCAGTAACCTGTTCAATTTTCCTTGTGCTCTTTCCACTGTAAGTGAAGGCAAACACAGTAGCCACTCTGTCAGATACACCTGTACAACTGCTCATTAATGCAAATATCTAATCAGCCAATCATGTGGCAACACCCTAATTCATAAAAGCATGCGGACATGGTCAAGAGGTTCAGTTGTTGTTCAGATCAAACGTCAGAATGGGGAAGAAATGTGATCAAAGTGACTTTGACCGTGGAAAGATTGTTGTTGCCAGATGGGGTGTTTTGAGTATCTCAGAAACTGCTGATTTTCTGGGATTTTCATGCACAACAGTCTCTAGAGTTTATAGAGAATGGTGCGAAAAATGAAAAAAACATCCAGTGTGGTCAGAGGAGAATGGCCAAACTGGTTCAAGCTGACAGGAAGGCGACAGTAACTCAATAACCACGTATTACAACAGTGGTGTGCAGAAGAGTATCTCTGAGGGGAGGGAGGGAATGTCGACTCAGACCATGAGAGGCCTGGGTCGGGCATTTTCATGCCTTACAAGGTGCAGATTGGAAGTCTGTGTGGGGAGCCACTCCTCGCACAGGCTAGAGCAATGTGTGATTAAGTGCCTTGCTCAAGGACACAAGCACGCTGCCACGGCTGAGGCTCAAACTAGCAACCTTCAGATCACCAGACGAATGCCTTAACCATCTGGCCACGTGCCCAATACCATACCACTTGGGTATCTCTGAGGTACCCAATAAAGTGGCCACTGAGTGTGTTTTATAGTCATTTGCGGAGGTCCGAGTCTGGGCCAGAGACTGGTGGTTGGAAGCATGATGTCTGCAAGTCTGGGGCCAAGGGTTGAATGCCTGAAGGAGTTGGAGGTTTGTGTGTGTGCACGCGAGGAAGGCTTGTTGTGCTCCTGTCTTGTGGTTGCTTGTGTTGCTCTGCTGAACAGTGTCAGCATGCTATGTTGGTGCTGGAGTGTGTGGCGACATTTGCGGGCTGCCCCCAGCTCATCCTCGGGTGTGTTGGTTGTTGAAGCAAACATTGCATTTCACTGTTTTGATGTACATGTGATGTGCTAAAGCCCTCCTAACCTTTGAGCACATCTACGTGAAAAATTACCGTGGAAATGCAGCATTCATCATCAAAAATTCTCACCACCCCGACCATGCTCTTTTCTCACTGCTGCCATCGGGTCGAAGGTACAAGAGCCTCAGGACTCGCGCGACCAGGTTCAAGAACAGTTACTGCCTGCCTCTCAGCCATCAGGCTCTTGAACAAAAGAGGATAACTACACTCATTCCATTTCTGGTGTTCCCACAACTGATTTTTTACTTTCAGGATTCTTTAACTTGTTATTTCAATTTCGTTATTTATTTGATTTGCACAGTTTGTTGTTCATTGATCCTGTTTACAGTTACTGTTCTGTAGATTGGCTAAGTATGCCCACAGGAAAAAGAGTCTCAGGGTTGTATGTGGTGACATGTGCGTATGTACTCTGAAAATAAATTTTACTTTGAACTTTAAATCTGAATCTAACAACTTTGGGTAAGGGAGTGAGTATTTGAATTCTCACACTCTGTATTGTAAGTTTGTGAATATAACGATATTGCTCAAAAATTAGTTTGACCATGGAAACTATCTCTAGTGTAGAGGGAAAATATTTTCCCTTCAAGGTCACTAACAGATATCACGTTACCATTAGCTTGTACTTGTTACTGAAATCGAGCTTCACACAAACACTTCCCTGAGACCAAGAAAAATATTTTAACCCGATGGTAAAAAGACTTCTCAGTATCATGAATTTTGCTATCAGCGTGGGTACAGGGCGGCACGGTTGCACAGAGGCTGGCAAAGGTAGAGGTTACCAAAACAAGAGGACATGCGTTTAACATCAGAGGTGTGAGACAGTACAGTGTTGTGCCAAACTTTAAACACGCTATGGTCATCTGTTGTGGCCGCTGGGGAAGGAGATGCTGGAGATGGCTGTGTGCTGCTGGATTCTGTGTAGAGTTGGTGGCTGTCCCCCCCCACCTCCGTCAGAGCAGAATCCAGTCTCCGCTCGGAGGGAGGTAATCTGTTTGCGTTCTTCCGTAGCTGCACAAGCGCACGACGAGTAACTGCTGGGTGCTGTACTTGTTCTTGTGTTCTTGCAACAACGCAGCTCCAGGATACCATCCGTGCACCATTGATCCACAGGCCATGACACTCGGCGACTTGGGGGCTAGATTACTATTATTTTGTATACATATTTTTTTGTAACTTGTATGTTTTTCTGGAATCTGGAATCTGTGCTGTGTGTGACTGTTGGTTCTGTGTTTAGTACCTTGACCCCAGAGGGCCACGGTTTTGTTTGCCTGTTGTATGGTTGAATGACAATTAAACTTGAACTTGAATGTTTAAAAGCAGTCTGGGTAAGTAGATGCACAGGAGATCTGTGGGGTGCAGGCAGATGGGGCCCCTCACTGGGGAACACAGTCAACATGGATGTGTTGGACTGAAGGACTCGCCTCCATGTTGTCTCACTCCATGCCCCCAGGGGGGGATGGTCCTCTGTCAGTACCGATGGTCAGCCTGGGTTTTCCTGTTCGGATGTTGGGAGCAGGGTGAGGGGTTTGGGGAATCTCTGCGTTTTAGGATGGAAGACACCTGCAGCAACTGCTGTCATATCTGGCAGAGAGTGAGAGGTGGCCCTTCAACCTGGTGGCTAGCGAAACGCTTTATCGCGCCAGCGATCGGGGTTTAAATCCCCCCGCTGACGGTAAGGAGTTTGTTCGTTCTCCCCGTGTCCACATGGGTTTCCTTTCGGTGCTCCAGTTGTCTCTCTCATCCCAAAGACATATGGTTTAGGGTTAGTAAGTTGTGGGCATGCTATGCTAAGACCATAAGACATAGGAGCAGAATTGGGCCATTCCATCATGGCTGATTTATTATCCTCCTCGACCCCATTCCCGTAACCTTTGACACCCTGACTCATCCAGAACTGATCCAGCTCAGCTATAAACATACCAGTGACTTGGCCTCCACAGACATCCGTGGCAATGAATTGCACAGGTTCACCACCCTCTGGTTAAAAAACAATATGGCACTGGAAGCATGGCGATACTCGCAGGCTGCCCCCAGCACGTCCCCGGACTCCGTTGGTTGTTGACACAAAGGACGCATTTCACTGTTTGGGTTGATGTACATGTGACAGACAAACACAGCTCTTTAAACACAGCTCACAGTGCTGAAAACCACAGGAACTTCCTGCCTGGGGAAAGAGGATGACGAAGCTTTCCTGGTTTAGAGAGGCGCACAGTGACACAGCTAATAGTGATGGTGTCGACATCTTAGAGACTGGAAGCACATCCCACCAGGCTCAGGGTCACCATCTACCCTGCTGCTATGAGGTGATTGAATAGTTCCCTCATTACCTGAGTGCTAGAGTAGCGTAGTCGTTAGCGTGACGCTATTACAGCTCGCTGTTGGGGTTTGGAGTTCAATCCTGGCGCCCTCTGTAAGGAGTTTGTATATTGTGTGTGTGTGTGTGTGTGTGTGCCCTGGTTTCCTCCCACAGTCCAAAGGCGTACCAGTTAGCAGGTTAGTTGGTCATCGTAAATTGTCCCGTAATTACTCGAAGGTTAAATCAGGGGTTGCTGGGCAGCATGGCTCAAAGGCCTAAAGGGCTTATTCCATGCTGTACGCAAATAACTAAATTAGTAAATCAGGTTTAATGTCACCAGCAGATTGTATGTGGTGAAGTAGTGCAGGACACAATAAAACTATAAGTACAATAAGAAATGCGTATGATTAGATTAAATACAGTAATTAGTGCAAAAAGAGAGCAAAGTAAAGAAATATAGTGAGATAGTGTTCATGGGTTCATTGTCCATTCAGAAATCTGAGGGTGGAGGGGAAGAAACTGTTCCTGAAATGTTGAGTATGTATCTTCAGGCTCCTGTACCTCCTCCCTGATGGTAGCATTGAGAAGAGGGCATGTCCTCGGTGGTGGGGGTCCTTATTGATGGATGCTGCCTTTTTCAAGCATCATGTTTTGAAGATATCCTTGATGGTGTGGAGGCTAGTGCCCACGATGGAGCTGGCCAAGTTGCAACTTCTTGCAGCTTTATAAGTCAAAATTCAAAGTAAGTTTATTATCACAGTACATCTATGTCACATATTCAACCCTGGGGTTAGTTTTCTTGCAGGCATACTCAGTAAGTACAAGAACCATAAAAGAATCAATGAAAGACCACACTCGGCATGGTGGACGAACAAACAGTGTGCAAAAGCCAACAAACTGTGCAAATACAAGAGAGAAAATAATAATAATAAATAAATAAGCAATAAATATTGAAAACGTGAGTTGAAAAGTCCTTGAAAGTGATTTTCCCTTATTCTTTCTTCACCTTTCCGGCCTATCACCTCCCTGCCTCCCTTCCCCCACCCCTTTACCTTTCCCCTTACTGGTTTTTCACCTGGAACCTACCAGCCTTCTCCTTCCCACCCTCCCCCCACCTTCTTTATAGGGCCTTTGCCCCTTCCCTCTACAGTCGACGAAGGGTTCCGGCCCGAAAAGTTGACTGATTGTTTCCACGGATGCTGCCCGACCTGCTGAGTTCCTCCAGCGTGTTGTGAGTGTTGCTTTGACCCCAGCATCTGCAGATTATTTTGTGTTTACTCCAATCCAGTGTCCGGTGATGGGCAGCCCCCAGGATATCAGTAGTGGGGGTTACGGTGATGGTGATGTGATAAACTGTCAGGGGGTTAGAGATGGATTTAATCTCTTTGACTGACACCTTTGTGGTGTGAGGACTACTTGTCACCTATCCTGGCTATTGCTCTATCACTATTTGTGGGATCTTGCTGTGCACAATCTAGCCACTGCATTACGTGAGGGGCAGTGGTGGAGGCTTGTTTCCCCGATTGGAGGCCTGTCACTAGTGGTGTGGCTGAGATCACTCCGAAGATGGCTGCAGTTGTTGGCGCTATAAAAATGCAACTCTTTCGGGCCGGTTGGTGGTGCAACGACATTGGCGCCGGACCCGGGAGCGGAGGTTCCCGGGTTTGAAACCAGTCGGGTCCACCCCCGAGTACGTTTTCCATCCGTGCCGGGTTGAGTGTCGAGATCGCAACTCGAACTCATAATACGAAGGGAAAATAGTGCGAAAAGTGTCTGTGAGAGGAGTAGTTCGCCACAGTCTCTCTCTCGCTCCATGCCTTGTAAAAAAGCCATGAAAAATCCATCATCACGGACGCACACACGGACACGCAGACACACATGCACGCACGCGCACACACAGACTCGTACGCATGCAAGCACACGCCAAAAAAATTTTTTTTAAAAAATGCAACCCTTTCAAACCCAGGCAGGAAAAAGAACCACTGGTGAGCTGTTTCTCCCTATAAATGTTACCAAAGCAATTTAATGACTGTGGTGATCTTTTGGAAAAGCTGTACAGAGGCAATGATGCTGGGTGTGACTTACATTTCACAACGAATAACCTTTCCGAATGGTTCTTCACATTGGTGATGATGCACTGACCTTCAAGAACTTTAAAAACACCTGCGCATTCTTGTTTTTAAGTTTCCATTCATCAAGGGAGGTGTAGAATTAGATTTCCTTTTTGGAATCCAGGTGTTATCACTGACCTCTAATTGCCCTTGAAGAAGGTGGGGTGAGCCTTCGTCTGCAGTCCTGGGAAAGATACTCCCACAGCGCTGATGGGGAGGAAGTGACAGGATTCGTGGACCTGTTTTAGGAAGAAGCTGGAGAGTGTAGGAGACTTTTGAGCAGAAGGATGATCTTGTAGAGGTGTCACTCAGCGGTACGCATCTCCTGTACATAACAAAGTGGTCTCTGAGTGTAGGTTTGTGGTCGTCTTCTGTTGTAGCCCATCCTCATCAAGGTTCGACATGTGCATTCAGAGATGCTCTTCCACACACCACAGTTGTAATGTGTTGCTATTTGAGTTACTGTCACCTTCCTGTCATCTTGAACCAGTCTGGCCATTCTCCTCTGACCTCTCTCATTAACAAGGCGATTTCACCCACAGAACTGCTTCTGACTGGATGCTTTTTGTTTCTCACACTGTTCTCTGTAAACTCCAGAGACTGTTATGTGTGAAAGTCCCAGGAAACCAGCAGTGTCTGAGATACTCAAATCACCCTCTCTGGCACCAACAATCATTCCATGGTCAAAGCCATTTAGGTCACATTTCTTCCTCATTCTGATGTTTCAGTCTGACTAACAACTGAATGTCTACACCATGTCTGCATGCTTTAATGTATTGAGATGCTGGTTAATTAGATATCTGCATTAACGAGCAGGAGTCCCTAACAGAGTGAGCACTGGGTGTGTAAGATCACAGGGGCAGAGGGAAGCTGAGTGAAGAATTTCACATCATGTAAATCAGTGAGAATAAACCTGATTCAGTTAATACCCCGGGGGGCAAGAGACCCTGTCTCCCTGTTGCCCTCCTGCCTCTATCTGTTGGAAACACACAAAATGCTGGAGAAACTCAGCAGGTCAGGCAGCATTGTTGGAGAGAAGTGGACCGTTGACATCTTAGACTGAGACCTTTCATCGGGATTGCTATCATCTGCAGAACCTCCTGTGTCTTTTGATTTACCCTATTTATCTCTGAAATCAGAACCTCCCATCTTCTGATTTCCCGAGGCAGGCTCTCAAACCAAAACCCTCTTCATTCTCCCTTCGTAGATGCTGCTCGACCCACTGATTTCCTGCAGCAGTTTGTTTTTTTTTTAAGGCTCCAGATTCTAGTAGCTGCAGTCTCTCTCTCGTCTGATCGCCCTCTTCTCATCGTTACCATCAGGGAGGAGGCACAGGAGCCTGAGAGGACACGCTCACTGATTCAGGAACAGCTTCTTCCCCTCCACCATCAGCTTTCTGAATGGTCCATCAACACTACCTTGCAATTCCTCTTTCACTTAGTTGTCTAGTTATCGGTCTGTCTATCAATCTATCAAGCCCTGATGAAGGTCTCAGCCTGAAACATCGATTGTTTTTTAATTTTCATAGATGCTGTCTGATCTGCTGAGTTCCTCCAGCGTTTTCTGTTTTGCTCAGGATTTCCAGCATCTGTAGAATCTTAAACACGAGGAATTCTGCAGATGCTGGAAATTCAAGCAACACACATCAAAGTTGCTGGTGAACGCAGCAGGCCAGGCAGCATCTCTAGGAAGTGTAAGCAGAACAAGTGTACACATGCCCTTACACTTCCTCCCTTACCACCATTCAGGGCCCCAGACAGTCCTTCCAGGTGAGGCCACACTTCACCTGTGAGTCGGCTGGGGTGATATACTGCGTCCGGTGCTCCCGATGTGGCCTTCTATATATTGGCGAGACCTGACGCAGACTGGGAGATCGTTTTGCTGAACACCTACGCTCTGTCCGCCAGAGAAAGCAGGATCTCCCAGTGGCCACACATTTTAATTCCACATCCCATTCCCATTCTGATGTGTCTGTCCACGGCCTCCTCTACTGTAAAGATGAAGCCACACTCAGATTGGAGGAACAACACCTTATATTCCGTCTGGGTAGCCTCCAACCTGATGGCATGAATATTGACTTCTCTAACTTCTGCTAATGCCCCACCTCCCCCTCGTACCCCATCCGTTATTTATTTTTATACACACATTCTTTCTCTCTCCCTCCTTTTTCTCCCTCTGTCCCTCTGAATATACCCCTTACCCATCCTCTGGGTTTTTCCCTCCCTCCTCCTTTTCCTTCTCCCTGGGCCTCCTGTCCCACGATCCTCTCGTATCCCCTTTTGCCAATCACCTGTCCAGCTCTTGGCTCCATCCCTCCCCCTCCTGTCTTCTCCTATCATTTTGGATCTCCCCCTCCACCTCCCCCTCCCACTTTCAAATCTCTTACTAGCTCTTCCTTCAGTTAGTCCTGACGAAGGGTCTCGGCCTGAAACGTCGACTGTACCTCTTCCTAGAGATGCTGCCTGGCCTGCTGTGTTCACCAGTAACTTGGATGTGTGTTATCTGTAGAATCTGTTGAGTCTGCCTGTCTGTGTGTCTGCCATCTAGTTATTATAACTTGTAGTGCATTTCTGTTGTCTTGCACTTCGCTGTACGACACTTGTTTGTAAAAATAAACCTGACTGTGATTCGGACTGTTTCTGCATCTCTTGTACTCAGTGAATGAGGACGTTACAATCTGTTTTACTCTTTGTTAGCCCCTTTTGAGTTCTGGCCAACCTGTTCTACCCCTGCTACACCCATACATCTTCATGGAGGTGCATTCTGACCTGCATCTCATTGTGTCTGTGATCAACCAAAACACAGCAAAGGCTTGTCTTGGTAACCTTTTCTTCTCATCTGCTTTCATCTCAAGCTCCACAGCCGATGGAATGCTCCTGAACGTACAGAGTTAATTCTGATGTGGGAGTATTGGTGTGGTTGAGTCAACCCCTCCAACCCCAGGCTGGATATCTAGTCTCTGGAACCTCGTGTTCCTGACCTTGCCTGAGAATTGCTCCTGACTATTTCAGAGTGTGTGAAGATGGTTGGGAAATTGGGAAGGGAGTGGAGAGGCTGGGTGGGGACAGTTTCTAAATCCCGGCTCCACCACAAAAGATCTAAACTATTTCTGCAAGTTTATACAAAGGGGGGAGTCTGTGTTTTCTAGCGGTAAGAATAGAGCGATGGAATGTGAGCGCTTGTTGACGATATTTACTTTGGAATTTACTGAATGAAATCTCTTTTTTTGATAGCTCAGTATTTCACAATAAAACCATTTTTGGATTTGGTCATTAGCAAATACTCAAGAGAACTCTCCCATCATTTTATAGAATCTAAGAGAGAGTCCCTTCGGCCCATCATACACCTGTACTGTCTTTGAGACAGCTTTCCAGTCTGCCCCCACACTGTGCCTTGGCCAGTCACCCTGATTCTGTTATTGACCCTCCTATCCCTTGCTGCAGCTAAATATTGCTATTAAACGTCCCTGAAATTGTCTGTCAGCTCCAGAGACCCAGATTCGATCCTGACCTCCAGCACTGTCTCTGTGGAGTTGGCATGCTCCTCCCTGTGACTACATAGGTTTCCTCCAGTGCTGTGGTTCCCTCCCACATTCTATTTCAGAATTCCGAATCAGACTTATTACCACTGACTTGTATGGGCTGTTTACTGCACCCTTCACGTGCATTTTGAATTATATTTTATGAACCTGTAATATTTTGTTTTGGGTGCTGTGTGTGATATATGTATGAGGGGTGATTGATAAGTTCATGGCCTAAGGTAGAAGGAGTCAATTTTAGATTGTGAGTACACAGTACATATAATCACACAATCTCTCCCTCTACCAGTGCAGAGTGCCCTCCTGCTTCAAATTATCCACCATTGTCCCTGTACCAAAAAAGACCAAGGTAGCATGTCTGAACGACTGGCATCCTGTCACACTCACCTCAGTAATCAGCAAATGCTTTGAGAGGCTGGTCAAGGACTACATCTGCAGCTTGCTACCACCCACACTGGACCCCCTACAATTCACCTACAGACACAACCAGTCGACAGACAACACAATAGCCACTGCCCTACATACCGTCCTTACACATCTGGAGAGGAAGGATGCTTATGTGAGAATGCTGTTTCTGGGCTACAGTTCAGAATTCAACACCGTAATTCCATCCAGGCTCGACAGGAAGCTCAGAGACTTTAGCCTTAACCCTGCCTTGTGTAGCCGGATCCTGGACTTCCTGTCAGATCGCTGGCAGGTGGTAAGAGTGGGCTCCCTCACCTCTGCCCCTCTGACCCTCAACATAGGAGCCCCTCAGGGCTGTGTACTGAGTCCCCTCCTTTACTCCCTGTATACCCATGGCTGTGTCGCCACCCACAGCTCTAATCTGCTAATTAAATTAGTTGATGACACTACATTGATTGGCCTAATCTCAAACGATAACAAGGTGGCCAACAGGGAAGGAGTCATCTCCCTGACACAATGGAGTCAAGAAAACAACCTCTCCCTCAATGTTACAAAAACAAAGGAGCTGGTTGTGGATTACAGGGGGAATGGAGACAGGCTAACCCCTATTGACATCAATGGATCTGGGGTTGAGAGGGTAAACAGCCTCAAGTTCCTCGGCATCCACATCACCGAGGACCTCACGTGGTCTGTACACACCAGCTGTGTGGTGAAAAAAGCACAACAGCACCTCTGTCACCTCAGACGGTTGAGGAAGTTTGGTAAGGGCCCCAAATCCTAAGAACTTTCTACAGGGGCACAATTGAGAGCATCCTGACTGGCTGCATCACTGCTTGGTATGGGAACTGTACCTCCCTCAATCGCAGGACTCTGCAGAGAGTGGTGTGGACAGCCCAGTGCATCTGTAGTTGCGAATTTACCATATTTCAGGATACTTACAAAGACAGGTGTGAAAAAAGGGCCCGAACGATCATTGGATACCCAAGTCACCCCAGCCACAATCTATTCCAACTGCTATCATCCGGGAAATGGTACCGCAGCATAAAAGCCAGGACCAACAGGCTCAGGGACAGCTTCTTCCACCAGGCCATCAGACTGATTAACACACGCTGATTTGAATGTGTATATGTGAATGTGATAATAAATGTACTTAGAATCTTGAATCATAATGTTTATTTCTTTTTTATTATTATTATTATTAGTATTTTTTCTTTTGTATTTGCACAGTTTGTTATATTTTGCACACTGGTTGTTTGCCTGTCCTATTGGGTGTGGTCTTTCATTGATTCTAATGTGTTTCTTTGTACTTAGTGCGAATACCCACAAGAAAATGAATCTCTGGGTTATATATGGTGACATTATTATTGATAATACACTTACTTTGAACTTTATAGCAGGGGGGTGGACAATTTTGTTATTAGATCTTGACCCTCCTTCTGTATCCGTCTCTTTCCACTATTCCTCCATCCCTCCATTCCTCCTCTCTCTATCCCTCTCAGGTTCAAGCTCAGTTTATTTTCATTCAACTGCACACATGTACACCGCCAAAAGAAACAATATTTCTTTGGACTAAAGTACACAACACAGTACCCATGACTCACACACAACACATAACGTAATATCACCATAAATAAAAATAAGATGCTTTACGAGACAAGTTAAAAAGTAAACAGTGTAACGCCTCTGGTGCTTCATTCATGATGAGATCTGGGTGGTGACAGGGAGTTCAGTAGTTTCTTGGCCTGGGGGAAGAAGCTGCTTCTCATCCTAACAGTCTTTGGGTACGTCCACACTAGACCGGATAAATCCGTAACCGAAGCTTTTTCTCTTCGTTTTGACCCTCCGTCCACACTGAAATGGCAAACGGAGCTTTTCTAAAACACTCTCCAGAGTGTTTAAATTTGAAAACGCCGGTTGGCCGTTGTAGTGTGTACGGGGTAACCGGCTAATTTTAAAAACGCTGTCGTGACTGCCGGAACAAATGGCGGTAGCGCGGCATTTCATTGTTTTCTTGAATGCAACCTCCAACACCACAGCAATATCTGACAATAGATGTGTAACAGCCTAATGCAACATTGTATGGAAATACAAGATAACACTGATGCAGACATGTTTTATACATTTAACAAGGTGCTTTATTAACGTATTGCTTGTGCAAACATTCAAGAGATGCAATTGTCACTTTTGCCCAGTAACTCGTTTTATTGCACATGTTAAATACAGCAAAATAATACACAAAGACACGGCAAAAGTAAAGGCAAACAAATGAGGTAACAGGAAATTTCACTCTTGCCCAGTAACAAGCCTTATTGTGTTTAGTTGTAGCTGTCGTCCCTTTCATCGGTGAAGAGACTATGGCTGCAGGACACGAGGAATTCTGCAGATGCTGGAAATTCAAGCAACACACATCAAAGTTGCTGGTGAACGCAGCAGGCCAGGCAGCATCTCTAGGAAGAGGTACAGTCGACGTTTCCTTCGGTTTCCTTCAGTTAGTCCTGACGAAGGGTCTTGGCCCGAAACGTCAATGGTACCTCTTCCTAGAGATGCTGCCTGGCCTGCTGCGTTCACCAGCAACTTTGATGGCTGTAGGAAATGTTTCTGGACAAACGTGCACCGAGTCTTTCATTTGGCAATTTCCTTTTAAGTTTTTCTAGTCTAACTGGACAAACGCGCACCAAGCACACTATACCGTTTCCTCTTTGCTTGTTTTCTGTGTGTCCTGCGCTTGCCCAGTAGGAGGAAATTTGCCCAAATACTCGGTTTAATGTGGACGGAGAGATTTTCAAAAATGCCTGGTGTGGCTGCCTATTGTTTTTACACGAAAGCGGCATTTTCAAAATTATCTGGTCCAGTGTGGATGTAGCCTTTGTCCTAATGCTACGGTACCTCCTGCCTGGTGGTAGGGGGTGAAACAGATTGCTGGATGGATGGGAAGGATCATTGACAATGCTAAAGGCCCTCTCCTTCCTCTATCCTGCCCTCCCTCTTACGCTCTATCCTGCTCCCTCAATATTGTATCCCTATCACTCCCTCCCTTCCTCCCTCTTTCTTGCTCACTCCAGATCTGTATCCCATAAGACAGTGGTCCCCAACCTCCGGGCCACGGACCGATACTGGTCCGCAAAGCATGCAGGGTGCAGCGGTAGCCGGAGCGCACCCAGCTCATCTTTAAGAAAAAAGTGGAAATAAACAAGCTAATTAATTAGGTGCCACCCAGAAGCCAGTCTTCATTAGAGGAACTGAGGTGGAGAAGGTTAATAACTTTAAATTCTTCGGCATTAAGGATCGACGTTTCTCTCTCTGAAAAGTGTCAGAGGATCTGTCCTGGGACCAGCACGTAACTGTCATTACAAATAAAGCACGGCAGCTCCTATACTTTATTAGAAGTTTGTGTAGATTCAACATGTCACCTCGATCCTGACAGCCCTGTCTTTTCAGCCTGTCTGGGCTGGCGTTTAAATTGACCAAACAATGGAACAGCTGAAGGTTCCAGCGCCCTGGAAAGAGGAGTGAACATCGCACAGAGCAAGTGAAATCAGCAATTGCCTCTGATCTGGGCCAATATTTACATGCTGGGCGGCACCTAATTAATTAGCTTGTTTATTTCAGCTTTTTCTCTTAAAGATGTGCTGGGTGTGTCGCAGCTACCGCTGCACCCCTGCATGCTTCGCGGCCTGGTATCGGTCTGCGGCCCGGAAGTTGGGGACCACTGACATAAGACATAGGAGCAGAATTAGGCCATTCAGCCCATCAAGTCTGCTCTGCCATTCCATCATGTCTTATTTATTATCCCTCTCGATCCCATTCTCCTTCCTTCTCCCCGTAATCTTTGATGCCCTGACTAATCAAGAATCTATCAACCTCTGCTTTAAATATACCCACAGACGTGGCCTCCATATCCACATCTCTGTCGAGGTTATGGTTCAAAATCAGAATCTGGTTTAATATTGCTGGCATATGTCATGAAATGTGTTGTTTTATGTGCAGCACTATGTTGTAATATGTAATAAAAAAAAAGCTATAAATTTCAATCACTGTGTACATACATCTATTGATGCTTCTGGACACATCTCCAGTGATGTTCCTGGAATCATCGGGTGTTTCGGGTCTTTCAACATCATACAACCTCCTGCAGGTGACCCAGCCGGGGCTGATCAGACCCCAGCTTGTGTCCAGATGGCTAGCTACTTATGACTCCATGGCTCCCCTCTTTTGAGCCACAGCCATCTTGAGGCCCTCTCTGCCGCATCGGTCGTACTGCGGATGGCTCTCCTCTTCCTCGCTCCCTCGATGCCCAAAATGCTGAAGGCTCTGGCTAGGGAATGGGCTGCAAATTCCCTACAACCAACCTCCACTGGGAGACACCTCGCTCTCCATCCAGCCTGCTGACAGTTGCTGATCAGTCCTGCGTACTTGGAGAGCTTCCTTTCAAAGGACTCTTCCAAGCTATCTTCCCATGGGACTGTCAGCTCCAGCAGCACCACTTGCTTGGTAGACTCAGACACTAGGACAATGTCTGGTTGCAGGGTGGTGGCTGCGATATGGTTGGGGAACTTCAGCTGCCCTTTGAGGTCCACCAACAGCTGCCAGTCCCTTGCAGAGGTCAGAATGCCTGCAGATGTTCTTTTGGCTGATATTGGCTGCTCCCCAGCTCTGACAAAGGCAATGGTCTGCTTGGAGGGTCGGGACCGCTTCGCCCACTCAACTCCTGTGCTGACGGCTTCAGCGATGGTCTTCAGGACCTGATCATGCCTCCACCTGTACCGTCCCTCACCAAGTGCCCTTGCGCAGCCGCTGAGGATGTGCTCCAGGGTTCCTTGCTTGGAGCACAGTGGGCACGCAGATGACTCTGCCTTGCCCCATGTGTGCAGGTTTGATGGGCTGAAAAAGAGTACATGCAAGTTAATTAAGTAAGTGCCAAAAGAGAGGAATCAAAGTAGTGAGGTAGTGTACTTGGATTCATTGTCTATTCAGAAATCTGATGGTGGAGGGGAAGAAACTGTTCCTAAAATGTTGAGTGTGAGTCTTCAGGCTCCTGTATCTCCTCCCTGATGGTAATAATGAGAAGAGGGCGTGTCTAGGGTGATGGGGTCCTTAATGATGGATGCTGCCTTTTTGAGGCGTTGCCTTTTGAAGATGTCCTCGATGCTGGGGAGGCTAGTGACCATGATGCAGATGGCTGAGTTTATAACTTTCTGCAGCTTTTTCAGATCCTGTGCAGTGGCTCTTCCATACCAGATGGTGATGCAGCCAGTTAGAATGCTCTCCACAGTAGAAATTCGCTAGAGGTTTTGGTGATGTACAAAGTCTCCACAAACTCCAAATGAAATGTAGCTACTGTTGTGCCTTCTTTGTAATTGCATCAATGTGTTAGGCCCAGTTTCGTTCATCAGAAACGTTGACACCCAGGAACTTAAAACCGCTCACCCTCTCCACTGCCTGTCTCTGGATGAGGATTGGTACGAGTTCCCTTGACTTTGCCTCCCTGAAGTCCACAATCAATTCTCTTGCTGACATTGACTGACATTGACATTGGCATTGACATTACTGAGATTGAGTGCAAAGCTGTTGCTGTGGCACATCTCAAGAAGCTGAACTATTTCACTCCTGCACTACTCCTTGTGAACAGCTGAAATTCTGCAAACGATAGTTGTCATTGGCAAATTTATAGATGGGGTTTGAGCTGTCCCTTGCCACACAGTCAAGAGTGTAGAGAGGGTAGAGCAGTGGACTAAGCACACATCCTGAGGTGCGCCAGTGTTAATCGTCAGAGGTGGAGATGTTATTTTCGATCCACACACTGCGGTCTCCTGGTTAGGAAATCGAGGATGCAATTGCAGAGGGAGGTACAGAGGCTCAGGTTTGGGGCTTGTTGATTCTGACTGTATTGAATGCTGAGCCAAATCAGTTGAAACTTAATTGTTCAGTATGTTCGTGGGTATGATTTTGGAGATTGAGAGGAGTAGGGACTGGGCTTGTCTTGCTGTTGTTCTTTTGTTGCTTGTTGTGTTCTGCATGCTGCGTTGTGCCGGAATGTTTGGCGACACTTGTGGACTGCCCCCAACATGTCCTTAGATTGTTAAAACAAGCGATGAACTTCACTGTATGTTTCAATGTACACATGGTAGATAAATGAATCTGGTATATGGTTTATTTTTTTCTCCCTCTGCACCCCTGGTCTCCCCTGTCCTCCCCCCCTCTGTGTCCCTCTCCTTCACTGCATCCCTCCCTCAGTAACGTTGAACTACTTGGACAGGTACACGGTGAAATGGGAATGGAATGCAGACAGGAAATTGGCCCTAGTTGGGGGACTCAAAAACAGTTACTTACCCCAAGCAGTAAGGTTGATCAACACCTCCACCCACTAATCCATTCCTCCACACCCCAACCGCCATTAATTCATCACTTTCTGTCAGAATCACCTTATGTGCAAACACTCCTGTGCCGAGCGTCACTTTATGGGCATACAATCTATCTTGTGTGTTTATATTTATTGCTTTTAATTATTATTGTGTTTTGTGTTTTTTTTTGTGTTGCATCAGGTTCAAAGTAACAATTACTTCATTCTCCTTGCACTTGTGTGCTGGAAATTATATTACACAATCTTGAATCTTAAACCTCTTGAATGTTTGACATAATCTGTTTGGATGGTAGTATTGAATCTTGAACCATGGTTGAAATGTACTGGTTAGGCTGAAGGGTGTGTATCTGTGCTCTAAACACAACTCAAGGCTGTAATTGCTGCCAAAGGTGCATCTGCTAAATACTGACTTGCAGGGGGTGAGTACTTATGCAATCAGTTATTTTGTGTTTTATATTAGTAATTAATTTAGATCACTGTAGAGATCTGTTTTCACTTTGACATGAAAGAGTCTTTTTCTGTTGATCAGAGTCAAAAATGCCAAATTAAATCCACTGTGATTCAATGTTGTAAAACAATAAAACATGAAAACCTACAAGGGGGTGAATACTTTTTATAGGCACTGTAGGTTTTGAGCTGGCATTTAAAAGTGTCAATTGAGTTTGCATCCCTTATAGTTTCAGGTATTGAATTCCACAGTTTAGGAGCATAGTTCAAAAAAGCTGCCAATTATCTTTCAAAGGAGATTGTTTAAACTGAAGAGACTGGTGGAAGAAGACCTGAGAGTTGAGCAGGATTATAAAACGATTATAACACCATAGCAAGGGAGAAGCTGTAAACTTTCTAGATAGTATTTTCCCTCACTGTCTAAAGATAAAGATTAGCTTTATTTGTTGTGCACGTTGAAACAGTGAAGTGCTTCATTAGTGTCAATGACCAACACAGACCGAGGATGTACTGGGGACAGCCCAGAAATGTCACCATGCTTCCGGCGTGCCTGCAACTCACTAACCCTAACCTGTACGTCTTTGGACTGTGAGAGGAAACCCACACATTTCCAGGGAGAAAGTACAAACTCCTTACAGAGATCAGTGGGAATTGAACGAGGATCACCAACACCGTAAAGCAAATATGGTAGCCTCTACGCATTTGTACTGCCAATCCTTCCTTGAAGGCCTGACTGTTTTTTTTAACTTCCTCAACGTTCCTCATATTGGTCTCTCTAGCTGTCCACAGCAGGTGCAGGGGCTCAAGTCTGGCCGGTGGTCACCGACTCTACTTGTGAGTAAGTGGGGATGCCATGGTGAACACCACAGACCTCAGACTGCATGGACTTCCTCCAAGAAGATGAATGATGGAACCTGCCCCCGTAAGAGCCAGGAGAGCAGGCTCACTGCTGAATTTATAGACAGTAAGCCAGAAAGATGTGGAGGCTTTGGAGAGGGTGCAAAGGAGGTTCACCAAGATTTTGCCTGGATTAGAGGGCAAACTGGGGTTGTTTTCTCTGGAGTGGCAGAAGCAGAGGGGAGATTTGATCAAGGTTTAGAAGATTTAAATCAGCTAGTGCCTTTTTCCCAGAGGTGAAATGTTTAATACCAGAGAGGATGCATTTAATGTGGGGGGGGGGGGAGTTCAAAGAAGATGTGAGGGCCCAGTTTTTTTTACCCAATAGTGGTGAGTGCCTGAAATGCATTGTCTGTGGTGGTGGTAGAGTCAGATGAGATGAAGGCATATTGGAAGTTCTTAGAAACAGAATCAGGTTTAATATCACTGGCATATGTAATGAAATTTGTTGTTGATGTGTGGGGACAGGGACGTTGTGCGGGGACAGGGACGTTGTGCAGGGACAGGGACATTGTGCGGGGATGGAGACGTTGTGCGGGCAGACAGAACGGATGTCATTAATGACAACTACTCCCTCTCGGCCTGAAACCTTGCTGGTTGATTCCAGTCTATAGATGCTGCTTGACCTGCTGAGTTCTTCCAGGTGTTGCTCTGGATTTCCAAACTCTGCAAAATCCCTGAATTAGTTTCTTTCCACATGATGGGCTGAAAGGCCTGACCCGTACTGTTCCATGTCAATCAGAATCAGTTTAATATCTCTGGCATATGTAGTGAAATTCGTTGTTCTGCAGCTGCAGTAAATTGCAATACATCATAATAAAAAACTATAAATTACAGTAAGTATATTTATTTAAAATAATTAAATATTTGCAGAGAGAGAAAAAATGATTGCGGTAGTGTTGATGATTCATTGTTCATTCAGAAACCGGATGGTGGATGGAAGAAGCTGTTCCTGAATTATTAAGTGAGCATCTTCAGCCTCCTGCACCACGTCCTTGATGATAGCAACGAGAAGAGGGCATTTCCTGGGTGATGGGGGCTCTTAGAGTCGGAATGACCGATCTCACCTTCTTTGAGGGATTGCCTTTTGAACATGTCTGCAATGCTGGTGAGGCTAGTGCCCGTGATGGAGCTGACTGATTTTACAACTTTCTGCAGCTTTTTCCAGTCCAGTGCAGAGGCCGTTTGGCCCATTGTTTTGATTCTAGCCATGAAGAATGCTAGACCAACCACACCTCCTCATCCTTCTGTAGAAGGATTTAAATCTGTGTTCTCTTTTCATGGTCTCTTCTATTTAGGGAAAAGGATCCCTCCTCTCCACCCTGACGGGTTCTCTCATTGTCCATTTAGAATGGAGATGAGGAATGTCTGTAGCCAGAGAGTGGTGAATCTGTAGAATTTGTTACCACAGGCAGCTGTGGAGGCCAAATCATTGAGTATATTTAAGGCAGAGGTTGATAGATTCAGAGCATGAAGGGACACAGGGAGAAGGCAGGAGACCGGGGCTGGGAGGAAAATTGGATCAGCCACGATGAAATGGCAGAGCAGACTTGATGGGCCAAATGGCCTAATTCTGTTTCTATATCTTATGGTCTTCATTTTCTGGACCTCAGTTAAATGCCCCCTTCATTCTCTTCCATTCCACAGAAGACAGCTCTGGTGTGGACAGTCTTTCCTTATGAGTATACCCATCCCCATCCCCGAGGAACATCTCACAATTCCCCTCTGCCCCTTCGCCTCCCTCACCTCCGTGACCAGAACCCTACCCACTGATCCAGTCGCTGCCTCATTCCGGCCCAGTGAGGCCTCCCTGCTCCCACACTCTGTGCCGCGACCAGTGAATGCAGTTGCAGGGCTGGAGTGGGATAATTAATCCCAGAGGCTGGCTCAGAATTCCTTCCAGAGTGACATCTTGTGCTGGGTTCACATCTATCGGCAGCATTGAGTTTGAGTTACCGGCTTCATTGGGTGGGGGAGGGGCGGAGCGAGTGTGTGCATGTGTGTGTGAGAGAGAGAGAAAAAAGAGGAAGAAAGCCAGAGAAAGAGGGAGAAGGAGGAAGGGCCAGAGAGAGAGAGTTAAGGGGGGACGAAGGGGGAGAGAGAGGGCTGGGAGCGAGTGGGAGAGGGAGAGTAGTTACAGAGAAAGTGTGATGCAATTCCCAGTTCTCAGCCTGAGCCTCCTCTGCCTCACCTGGACACTTGTTCAATGTGAGAGTCTCTCCCTCTCTCAGCTGTGCTCCGATTTCCAGTCAATGTCTTGGTTTAAAGATAAATATTCTCTCTCAATTTCCATCCTTCTGATGTTACCTGACATCGAGCAGTACAGCACAGGAACAGGCCCTTCGGCCCTCAATATTGTGCTCAACCAATGAAACGGGCAATTAAATGTCTAACCAAACCAATCGCTCCTGCCTACGCAATGTCCATATCCCTGCGTTCTCTGCACATTCCTCATTCCTGCCTCTACCATCACTCCTGGCAGGGCATTCCAGGCACTCACCAGTTTCTGCGTGTATACAAAAAAGAAATTACCCCACATGTCACCTTTGACCTTTCCCCTCTCACCTTGAACACACGCTCTCCATTGTAAGGGGTGCTACAATATTATAGCTTGGGGCATCAGAGTTCAATTCCAGCATCATCTGTAAGGAGTTTGTATCTTCTCCCCATGGAATGCGTGGGATTCTGCTGGGTGCTTCCATTTCCTCCCACGTCCCACGTCCCAAAGGCGTGCCAGTTAGTAGGTTAATTGGTCATTGTAAATTGTCCTGTGGTTAGGCTAGGGGTAAACATGTGTGTTGTTGGGTGGCACGGCTCCTTGGGCCGGAGCCTCTTCTGCACCCTCTCCAACGCCTCCAAATCCTTCCTGAAATGGGGCAATTGGGACTGAGAGTCTGATACAACCTCCCTAATTCTCCCATTTCAACCATTTCATTTCCAATCCCCATTCCTGCTTTGACATGTCAGTCCATGGCCTCCTCTTCTGCCACGATGAGGCCACTCTCTGGTTGGAGAAGCAACACCTCATATTCCATCGAGGTAGCCTCCAACTTCTGGTAATTGTTCCCCTCCCTCTTCCATTCCCCACTCTGACCGCTAACCCCTTCTCCTCACCTGCCTACCGATTTCCCCTGGTGCCCTGTCTCCTTCTCTTTTTCCATGGTCCACTCTCCTCCCCCACCAGATTCCTTCTTCTCTAACCCTATTCCGGGGGAAATTGGTTTTCAACTGTAACGAAAACCAATTTCCCCCGGGATCAATAAAGTATGACTATGACTACCTTTTCCACCGATCACCTCCCAGATTACTTCATCACCTCTCCCCACCCATCTGGCTGCACCTATCACCTACAAGAGAAAATCTGCAGATGTTGGAAACCTTATCACCTTCCAGCTTGTTCTCTGTTCCGCTCCCCCCGCCCCACCACCTTCCCCCCTCCTTTCCAGTCCTGATGAAGGGTCTCGGCCTGAAACGTCGCCTGTCTATTCATTCCCATAGATGCTGCCCGGCCTGCTGAGTTCCTCCAGCGTTTTGTGTGTGTTGCTCTGGATTTCCAGCATCTGCAGAATCTCCTGTGTTCGCTCATTTTAAATCTGTTCCCTTTAGTTTGAGACACCTGTAATCGGGGAAAACGCGTCTCACTTCTCCGTTTCCCCCATGGTCAGCCGTGCCGGGAGCCCAGCGCTTGGGAGACAGGCACGTTCCGCGTTGATGCCTCCAGTTTATTCCGGAGAATTTGCGGACACAGAGGGCGCCAGAGCAGTGACAAACACACCAGCCCCTGCCCAGTTGTGAAATTTGAGCTGACTAACGTGGCTCCGATATTAGTGACATCACCAAAAGTGATGTACTGTGCCAAGTTCGAGCGGAGAGTGCACTGTCCAGTTGTGGGGCTGGGAATGTAAATGCCTCCCGCTCCGTCTGCCCGACGTCCTGAAGATCCCGGGCAGGAATAGTCCCTGACGGGTCGCACAGGTAAGCAGCGGCCGCTATTTAACTCTGCACTCCGCAACAGGAAGTCTAAAAGTTTTTTGGGGGGGGGGGGTAAAAACTCTTCGGTATTTGAGTGAAGTGCTTCGGTGCCGTGGGATATTTGTACTCTATGTTCAGTTCTGGGAACAACCTTGTGCTTGCCCAGCGGGGGAGAGAGTTGTTGACCAGCGGAGCGTGGAACGGCGGTTCGGTTACCGGCACACTCGCTTATCGATTGGTGGTTATTAATCGTTTGTCCGAGAGTGTGATCTTCCACCCCGGCAAAGCTCTCTATGTCTGGGCTCTGGGCAGGTGTAAAATTAGCCCTGGAAAGTTCCCTAGTGTTAGGAGAATGGATGAGTGAACTGTGCTGCTGTTTTTAATTTTAAAACAGTCTCTCTCAACATACATAAAAGTTGCTGGTGAACGCAGCAGGCCAGGCAGCATCTTCCAGGAAGAGGTGCAGTCGACGTTTCGGTCTGTCTCTCTCTGTCTGTCTCTCTCTGTCTCTGTCTCTCTCATCAGAGTCTGGGCAACGGTAATACACATTTCTCCTCATCCAGTGAGCGCCCATGGACAAGGCTCTCTAATCTGACCGATCTATGAATGAATTTGTATTCCCATAGCACCTCACACTCTGACACTGTGGCCCGGTAGATTTAAGATAAGTCATTTCCTGTACACAGGTGTGAAGGAGAACAAAATAATCGTTTATGCCGATCCGATGGAGCACAAAAACACAATAAGGTAAAAAGCACAATTTAAATATATATATAAATACTGTACATAAGATAGCTTATATCCATAGATCGATTTTATGACCATAAAGTGATGCTCGGCACAGGAGTGTCTGTACATAAGGTGACTGACAGGAATTGATAAAGTAGTGGTGGTTGGACTGTGGAGGGGTGGGTTTGTGGGTGGAGGTGTTGATCAGCCTTACTGCTTGGGGAAAGTAACTGTTTTTGAGTCTGGTGGTCCTGGAGTGGGTGCTGCGTGATGGGAGTGGGACAGGCAGACAGGTAGGGTAGTTTATGTGGTGTAGCTATTGTTGTGTAAAACAAGGCAAAGTTAGCCACAGCAGTCTCTCACACAATTTTGAAACCTTGATCTGATAACCCACTTGAGTGAAATCAGTTGACTGACTTGAATATTAATCTCCAGGCACAGGGGAACGTGTTTCATCACAGTTGTGTGGAAGAGAATACTCTAACTAATACACCACCTGCAGTGGTGGTGGAGGCGGATATGATGGGGCCTTTTAACAGACTTTTCGATAGGTACATGGAGCTTAGAAAAATAGAGGGCTATAGGTAAGCCTAGTAATTTCTAAGGTAGGGACGTGTTCGGAACAACTTTGTCGGCTGAAGGGCCTGTATTGTTCTGTATGTTTTTTATGTTTCTATGGTTGCATCACTGTCTGCTACGGAGGGGCCACTGCACAGGATCGGAAAATCTGCAGGAAGTTGTAAACTCAGCCAGTTCCTCTGTGGGTACTAACCTTCGCAGTATCGAGGGCATCCTCAAAAGGCAATGCCTCAAAGGCTGCATCCATTATTTTCCACTCTCATTGCCTGGAATGTGCCCTCTTCTCATTGTCACCATCAGGGAGGAAGTGCAGGAGCCTGAAGACACACACTCAACATTTGAGTAACAGCTTCTTCCCCTCTCCCATCGGATTTCTGAATGCAAAATGAATCCATGAACACCACCTCACTTACTTTTATTCTCTCTTTTTGCACTATTAATTTAACTTAATTTTTTTATATATAGTACTATGCAAATGTCTTCAGCACACATTTATCTAGGGTGTGTCAGACTTCTGCACAGTACTGTAGTAATTTTATGTATTGCACCGTACTGCTGCTGAAAAGAAAAGATTTCATGAGATACAGTATGTGAGTGATGATAAACCTGATTCTGATATGAGTTTTTATTGTGGACTGAGAGTGGGGAGGAGGCAGGGAGAGGGGAATCATGGTGGGGAAAGGGGAGAGGGAGAGGGGAGGGAACGGGAAGCACCAGAGTGACATTCTGTAATGAATCAAATGACCTTGGCTGCCTGCTGTCTCAGGGCCGGGTGTTTGCTCCCCACCCCCACCGTCTCTGGCTCTCCTTCTCTGCCACCTGTCTCACACCCCTCCCGCGGCACTGCATCCTCACCATTCCCAACATCCTTTGCTCCTGCCAGATTTACAAACTTGCTCTCCACTCCACACTGACAAATACAGTACTGTGCACACTGTGTGCCAAAGACTTTTGCACAGTACTATATATTTCATATTGTAGTTTATAGGTTTTATTAGTATGTATTGCAACGTACTGCTGCCGTAAAGCAAGTTTCAGAATACATGCTAGTGATGTTAAATCTGATTCTGATTCTGTCATTTTTTTGGTGACTGAAAAGACCATTCAGCCCAATTGAGTTTGCACTGAATATCTGAGCAATTCCATCAGTCTTGTTCCCTGTAACCCATTCTCTCACAAGCCCATGCAAATACCCCTGATTTCCCAGCCACGCACGTACACACAAGGTAGTTTACAGTAGTCAATTAATTCACTGACCCACATGTGCCTGGGATGTGGGAGGGAACTGTATCTGAGATAGGATGTGTTGGCAGTGGAGATGGTCCAGAGGAAGTTCACGAGATTGATCCCAGAAATGAAAGGGTTAATATATGAGAAGTGTTTGAATGCTGTGGGCCTGTACTTGCTGGAGTTTAGAAGAATGAGGGGGGGTTTCATTGAAACCTATTGAATAATGGAAGGCCTGAACAGAGTGGATGTTTACTTTTGTGGGAGAGTCTAGGACCAGAGGGCACACACAGCCTCAGAGATGTCCCTTTAGAATCAGAATCGTTTATTATCACTGGCGTGTGTCGTGAAATTTGTTAACTGAGCAGCAGCAGTTCAATATTGGAAGAAAATAAATAAATAAACCAAATACAGCCAGAGTATGTATGTATGTACATAAATAATCTCAAATAGATTAAAAATAGTGCAAAAACAGAAGATATATATAAGTGAGGTAGTATTCATGGTTCAATGTCCGTTTAGGAATCGGATGGCAGAGGGGAAGAAGCTGTTCTTGAATCGCTGAGTGTGTGCCTTCAGGCTCCTGTACCTCCTCCCTGATGGTAGCAATGAGGAGAGGGCATGTCCTGGGTAATGGGGGTCCATAATAATGGATGCCAACTTTTTGAAGATGTCCATGATGCTGTGTTGGCCAGTGCCCGTGACAGAGCAGTTTTTTCTGATCCTGTGCAGTGACTGCTCCAGACCAGACGGTGATGTAACCAGTCACAATTCCCTCCACGGTACATCTGTAGAAATGTTCTAGAGTCCATGGTGACATAACAAATCTCTACAAACTCCAAATGAAATATAGCCACTGACGTGCTGCCTTTGTGATTATGAGGTGGGGGTCCTGATTTCGAAAACACAGCACCTCAAACGTTGCAGTACTCCCTCACCCCAGTGTTGTGATCACTTTTCCAAGCTCTACGCTGTAAGTGAACATGGATCACAGTGGATCCCAGAGCAATAAACCTGGCCAATGATAAAAACAAATCTAATTTGGTTTATTATTGTCACATGTACCGAGGGTCAGTGAAAAACTTTGCCGCCTTACAGGTCATTGAGTCAGTACAAGGGAAAGCTACAAGGGAATGCAGAATAAAGTGCTGCAGTTACAGACAAAGCTTCAAAGCAACACGGACAAAATGCTGGCAGAACTCAGAATGTCAGGCAGCATCTTTCAAAATGAATAACAGTTGACATTTTGGTCCTGATCAAGGGTCTCACCTCGAAACGCCATCCGTTTATTCATTTCCATGGTGCCTGACCTGCTGAGTTCCTCCTGCATTTTTGCATGTGTTGCTCTGGATTTCCAGCATCTGCAGAATCTCTTGTGTTTAGAGAAAGATTCAAAATTGTTTAATATAATTTCCAGTACACAAGTGCAAAGAAGAACAAAATAATTGTTACTCTCAATCTGATGCCGCACAAAAAATGCAATAAGATAATCATCATCATCATCATCAGGTGCCGTGCCCAGTTTGAGCTTAGACTGCCATGGCCCACACACTCCTGTTTTGGGTCAAGTGGATCAATTCATTGGTATTCATTTCCAGTTCTCTGGCTGCTGTCTCCATCATCATTTGTCTTTGTCTTCCTCTTGCTTTCTTCCCTTCAATCTTTCCCATAATTACCGTGCTTTCTAACTCCTCCTTCCTAATCACATGTCCAATGAAGTTATGTTGCCTTTTCATGATCTCACACATTATTTCTCTTTTTGTGTTTGCTCTGTTCATGACATCCTCGTTAGATATTCGTTTCATCCATGATATTCTTTGCATCCTCCTCAAAAACCACATCTCTGCTGCTTCATTCATTTCCTCATGTTACTAGATATTGTCCAACATTCTGAGCCATATAACATAACTGGATAAACGTAACATTTCAGTACTCTGAGGCGGGTTGTCATGCCTAGTTTAGTATTGGTCAGTATACTCTTCATTCTTGTAAAGTTATCTTTTGCCATCCCTATTCTTCTTTTGATGTCCATGTCGCACCTGCCATCTGATGTCACCCAGCTTCCTAAGTAGCAAAAGTTCTGTACTTGTTTTATGTCTTCCCCATTTATTCTCAGCCTGCAGATAGGATTCTGCTTCTTTTTGGATATCACCATACATTCTGTCTTTTTGCAATTGATAGACCCATTTTTGCACTTTATTCAACAACTATATCAATTAAGTTTTGTAGTCCTTCCTCCGTACTTGCAATTTACACAGTGTCACCCGCACATCTGAAATAATTGATGTTTTCACGGCCAACTTTGATTCCCAAGATATCTCTTACTTTCAATGGTAAAAAGCTCCTCTGTTCTTCAGGTGGATGTTTGAAAGCAAAGGACGGTACGATTATCATGGAAAAAGATGAGATTATGAACAGGTGGACTGAGTATATTCAGGAATTGTTTGAAGATGATGGAGGTGAAAAACCAGAAATTAAGAAAAACAATAAGATAAAGGGAATAATAATAATAATAAAACACAATAAAAATAACTATACAAGAGACCTTGTATTCTGTCTGGGTAGCCTCCAACCTGATGGCATGAATATCAATTTCTCCTTCCGGTAAAAAAAATTCCATTCCTATCCCCTATTCTGTTCCCCACTCTGGCCTTTTACCTCTACCTATCACCTCCCCCTGGGTCCCCTCCTCCCTATGGTCCCCTCTCCTCTCCTATCAGATTCCTTCCTCTCCAGCCTTTCCTACCCATCTGGCTTCACCTATCACGTTCTTGATATCCTCCTTTCCCTTCCCCACCCCACCACCTTTTTATTCTGGTGTCTTTCCCCTTCATTTTCAGTCCTGATGAAGGGCCTCAGCCCAAAATGTCAACTTCCTATCCATTTCCACAGATGCTCCCTGCCTTGCTGAGTTCCTCCAGCATGTTGTGTGGACATAGATTGATTGTGTGTCCATAAAGTGACCCTAGGCTGTATATAAGGTGACTGACGGGAAATAATAAAGTAGTGGTGTTATTGGGTGGAGGTGTTAATCAGTCTTACTGCTTGGGGAAAGTATCTGCTTTTGAGTCTGGTTGTCCTGGTGTAGCCTTCTCCCTAACGGGAGTGGGACAAAGAGTCCATGATCAGGGTGGGTGGCTTCCTTCATGATGTTACTGGCCTTCCTGTGACAATGCCCTTGATGGAGGGTAGGCTGATGCTGGTGATGGTGATGGACTGCAGGCAGATAGTAGGGTGCAAGGGCCATAACACGGTAGACAGCAAGGTTGAGAGTCCATTTTCTTGTACGTGGAGACAGTTGAGGAGTGATGCTTGAAGCTGTTCTTGAGCCTGCCGGCTTGTGCTTCTGGGTTTTTAATCTTCTTGCTGTTATTTTCTTGTTCTGTTTTGTTGTGTTCTCTGTTGTTCTGGTGTCAGAATCTGTGTGGTGACACTTGTGGCACATCCTTGGGTTGTGTTGGTTGTTAATGCAAATGATGCGTTTCACTGTATGTTTCAATGTCCATGTGATAAGTAAATCATAATCTGAAATCTGAATCTTCTGCCTGAAGGGAGAGGGGAGAAGAGAAAATGTTCTCAGTCTTTGATTATGCTGGCTACTTTACTGAGGCAACGAGAAATGTGGACAGAGCCCATGGAGGGGAGGCTGGGTTCTGCAATGTGCTGAGCTGTGTCCACAACTCTCTGTGGTTTCTTGCCGTTATGGGCCGTACCAAGCTGTGATGTTTCTGGATAGGATACTTTCTATGGAGCACTGATTCATGACTTGTGATCAAAGGCGATGAAATTTCAAAGTGGTTTTCACTGGATGTAAGTGCTTTGGAATGTGTATAAATTATGCTCTTTATAAAGTTTAAATTGCTGTTGTTAATGGTTTGGGCAGTTTCCTGAGATCATTTACACAACTCATGCAGATCTTTGATTCTTTAATCAGTTTGGGGTGTCTGGATGTGAGGGAGCGATGAGGAAGCAGTTAAGGGGCCAGAGGAAATGGCTGTGTAATGAGCCTCCGTCGGCTGAAGTGATGTAATAACTGCTTTAATACTCTGGAGAGCAGCCGAGGGTTCTTGACCAAATTCAAAAGAAAATGTTAATGAATTGGCGACGTTCCCAGCTACCCAGGCCGCTAGGGTATTGCAAAGTACTCAGGTAAAACTGGGCAAGTTCGGGAATGTCTGGGGCTGTTCAGAGATTCAACAGATTCCCAGGTGCAAAGCTGATTAAAGATTAGATTTATTTGTCACGTACGTCGAAACGTGCGTCGTTTGCATCAACAATCAAAGCACCCTGAGGATGTGTTGGGAGCAGTCCACAAGTGTCACCACACTTCCAGCACCAACATAGTATACCCACAACTTACTAATCACAACCCGTACGTCTTTGGAATGTGGGAGAAAATGGATCGCTTGGAGAAAACTGGGAGAATGTACCAACTCCCTCCAGACAGTGTTGGGATTGAGCCTGAGTTGCTGATGCTCTAGAGCGTTATATTGGCCACTACACTACCATGATGCTGAGGTTGCAGTGTGGCCTCGTGTTGCAAGCTGATGTATGGTGCTGTGCTGGTGAGTGAGGGGGACAGCTGCCACTCAGCATCCTGTGTTGTCCCCTCCAGATTGTTTCATGTCATTTCCAGTACACAAGTGTATCGAGGCCTCCGTCGGTCAGAATAAACCATGGATGTTGCACCCTAGCTGCCTGGATACGCAAGCCAGGGCTGTACGATATGGAGAGCAAGCTCCCCCTCTCCACGCACCTGATGAAGAAAATGGAACGCCAGAGACTGCCAGTTTGGCGCCAACATTGTCACGACTCGCCAATCTGCATCGAACTCAATGTAGGATTGCCTTAGGGACTCCAGGTCTGGACTTTTCCCTCGGGGTTTACTCCCGAAGCCTTCCCCATGAGTGGGTAGAGCCGCAAGGCAGCGGAGGTTTCAGATCAGAGTTTTCCTTCTCCTAGATGAGCTGCCAACCACGGCTGATAAGCCCCATCTGCCCAAAGCGACTGGTTTTAAGGCACCAGTAGCCCATCTTTTCCCCTTCTCCTGTCAGTGGAAACGGTTCCACCAGACTTAGTAGCTAAGCCACAGGGGAAGGCCAGGAGCTGGACTTGGTTGTCAGAGACTGTTTGAGACGCACACTATCGGGAGCATTTAATAGTTAGTGGGAGCTTGTCCCCACCACCCCCATCCTCCCCCACTCCACCCCACCCCACCCTGCAATGATAACCTTAAGGAATCAATATACAAGTGCATTGGAGAATGACATAATTGATACTTCGGATCTGATGCAGCATTTAAAAAAAAGAGAGGAAAAATTAACAAAAATAATCAGGGAAGCTCAGCTATGCTTCTACTTTCTGAGGAGGCTGAATGCAGCTGGGCGTTGCACATCTATACTCGCGTTGTTCTGCATTTATTTTTCAAAGTACATTTATTATCAAAGTGGGTATACTATATACAACCCGAAGATTTGTCTCCTTACAGCAGCTACAAAACCAAGACCCCCAATAGAACCCGTTAAAGAAGACCATTAAACATCCAGTGTGCAGGAAATAGAAACAAATCGTGCAAACAATTAAAGTAAGCAAATAACATTCAGAACTGAAGTTCACGGAAGTGAGTTCACAGCCGATGCAGAAGCCCGTTAGTTGCAGGTCGCTGCCTTAGTTCAGCGCAGAGACGTGTAAACTTCACGGAGCGGTGAGCTGACCTTTGACCCCTCCTTCACCTCTGGCCGTGCCACCCTGACCTTTTCAATCTGGCCTGGTGTTTACATCGGTCAAACAGCAGGTTGGTCCTCGCTCTCTGACCTGGCCCCTCCCTCTTGGATACACTCTTGGACCCAGGACCGAGAACGAGGAACGACCTGAGGGGTTTTAAAAATTTGCAGAAGAGGGAACTCTACCCCACAACGCCCCTTTCCAGTGCTGGTCCCTGGTTTTGACTGAAGTGCTGATCACCTCATCGCTGTTTGTGGGCACTAGTGTCTGATTTTTGTATCTCAGTGTGGTGACTGCCCTCCCGCAGGATGACTCTGACTGCGGCATCTGGGAGTCACATGCAAGTGGAAGTTGATCCTTCATGTGAAGCTGTTAGGGAGCATTCTGGAGTTAAGTGAATAGGGAAGATATTAATTCAGGTGAGAACCAGTCTTAAATTCTTAATGTTGATTGTAAATTGCAGACTGTATATTGAAGTTAAAAGTATGCCTTTGCACTGTCTGCAGAGCACAGACTAAGAGATATAGTTTGCAAAGTGGTAACTGTGAGAGATTCACTTTAGATTCAGCCAGACGTTAAGACAATAGGGTTGTGATAACTGGCCTGCAGCAATCCAGGTAACATTGGGCTAGGTTATTTGCACTATTGCGACTGAGTTCAATTTGTCAGGCTAGACTGATGCTGTCACTTAGCAGATCAAACACAGTCATAGGGGTGACAGGGTGGAGATACATCTCTACAAAAGGAGGTATAAGGCACTCCTTCCCTCCGCTAACTTGCAGGTCATCCATGTAGCACCTGCTTAGCCTCCACTGCGATCAGGGTCACGTGAAGCCTTGGGAGCAGGTGGTGGATGGTCGTATGAGCAGCCGGTGCACATCACATGTGACCACTGACACCAGGCAGACAACCTCTGAAGAGTATTGATAATGGTTGGGGTCACCCGTCTTGTAAAGACACTGCCCAGAAGAAGGCAATGGCAAACCACTTCTTTGCAAAGAACAATCATGGTCAAAGACCACGATCGCTGATGTCATACAACACAGTACATAATGATAATGATGGTGATTGTAAGGTTGGAGAGTCAGCTCGCGCAGACATTAATCCTGGATGTCTTCAGGAATTTTTAGACAATCTGTGTGAATTAGTTTGTTCCAGCAGGGGTGTTTGAACATGCAGAGGTGTCTCCCACTCTAGATATGCAATTCAAAGCAAGCATTGTCAGCCCGAAGTATTGAAGTAAATGATTTCATTGTAACCATTGAAATGGTTTAGAATCACCTATTGATCTTGAGGGTATTGAAAACGTGATGTACTTAAGGATTTATGAGACTCCACCACGAGTGTCTATAGGAGAACGTCTCCTCATGGTGATGAATAAAAGCTTGTATCTCACCAGGTTCTGTGTCTCTCTGGTGTCTTTGATCACAGCTACAACAGAGCTTGTGACTGTTCTACTCTGTTGTTGCTCTATGTATTATTTATGTATATTACTGTCATTTACAGTAATTATGCGTTGTGATGTTCTGCAAAACAAGACATTTCATAATGTATGTCAGTGTTAATACAGTAAACCTGACGAAGGGTCTCGGCCCAAAACGTCGACTGTACCTCTTCCTATAGATGCTGCCTGGCCTGCTGCGTTCACCAGCAACTTTTATGTGTGTTAATAAACCTGATTTTGATTCTGACTGTGGGCGACAGACTGTACAGATGACGTTGAGGTTGAGGGGAATTAATGCTGCGGGGGGGGGGGCTAGGAATGGGGAAAGCCCAGACCTTGCCTTTCCCATTGTGCTGCGAATCTGCACTTGGAACATTGTACACAGTTTGTAGAACATAGAACTTTATACCACAGTTCAGGCTCTTCGGCCCATAATGTTGTGCTGACCTTTTAACCTACCCTAAGATCAATCTAACCCTTCCCTCCCAAATAACCCTCCTTTTTTTTTCCTATTATCTATGTGCCTGTCTTAAGAGTCTCTTAAATCTCCCTTATGTATCTGTCTCTACCACTTCCCCTGGCAGCGCGTTCCACCACCCACCACTCTTTGGGTAGTAAAGATAAATCAACCTCTGACATTCCCCTATACTTTCCTCCAGTCATCTTAACATTACGCCCTCTTGGATTAGTCACTTCTGATCTGGGAAACATCTCTGCCTCTCCGCTCGATCCATGCCTCTTATCGTCTTGTATAACTCATTCGGGCTGCCACTGTAGGAAACCCGTTATTAAACTGAGAGGCAGCGAAGATGCTGCCAGGACTTGAGGTACTGAGTTGTAGGAACTCTTTCTCGTTCCAGCAGTTTCATGGTCACCACTTGTTCATTCCAGATGTAATTAATTTTAATTCTGTAGCTGGGAAGTGGGGCACCTGCGCACACGTATGCAGATCACCAGCTGCTAGTCCAGTAACTTCACCTTTCTCTCTCTGCCTTATCTCGAGATGCAGCATGGAACAGACCCCTCAGGCCAACCAAGGTGTGATGCCCAGCACCCTGCCAGTTTAACCCTAACCTAAACATAGGTACAGTTTACAATGACCAATTAAAATACTAACCGGTACATTTTCGGACAGTGTGAGGAATGGACGAGCTTGGTTACAGAGGATGCTGGAATTGAATTCTAAACTCCACTGCCCTGAACTGAAATAGCGCCGCGCTAACCACTACCATTACACCATCCTCTGATCTCTTCCCCTCATTGGAGGGAAGATTCGGGGGTAGTGAATTCTTCATCGGGGAGAGTTTAATAGCTAGTGAGTTGGGGAGGGAGCTGAGTGACTGGAGGACACAGGGTGATGGGGTTCAGGCAGAGGGAAAATGAGGGGGATGCTTTTTGCACGGACACTTACCGATCTGGGAGGTGTTGCCTGAACAGGCGGTGGAGGCAGGTTCAAAAGGAACGCTAAAAATAGACAAGGTATTTGTAAAGGAAATGTTTCAAGGTTTGTTCAGCAGGAGCAGCTCTTAGAGTTCCACATCATGGAAATAGGCCATTCAGCCCGACCTGTCTGTGCTAGCTAAGCTAGTCCTGTTGGCCTGTATTTGACCCCCTACACCTTTCCTATTGGTGTAACTGTCCGAATGTCTTTTTAAGTGTTGGTGTAGCTACCTGCGCCACTTCCCCTGTCAGCTCATTCTGCGTGCCCAGCACCCTCTCTGGCGGTGCCAGGATGTGTGACGACACATTGCGGGCTGCGCCTAGCACGCCCTCGGGTGTGTTGGTTGTCAACACAAACAACACATTTCGCTGTGTGTTTTGATGTGATAGATAAGCTTCAGAATCAGAATCAGAATCAGGTTTATTATCGCTGGCATGTGACATGAAATTTGTCAACTTAGCAGCAGCAGTTCAATGTAATACATAATCTAGCAGAGAGAAAAAAATAAAATTAAAAAAAATAAACAAGTAAATCAATTACGTATATTGAATAGATTTAAAAAAACGTGCAAAAATAGAAATGCTGTATATTTTTAAAAAAGTGAGGTAGTTTCCAAAGATTCAATGTCCATTTAGGAATCAGATGGCAGAGGGGAAGAAGCTGTTCCTGAATCGCTGAGTGTGTGCCTTCAGGCTTCTGTATCTCCTACCTGATGGTAACAGTGAGAAAAGGACATGCCCTGGGTGCTGGAGGTCCTTAATAATGGACGCTGCCTTTCTGAGACACCGCTCCCTGAAGATATCCTGGGTACTTTGTAGGCTAGTGCCCAATATGGAGCTGACTAGATTTACAACCTTCTGCAGCTTCTTTCGGTCCTGTGCAGTAGCCCCTCCATACCAGACAGTGATGCAGCCTGTCAGAATGCTCTCCATGGTACAACTATAGAAGTTTTTGAGTGTATTTGTTGACATGCCAAATCGCTTCAAACTCCTAATAAAGTATAGCCGCTGTCTTGCCTTCTTTATAACTACATTGATATGTTGGGACCAGGTTAGATCCTCAGAGATCTTGACACCCAGGAACTTGAAGCTGCTCACTCTCTCCACTTCTGATCCCTCTATGAGGATTGGTATGTGTTTCTTCGTCTTACTCTTCCTGAAGTCCACAATCAGATCTTTTGTCTTACTGACGTTGAGTGTCAGGTTGTTACTATGGCACCACTCCACTAGTTGGCATATCTCACTCCTGTACACCCTCTTGTCTCCATCTGAGATTCTACCAACAATGGTTGCATCACGAAAGGTTAATCTGCAGATCCCCTTTAAATCTCTCCTCTCACCTGGATCCCGTGCCATCTAGTTTTCGAATCTCATTTGCTGGGAGAAAGCCAGGGGCATTTATCCTGTAGATTCCCCTCGTCCCCCTCTCACCCTATCTGTGCCCCTCCTGCTTTCCTATTGCTCTATAAGCTCACTCCAGTGCACCCGGGGAGACTGTGCCGGAGGCATTGTGGCACGGCGGGGTTGGGGGCAGCCCGCCCCGTCCCTGCTGCTCTCCAGCGTTCCCTCGGTGGAAGAAAGGTGGATTGCGTTCATCTGCAGCTGTAGTATGAAGGACTGCTGCAGACTTGTTCTTACAGAAACGTGGCTCTGGGACGTTATCCCATGCACCCATCAATTTACAGGCCATGACACAGGGACTTGGGCGGCATGGTAACGTAGTGGTTAGCAGAACACTATTATAGCACCACCCTCACAGGTTCAATTCCTGCCGTTGTCAGTAAGGAGTTTGTATGTTTTTTTTGTGAGTAAGTAGCATGTGTATACAGGTATGTCTATATATTATAGTAACTGTGTTCTCCTGCTGTTGTACTTATGGAGGGACGTGGTCTGGGTGCAGGTCAGTGGAAGCAGGCAGTTTAAGTGGTTTGGCATGGACTCGATGGGCTGAAGGGCCTGTTCCTGTGTTGTACTTTTCTATGCCTCTATAACTCTATAAAAAGTTAAATAAGCAGCATAAAAAGAGCGAAGAATAGTGAGGTAGTGTACATGTGTCCATTCAGAAACCTGATGGTGGTGGGGAAGAAGCTGTTCCTGAATCGTTGAGTGTGTGTCTTCAGGCTCCTGATGGTAGCAATGAGAAGGGCGCATGTCCTCGGTGATGGGGTCCTCAATGGTGGAAGCCACCTTTTTGAGGCATCGCCTTTTGAAGGTGCACTTAATGTCCTCTGTGGTTTCTTGTCGTTTTGCATTGGATGGTCTAACTGGGTTTTGTCTCTTGTCAATGTTTCAGGGTCAACGATGCGCAAGGGAGAACATTAGCTCACTTGGTCAGGGCTGAGGTGTGAGAATCCCACTTCATTGTGCTGGGGGGACGAGGCCATGGGTGAGAATGACAGCGACAAGAGCAACCAGGCCGGGCAGCTCTTTGAAAACTTTGTGCAGGCGTCGACTTTCCGGGGAACGCTGCAGGCCTTCCACATCCTTTGCCGCCAGCTGGATCTCGACCCCCTGGAGCACCAGATGTTCTACTGCAACCTGAAGTCAAGGGTCAACACCTGGAAGGCCAAAGCCCTTTGGAACAAGCTCGACAAACAGAGCAATCACAAGGAGTACAAGAAGGGCAATGCGTGCCCTGACACACAGGTGAGGCATGTTTACACACAGTGGCCCTCCACTATCCAGGGCAGTTGGTCAGCTCATGTCCAAACCAATGCAGCGTGTTGGAAACAGGACCAGTGTTGGAATTGGTTTAATATTATGTTATTATTATTGCTTGTGCAAACCACAGTGAGAAGCTTTCACTTAGTAAATCATAGGAGCAGAATTAGGCCATTTGGCTCATCAAGTCCACTCCACCATTCTATCATGGCTGATATTTTTTCCTCACCTCATTTCCCACCTCCTCCATCCACCTTCCCCTCACCTGGTCTCACCTGTCACCTGCCAGCTTGCAAAGTGAGTAGAGCAGGGGGCTAAGCATACAGCTTTGTGGTACACCTGTGCTGATGGTGATTGTGGAGGAGATGTAGTTACCTTCAGAACTGACTGGGTTCTGCAAGAGAGAAAATTAAGTATTCAGTGGCACAAGGAGGTATTGAGGCCAAGGTCTAGGATAGGGGTTCCCGAGGGATTCTTGGACTCCCAAGTTGGAAATCCCTGATCTGGAATAGTTTGAGGGGATGATAGTATTGAATGCCGAGCTGTAGTCAATGAAGAGCATAATGGTGTATGCACCTTTGCTGTCCAGATGCTCCAGGGTTGAATGAAGAGGCAATGAAATGGCATCTGCTGTGGACCTGTTGCACCAGTTTGAGATCAGAGTTTTCCTTCTCCTAGATGAGCTGCCAGCCACAGCCGATGAGCCTCATCTGCCCAGAGCGACTCGTTTAAAGACCCGCCTTTGTCCTTTCTCCTGTCAGTAGAAATGGTACCAATGGGCTTAGCAGCTAAGCCACATGTGAAGGCCAGGAGTCAGACTTGGTTGTCAGAGGCTATTTGAGACACATGCGATTGGGAGCATTTAATAGGTAGTGGGAGTTTATCCCCACTACCCGCCCCCTGCTATAACAAACTTAAGATGTGAAGGGAGAGTTGTACGTAATGAAAGGTTTGAAGGGACGAAAGGGGGAGACGTATCCTTAAAGAATGCAGGAATCCAGTTCAAACTGACAGTTCTCATGCTGCACTGTGGTACGAACAGGCCTTGTGTGCAGGTTGTCTGAGAAGCTAAGGGACATTTAATAAAAGCCAGACTCACTTGTGTAAAAGTGCGGTGACCCAGCAGAGATAACCTCTGAATTCCAGAGATCTGGATTGCCACCTTAAATGGCAAGAGGAGCAAGAATGTCTGCGGCCTCCTCCCTTCCTCAGTCCCGGGCTATTTTGGGATGCTGTCCCTGCACTGAGAACAGAATTCCACGGATTTTTGTGCTGTGGGGCTGTGACAGCCTCTGGTGCTGATCACTGGCACAGGGGACACTCTGGGCTGCGAGAGGGGTCAGCATTCCCCAGGGAGACCTCAACCCTGCCACAGCTGAGCACAGACGCCGGGTGAGTGATCAGCACCGAGGCAGAGACGGTCACTGGAAACAACCTCACACCAGCACTCACAGCCCATCCAAATGTCCCGGTATTGAGCTGTGTCAGTGCTATTGAAATGCAATCCTTTGTCATCCTCTCTTTTCCAGACTCAAACATACTCTTCCTCATGTCCCCTCCCCCACTGTTACCCCCACTCTGTCACCCCTCTTTCCCCAGTCTTTCCCACTTTTACCCCCACTATGTTCCTCTGTCCTCCTCCTTCCTCCCTTCCACCTGCTTGCGCTCTCTGTCCCCTTTCCCCCCTTCCCCATCCTTTCTCTCCCCTTCTATTGCCCCACTCCTCTGTCTTCCCCCGCCACTGTTTCCCCAACCCCACCACAATGTTTTCCCTCCTTGTCCCTAACCCATATGTCTTTGGAAAGTGTGAGGGAACCAGAGAACTCCAAGGAAGTCATGTGTCTCAAGGAGAATACTTAAACTCCTCCTCCTCCCCCTCCCCGTTCCCACCACTTCCCACCACTTCCCCATTCACCCTCCATCCATAACCCATATGCCTCTGGAACGTGGTCACGGGTACAACCTGCTTACAGATGCTGGCAGGAATTGAACTCTGAACTCGGAAATGCCCTGGGCTGTAATTGCATCGTTCTAACCACTGCACTATCGTGGCACCCTGTGTGAACAGTGCGCAGGACCTCGGACCAAACCAATGTTCCATTTTTATCTGCTTTACCTTAAACGTTGTTACCATTTCCCACAGGCCGCACGGCAGCTAGTTTGTTCCGAGCAAGCTTCCAGTTCAAGCACTGTGAAAGTGTCCGGTGCTCTCTGTTACCAGTGTTGGTTTGAAGGGCGTGTGTCACCCCCAGAACTCTGGGGGAACGTCCATAGTGTTGACAACATCGATACATTTGCTAATTCTGCATCAGTCAGCGAGGAGCTGTCGAACGGTCGTGGAGCGGTCAGCATGATGCTATTACCGCTCGGGGCGCCGGAGTTCAGCCTTCAATTCCAACATCATCTGTAAGGTGTCTACACATCCTCCCTGTGGAATGCTTGGATTTCCTCCGGGAGCTGTGGTTTCCTCCCACATTCCAAAGGTGTACCGGTCAGTAGGTTAATTGGTCATTGTAAGTTGTCCTGGGAAGGAGTGCCCTTGGTAGTGATGAGGCTTGGTTTAAGTTGGGGGTTTGCTGGGCAGTGCAGCTCGAAGGATGAAAGGCCTGTTCCATGCTGTATCTCTAAATTAATCAACACGATATCACTCAATCATCAATTCAATTCGGAAAAGTGTTAAATGATTCACTTTGGCACATCAGACTCCAAGGCAGAGCAGAGGGTCAGGGTTAATGTTAGAATGCTTAGCAGCGTGGAGGGACAGGGGCATCTTGGTGTCCATGTCCATACGACACCATGCTAGTCCAGTTCACTGGTTCATTAGTGGGACTGACAGTGGAGGAGCTGGGTAGCCTCGGTTGTTATGGGGACCAGGCCCTCATTCCTCTTGCGGCTGCCCAGGGAAGGAGTCTCTGAAGCTGATGTGGGAGAGGGCTGGAGTCCTTACTGGGTTGGGAGGGTGGGGGGCTTGTGGCTCCTCCTGTCAGTGCTGCCCTCCAGTGTTCGCTCGATGGAAGATGAGTTGGACTGTGTTCATTTGCGGCTGCACCAGCGTGTGATGAGGAACTGCTGCACCATCAATCTACAGGCCATGACACTCAGGGACTTGGGCTTTAGTATTATTTTTATACATTTTTTATAACTGTGTTTTTCTGCTATTGTAATTATATGTGCCTTGTGCTGTGTGTGAGTGTTGGTATTGTGTTTTGCACCTTGGTCCCCTGAGAATTGCTGTTTCATTGGGCTGTATTCATGGGTATGGTTGAATGACAATTAAACTTGAACTTGAGTAGGACAGCTGGGAAAGTGGGTAGAGAAATGGCAGATGGGTTTTAACCTAGACTAGATGTATTTTGTGAAGTTAAATCAGGCTGGACTTGGTGCCTTGAGGAGTCGTGTAACACAGTGAGACCGAGATGTACAGGTAGAGTACATAGTTTGCTGAAAGTGGTGACTCAGACAGACAGGATGCTGAAGGGAGAATATGGCGTGTTTGCCTTTATCAGACAGGGCACTGAGTACTTCAGGTTACAGCTGTGCAAATCTAGCAGCATGGTAGCATAACGCTCTACAGCGCCAACAATCAGAAGCTCGGTGTTCAACTCCCACCGCTGTCTGTAAGGAGTTTGAACATTCTCTCTGTAACCATGTAGATTTCCTCCGGGTGCTCTGGTTTACTCCAACATCCCAAAAGACATGCAGGTTGGGTTTAGTAAGCTGTGAGAGTGCAATGCTGCTGTCGTAAGCACAGCAACACTTGCGGGCTGCCCCCAGCACATCCTCAGACTGCTGGTCGTTGACGACACCAATACACGCGATTCTTTGCGTGTAGTTCCAAGGGGCTCCATCAAATGCTCCTGTTTAGGACTGCCAGAGCCGAAACCCACAGTAACAACCATGGGTTCTTTAGTAAGATTATGTATTGCAATATACTGCTGTCGCAAAATGCCCATTTCATGACACATGCCAGTGATATTAATCCTGAATCTGATGCAAACAGCACATCTCACTGTACATGTGACAAATAAAGCTACTCTTTCATCTTGAAAGTCAGAGTGCCATGCTTAGCATGATGTTGTTTTAGCTCGGGGATCAGAGTTCAGTCCCAGCTTCGTCTGTATGTCCTCCCTGTGGAATGTGTGGGTTTCCTCCCACAGTCCACAGACGTACCGGTTAGTAGGTTAATTGGTCATTGTAAATTGTTCCGTGATTAGGTTAAGGTTAAGTCAGGATTGTGTGGCATTACTGGAGCAACGTGACTCAAAAGGCCTATTCCGCGCGGTAGCTCTAAATAAATGAAATAATCTGCATCTAATAACTGAGAAGCAGCTGTAGTTAAATTCAGATTAAAAAACTGAATGTTGTACAGTATCCCAACCCTTGCCTGCATGTTCTGTGTTCCCAGGCAAAGTCCATCTATTGCATTACAGCTCTGGGTTAGCGAGTGTCTGAATTGTTCAGAGCTATGATCACCTTGACTGGGAACCAGCAAACTTACTGCAGTGCCTTATTTGGTCTGCAGTTAACATGATGTGAATTAGTCATTCTACAGTTGTAGAGCTGGCTCATTCTGACTCACGCCCATCTCCTCTTGTTTAATCATCATCTCAGCCCCACGCAGGTGGAACCAATTCTCTCCGGTTAGTTGGAGCCTTGAAGAAACTCTCCCATATCAGTCATGAGCAAAGCTTCAACATTCTGGTCAAGGGATTCTGGTTTCAAAAGATCTCGATGCATCATCCAGAGCAGTACTGGGGGGGGAGGGGGGAGGTCACATTATATCCACCTCAACCACTTCCACTGGGGCTCATTACCCACCCAAAAAGTTAAGTCTTTCCCCTCTCAAAGCCCTCTAGTATTAGGTTCCCTATCATGGGCAAAAGACTGACCTTTCACCTTACCTCTGCCTCTCTTGATTTTATAAATTTTATAAGGTCATGCGCTCAGCTTCCTTTGCTCCAGGGAAACCTGTCCTAACCTATTCACCCTTTCCTTATAACTCCAGCCCCCCCCCCACCCCCCACCAGTCCTGTGGAACTTTCCTTCACTCTCTCCAGCCTCATCATGTCCTTCCTGTGGCGTGGTGACCAGAACTGGACAAAATGCTCCCAGTGAGGCCTCATCAATATCTTGTACAGCTAGAACGTGATGTGCCAACTCTTGTACTGAATGTCCCAGCCGATGGAGACAAGTGTGCCAGATGTTTTCTGCACCGTCTTGTCCGAAGCTGGATTTATACTTCTGCGTCAACGCGACGCCGTGAGTATTGCGTCACTGCAAACCCTACACAGAGCCTGACGCGCACCTCTCCCAAAATGTAACTGCACATCATGGCAACGCGGAACGCAACAACTGTGATTGGTCCGCTTGGTAGCATCGTATTTCATCCTGGGCTGCAATAGCTTCCCATTGGGCGACTGAAGGGCAGGGAAGGAACTCTAGCTGTGATGCTTTCCATAAAGCTCTACAGAACTCCGAAATTATGGAGGACACATTTCGCTTTTATGAAAAAAGACTCTCGCTTCTTGTTTACCCCGAGAAAGACTACCATGACCATGAAGCCTTGCACAGGCAGGTGTGTGAGCATGTGCAATGTGCCCAAATTGCAGAGCGACACAGACACACCAACTCACAAGTATAAATGCTCACAACGCGCGTAGGCCACTTGCATAGGTTACGGTGTCGAGTTGACGTAGAAGTATAAATCAGGCTTAACTGTGCCTCCACCTTGAGGGAGCTACGTTCAGTGGCCACTCTGCTGGGTACAAGTATGGAACCCAGCGCGGTCCGCTGCTGTTGTTCAGAGATGCTCTCCTCCACACCACTGTTGTAACATGGTTACTTTAGTTACTGCCACCTTCCTGTCAGCTTGAACCAGTCTGGCCATTCTCCTCTGACCTCTCTCATTAACAAGGCGATTTCACCCACAGAACTGCTGCTCACTGGATGTTTTTTGTTTTTTTTTGTACTATTCTCTGTCAACTCTAGAGACTGTTGTGTGTGTGAAAATCCCAGGAGATCAGCAGTTTCTGACATGCACAAACCACCCTGTCTGGCACCGACAATCATCCATGCTCAAGGTCACTTTTTCTCCATTCTAATGTTTGGTCAGAAAATGTTTGATAAACTGAACCTTTTGACCACGTCCGCATGCTCCATGCTCAAGGTCACTTTTTCTC
This sequence comes from Mobula hypostoma, assembly GCF_963921235.1. Taxonomy (NCBI): domain Eukaryota; kingdom Metazoa; phylum Chordata; class Chondrichthyes; order Myliobatiformes; family Myliobatidae; genus Mobula; species Mobula hypostoma. The sequence continues at coordinate 2,843,701 of NC_086107.1, forward strand.
CATTCTAATGTTTGGTCAGAAAATGTTTGATAAACTGAACCTTTTGACCACGTCCGCATGCTCTTCTGCATTGAGTTGATGCCACATGATTGGCTGATTAGATATTTGCATTAACGAGCAAGGGTACCAAATAAAGTGGCTACTGTGTGTATGTACTTCTATCCCTAGACTGTCTATTTTACGACACTCCACAGCGTCCTGCCAATGCCTGTGTAAGTCCTGCCCTGCTTTAACTTCCCAAGATGTGTCACTTTGCTTTTGTCCGAGTTAAATTCCATCTGCCATTCCTTGGCCCACTTCTCCAGTTGATCTAAATCTGCTTATAACGTTAGTCAACCTCACACTAGGATAGTGGTGAGCAAAATTCTACTCAGTGCTAGTGACCAGGGTTCAATTCCCGCAGCCGTCTGTAAAGAGTTTGAATGTTCTTCCTGTGGCCAGGTAGGTTTCCCATGGTTCGCCCTCCCATCCTCAAGATGTGCGGGTTAGTAGGACGTGGGTGTAATTGGGCAGTGCACACTCATTGGGGTGGAAGGCCTGTTACCATGCTGCATCTCTCTCACGGTGGTGTCTGAAAAGAGGATGCTGTCTAAGTTGCATGCCATCTTGGTCGATGTCTCCCATCCACTACATAATGTACTGGGTGGACACAGGAGTACATTCAGCCAGAGACTCATTCTTCCAAGATGCAGCACAGAGCGTCATAGGAAGTCATTCCTGCCTGTGGCCATCAAACTTTACAACTCCTCCCTTGGAGGGTCAGACACCCTGTGCTGATAGGCTGGCCCTGGACTTATTTCATAATTTACTGGCATAATTTACATATTAGTATTTAAGTATTTATGGTTCTATTACTATTTATTATTTATGGTGCAACTGTAACGAAAACCAATTTCCCTCTGGGATCAATAAAGTATGACTATGACTATGAAAAAGACAGAACTTCTTCAGCTAGAGGGTAGTGAATCTGTGGAATTCATTGCCTCAGGGTGCTGTAGAGGCCAAGCCATTGGGTATATTTAAAGCAGAGGTTCATAGGTTCTTGATTAGTCAGGGTGTCAAAGGTTATGGGGAGAAGGGAGGAGAACAGGGTTGAGAGGAATAATAAATCAGCCATGATGAAATGGCAGAACAGACTAGGTGGGCTGAGTGGCCTAATTCTGCTCCCATGTCTTATGGTCTTGTGGTCTAAGAAATTACTACATTAAGTAATATATACCCATGCTCATGTCAACCACAAATTTGGAGATGATCTCATTGTTTGTGGGTGATTTCTGTGCACAGTACAGCCTCAATGTCTCCAGCAGTACAGGGTTGACTTCATTCCAAAGCCACTGAAAAGCTTTGGGAGGTTATAAAAGACAGAAGAAACTTTCCACCTTCCGCCCCTTCTCCTCCCACTCCCTAGGAGGTGACCAAGATGAAGTCTCATTATCTTTAAATCTGGGGATGAAGACAGACATAAGGCCATCAAAACAAACCAAGGAAGAGAGGCAAATGATCTCAGGTAGATGGTGAACGAGGGACTGACATCAGTAAATTCTTTACACAAGAAGTGGAGAGCCAGCACCTTAACCCCGGGCGGCAGAGCACATCTGTATAGAGTGATCAGTAGAAAGTGCAGGGGGATGTCAGAGGTACACAGAGTGGTGGGTGTATGAACCCCTACCAGGGGTGGTGGTACAGACAGGTACATTAGGGGCATTTAAAAAAACTCTTAGATATACACATGGACCATAGAAAAACGGAGGGCTATGTAGGAGGGAAGAGTTAGATTGAACTTGGAGTTGGTTAAAGGGTTAGCACAACACAGTGAATGAAGGGCCTGTATCATGCCGGAATGTTCTGTGGGATGTGGGGCAATGGAAGTCAAATGCCTCAGTTCATGAAGATTTACATGAAGAATCACAAGAACTTTCCTCATTGTGACCATTTCATAATTCTCTTCATACAAACACATGGCTAAATGATTACTTTAAACTTGAAAGGAGGTGCCTGTGGGGCTATTTAAAGACAGATAAGCATTTGGTGCCTTGATAGTGTAACGGTTAGTGCAACGCTTTTACAGCTAGGGGCATCAGAGTTCAGAGTTCAATTCCAGTGCTGTTCTGAAAGGAGTCTCTGTTCCTCCTCCCCGTGGAACATACGGGTTTCCCCGGGTGATCTGGTTCCCTCCCACAGTCTAAGAGCATGCTGGGTAGGCCGATTGGCCATTGTAAATCGTCCCGTGATTAGGTTAGGGTTAAACTAGGGTTGTTGTGGGTTGCCGGGGTGCTGTGGATCGAAGGGTTGGAAAAGCCTACAATGTGCAGTATCACTGAATAAATCAATCAATACTGGAGAAGACACGTACAAAATGAGAGCGTGACGGTTTATAGGAGATGTGCGAGGCAAGTGTTTTTAACACATGGTGGTGGGCACCTGGAACGTGGTACATTAAGAATTCAAGAGGCTTTACGATAGGCTGGTAGATGTGCAGTGAATGGAGGCGTGTGGACATTGTGTAGGCAGAATGGATTGGGTAGACATTCAATTAGCTAGCATAGCCATGGTGGGCCAAAAGGCCTGTTCCTGTGCTGTATTGTTCTGTGTTCTGAGAGAGTTTCTTTAGCCAGAGGGTGGTGAATCTGTGGAATTCACTGCCATGGACAGCTGTGGAGACCAAGTCATTGGGTATATTTAAAGATGAAGTTGATAGGTTCTTCATTAGTCAGGCAGTCAAAGGCTAAAGGGAGAAAGCTGGAGAATGGGGATGAGAGGGATAATTAATCAACCACAATGGAATGGTGGAACAGATTCGATAGGCCAAATGGCCTGATTCTGCTCCTGTGTCTTGTGGTCTTCTTGTGTTCTAGGGTTTAGTGGGGAGATTCTGGGGTGGTTGAATCCTCGAATCAGTGAAGTTTTCTGTGACAGGTGAGTTGTAGAGTCATAGAGCACTGCAGAACTGAAGCAGGCCTTTCAGCCCATCTAGAGGGTACCCATTTAAAACAGGGATGAGGAGAAATTTTTTTAGCCAGAGGGTCGTGGATTTATGGAATTCGATGCCACGTACAGCTGTGGAGGCCCGATCATTGAGGGTGTTTAAGGAGGAGATTGACAGGTATCTAATTAGTCAGAGTATCAAGGGATATGGGGAGAAAGCCGGAAATTGGAACTAGATGGGAGAATAGTTTAGCTCATGGTGGAGTGGTGGAGCAGACTCGATGGGCTGAATGGCCTGCTTCTGCTCCTTTGTCTTGTGACCTTGTTCATGCTGAACTGTTATTCTGCTCAGTCCCAACTACCTGCACCTGGGCCATAGTCCTCCATAGCCCATCCAAGTACCTATCCAAATTTCTGTTAAACATCCACGGCTCTTTCAGCAGCTCATTCTACACTTGCACCACCCTCTGAGTGAAGAAGTTCTCCCTCAGGTTCTCCTTAAGTATTTCACCTTTCACCCTTAACCCATGACCTCTAGTTCTAGTCTTGCCCATCCTCAGTGGAGAAAGCTTGTTTGCATTAATCTAGTCTATACCCCTTATAATTCTGTATACTCCTCATTCTGTGCCGTGTTGTATCACGTGGGCGATCATGGTCTCCCATCTGTCTTTAACCTGAGAAGTTCTAAGTTCTTAAAAACGTTTACCTGTCCATCCCTTGATGTAACTCAAGTCAAGTCACTTTTATTGTGATTTCAACCATAAGCTGCTAGTACAGTACACAGTAAAAACAAAACAACGTTCCTCCAGGACCATGGTGCTACATGAAACAACACAAAGCCACACTAGACTACGTGAAACAACACAAAACTACCCTAGACTACATGAAACAACACAAAACTGCACTAGACTACGTGAAACAACACAAAACTACATTAGACTTCAGACCTACACGGGACTACATAAAGTGCACAAAACAGTGCAAGACAGTACAATAATTAATAAACAATAGACATAGTAAAGGACAAATTACAATATAATAAATGATGTAAATGCAGATGTAAATGTAAGTGTAAACAATGTAAACAATGTTTTAGAATGCAAACAAGTCATGAATGTCATGCACTGTCAACCGCAACTGTTTCTTCAATCATTTTTTCCCTATCGTGCCAGATGTGCAAGCTTCTCTTTGCTTAGTACATATCCCAGAAGTTCCAGCTGCCGTTTCCTGATTGATGATATCAGCTCTCTTCTTATTCCGGCTTTTTGCAGCACTTCCTCATTTGTTAGTCTGTCCTTCAAATCTCTCCTCATTCTCACACTCCAGGGATTAAAGTCCACAACATGAGAGATTCTGCGTATCCGGAGTAACACACAAAAATTCTGGAGGAACTCAGCAGGTCAGGCAGAACCTATGAAGGGGACGAACGAGTCGACATTCCAGGTCGAGACCCTTCATCAGGATTGACCAATTCAACCTTTCCTATAGCTCAGATCCTCCATTCAATGTCCTTTTAAATTTTCTCTGCGCTCTTTCAATCTTACTGATATCGTTCCTGTAGCTGGTGACCAGAACTACACTTAATAATTCCAGCTCACCAATGCCTTATACCATTTCAGCACAACAGCCTAACTGGTGAGGCTTTGAGTTGTCCCAGCGTAATTGTACTCTGGCTGAGTTTGGAATGAGAGTGGGCTGTGTGTGGATATCTCAAAGTGTTGCTAACTATTGCCAAGAGTCTCATTACAGAACATGTGGAAAATATTTGGTGAGGTACCAAGAAACCTCCTCAGCTTCCCAGTAATTGCCGTGTTTGCAAAAGGTTGCAACTTCTCAGGCCTTTTATAGAAGTAGAACAGAATGGGACAGGATCAGGCTCTTTGGCCCACAGTGTTGTGCTAAACCAAATGCAGTCCTCCACAAAAGACTTGGGCACAGATAGATGTAGTTCGGGTGTCTACGACCTTTACACAGTGCTGTATATGTCAATGTGGAGTGGGCAGCGAGTTTGTAAATCTGGCAGGAACAAAGGATGTTGGGAATGGTGAGGGTGGAGTGCCGTGGGAGGGGTGTGGAACAGGTGGCAGAGAAAGAATGCCAAAGGCTGGCCTGGTGGGGGTGGGTAGGTGGGTACAGACACTCCCAGCCCTGGGACACCAGGCAAGATCATTTGATTCCAGACAATTGGTTTATTGATCATTACAGAATGTCTCTCTGGCATTTCCCGCTCCATCCTCTCTCCCTTCCCCCCTTCAGACCACAATAAAGACCCATATCAAAATCAGGTTTATCATCACTCACATACTGTACGTCTAAGTCATGAATTTTTCTTTTGCAGCAGCAGTACAGTGCAATACATAAAATTACTACAGTACTGTGTAAGAGTCTTGGGCATCCTCACTGTGAATACTTGCCTAAGACTTTTGCCCAGTAGTGTATGTTAGTCATCAAATGGCCAGTGGAACCTTGCCCAGACATAGTTCCCAGAGCTGTGTTCCTATTAATAAAACCTGACTTTGAACTGATCTGAAGCCCATCGTTTGACAAGTGTTCTATTTATTTATTTAGTGATACAATATGGGGTAGGCTCTTCCACCCCTTCGAGCCACACCACCCCAACAACCCGCATATCTGATTAACCCTAACCCAATCACAGGACAACTTTCTATGACTAGTTAACCTAACCTAGAGTCTTTGGACTGTGGGAGGAAATCAGAACGCTCAGGGAAAACACACGCATTGCACAGAGTGGACGTACAGAGGCTCCTTACAGAACATCCCCGGAATTGAGCTCAGTACTCCGGAACGCCATGGCCAGTGATTGCATCGAGTTATTGAACCAGTTATTTTTTTATTTTGTGTGTGATGTGAAGTCGCACTGAGGCTGTCATTCAGCCCGATGGTTTGGTGCTAGCCTTTCCGCATCCTGTGATTCTCCCTCTCCCAATCTTTCCTTTGCCTTTTCTATCATTTCCCTCCTCCAGCTATTCCTCAAGTCCAGATTAATTTTTATATATGTAGAGATACAGGCCCTTCCTGCTCAACAAGCTCGCACTACCCAGTTACAACATCCAATACTGTTCTATTTTGCATATCTTCTGTGCGTGACTAATGTTTACTTCTATCTTATAGGTGCTTTCCTTAAGCTGTGTATGATTGTCAGTACTGTGTTTTGCACCTTGACCCCGGAGATCACTGTTTTGTTTAGCTGTACTCATGTATGGTTGAATAACAATTAAAGTTCAACTTGAAATTAATATGTCTACCCTTGAAACCCATGGACCGGAAACCCGTGCACCTCTGGAGTGTGGGAGGAACCCGGAGCACCTTGAGGAAACCCGTGCGATCGCTGGGAGAAAGTACAAACTCCTTACAGAGAGCGGCAGCAATTAAACCCTAATCACTGGCGCTGTAAAGAGTATCGCTAACTGCTACAATATAGTGCTGCCTTCTCCTCGTAACCCTTGAACCACACCCCCGCCCCCCGGCTTATCAATCAAAAGCCGTGAAGAATGAGGGATGACCTAGCAGAGGGAAGTCACAGCAGTCGGGTCTCTGGCACTGAGTTGGGCTCTGTGACTCAGAAGGGAAGGGAGAGAGCTGGCGAGCTGCTGTGATAGGGGATTCGTTAGTTAGGGGAACAGAAAGGAAGCTCTGTGAGCGAGAATAAGATTCTTGGATGGGATACGAGGAATTCTCCGCCAGAGAAAGCAGGATCTCCCAGTGGCCACACATTTTAATTCCACATCCCATTCCCATTCTGACATGTCTATCCATGGCCTCCTCTACTGTAAAGATGAAGCTACACTCAGGTTGGAGGAACAACACCTTATATTCCGTCTGGGTAGCCTCCAACCTGATGGCATGAACATCGACTTCTCTAACTTCCACTAATGCCCCACCTCCCTCTCGTACCCCATCCGTTATTTATTTTTATACACACATTCTTTCTCTCACTCTCCTTTTTCTCCCTCTGTCCCTCTGAATATACCCCTTGCCCATCCTCGGGGTTCCCCCCCCACTTTTCCTTCTCCCTGGGCCTCCTGTCCCATGATCCTCTCATATCCCTTTTGCCAATCACCTGTCCAGCTCTTGGCTCCATCCCTCCCCCTCCTGTCTTCTCCTGTCATTTTGGATCTCCCCCTCCCCCTCCCACTTTCAAACCTCTTACTAGCTCTTCCTCCAGTTAGTCCTGACGAAGGGTCCCGGCCCAAAACGTCGGCTGTACTTCTTCCTAGAGATGCTGCCTGGCCTGCTACGTTCACCAGCAACTTTGATGTGTGTTTCTTGGATGGGATGTTGCCTCCTGGGTGCCAGGGTCTGGGATATCTTGGATCAGCATTCTTAAGTGGGAGGGTGAACAGCCAGAAGTCGTGATCCATGTAGGTACCAATGACATGGGTAGGAAGAGTGATGAGTAGGAGATTCTGTAAAATGAGTTCAGGGAGTTAGGTGCTAAATTAAAGGGCAGGACTTCCAGCATTGTGATCTCAGGATTGCTATGTGCTGGTGAGTGCAGAAATAAAATGATTATATAGTTTAATACATTATATATTTATATAGTTTGAATTGGTGTAGGAGGGAGGGCATATGATTTTTGGTGGGACCTGTGCAGAAGAGACTGCACTTGAACTTGAAGGGGACTATCCTGGCGGGAAGGTTTGCTAGTGCTGCAAGGGGGTGGGGGTGGGGGCGGTGTTAAACTAGAGTTGGAGGGGGATGGAAACTTGAGTGCCAGAACAGTTCAAAGTTCAAACCTTCAAAGAAAAATTTATCAGAGTACATACATGTCATAGTCATAGTCGTAGTCATACTTTATTGATCCCAGGGGAAATTGGTTAATCACATCACATCACATACATCACATACATCACATACCATCCTGAGATTCTTTTTCCTGTGGGCATGCTTATCAAATCTACAGAACAGTAACTGTAAACAGGATCAATGAACAATAAATTCTGCAAATGTAATATCAAGCAGTAGTAAATGAAGGCAAGTGCACTTGTCTGGAAGATGCTTCACCACTCATCTGAGAGGCTTCTTCAGTTCTGATCCAAGGTGCCTAGTTTTCCAGTTTATAAACTGAGTTGTTTAAAGATATAGCAATCACATGAGAGTCAAAGGGGTAATGAGAGGGTCATTAGTTTTACCTTTGCGTGAATTGAGGTGTGAACTGTTGTGGAGACACCAGGGTAGAGATGTTAGCACTGCATTGTAAGTAGCTCATAGGTGGTGTCGAACCCCACCCCCCTGTTCAGGGATGGGTTTTCCAGTTTGACAAAGGTGGCTTCGTTAACCCCTCTTTCCAACCTCCCATCCTCCCTGTCCACAATGTTATCATCAAAGGAGTGTCCCTTCTCCTTCAGTTGTCAATATACAGCCGAGTCTTGATCCGAGCTGTTAGCTCTCCTATGTTGGGCCATCCGTTTGTGAAGTGGTTCTTTTGTCTCACTGATCTACAGATCTGTGCAACACTCACAACAGGCTGGAGGAACTCAGCAGGTCGGGCAGCATCCGTGGAAAAGATCAGTCGACGTTTTGGGCCGGAACCCTTCGTCGGGACTGTAGAGGGAAGGGGCAGAGGCCCTATAAAGAAGGTGGGGGGAGGGTGAGAAGGAGAAGGCTGGTAGGTTCCAGGTTCCTCTACAGTCCTGATGGTTGAGGGATAGTAGTTGTTCTTGAACCTGGTGGTGTGAGTCCTGAGGCTCTTGTACCTTCTACCTGATGGGCAGCAGTGAGAAAAGTGCATTGTCTGGATGGTGAGGATCTTTGATGATAGATGCTGCATTTCTATGGCAACATCTCATAGTCATAGTCATACTTTATTGATCCCGAAGGAAATTGGTTTTCGTTACAGTTGCACCATAAATAATTAAATAGTAATAAAACCATAAATAATTAAATAGTAATATGTAAATTATGCCAGGAAATAAGTCCAGGACCAGCCTATTGGCTCAGGGTGTCTGACCCTCCAAGGGAGGAGTTGTAAAGTTTGATGGCCACAGGCAGGAATGGCTTCCTATGACTCAGTGTTGCATTTCGGTGGAATGAGTCTCTGGCTGAATGTACTCCTGTGCCCAACCAGTACATTATGTAGTGGATGGGAGACATTGTCCAAGATGGCCTGCAACTTGGACAGCATCTCAGTGGTTGGGAGGACTTTACCAGTGACATACTGAGCCGAATCTGCTACCTTTGGTGGGATTTTCTGCTCAAAAGCATTGGTGTTCCCATACCAGGCTGTAAAGCAGCCAGTCAGCATACTTTCAACCACATATTTATGGAAGTTTGTTAAGGTTTTTGATCACGTGCCAAATCTCTGCAGACTGCTGAGAAAGTAGAGTTAGTGAAGAGGTTGTGGTGACAGATGTTGTTAAGACCTTAGACAAAGTCAGGAATCAAAAAGTTGAGCATGACGCAAACTTAGCTGGGTATATTTCAAAGCAAGAAGTATGGTAGGAAAGGCAGATGAGCTCAGGGCATGGATCAACATCTGGATTATGATATTGTAGCCATTAGTAAGACCTGAACCAGCTGGTGGTGTGGTGGCATCAACACTGGACTTCAAGGCAGATGGTCCTGAGTTCAAACCCAGCCGGGTCCCAACCTGGGCAATGCGGAAGAAAGGCCTGACAGTCTACTTCCACATCTTGCCACGAAAACCCTGTGGATCCTGTGGTCCATGAGGTCACAAAGAGTCGCACTCGACTAAACGACTGAACAACAACAGCTCAGTGTTCCAGGGTTCCCTTGTTTTAGACAGGACAGAGCAGAGGGTTGGCGTTACTAGTCAGGGAAAATGTCACAACTGTGCTCAGTCAGGACAGACTGGAGGACTTGACTAGTGAGGTGGTGTGGCTGGAATTGAGAAATAAGAAAGGTATGACCACATTAATGGGGTTATATTACAGACCATTCAACAGTCTGTGGGATTTAAAGGAACAAATTTGCAAAGAGATCACAGACTGATGTAAGAAGTATAAGGTTGTGATAGTAGGTGATTTTAACTTTCCACATATTGACTGAGACTCTTGTACTGTAGAAAGACTAGATGGGATAGAGTTTGTCAAATGTGTTCAGGAAAGTTCCCTTCACCAGTTTGTAGAAGTCCCAAAGAGAGAGTTTGTAATACTTAATCTGCTGTTAGGGAATGAGACAGAGCAGGTGACATAAGTTTGTGTAGGGGACACTTTGCATCTGGTGATTATAATGCCATTAGTTTCAAATTAAATATACGAAAAATTAGGTCCGGTCTGTGGGTTGAGATTCTAAGTTGGAAAAAGGCCGATTTTGATAGTATCAGAAAGGATCTGGCAAGTGTAGATTAGGACAGACTGTTTTCTGGCAAAGGTGTACTTGGTAAATGGGAGGCCTTAAAAAGTGAAATGTTGAGAGTACAAAGCTTGTAACAATAAAAGGTAAAGGTAATGGGTATATGAATTTTGGTTTTCTCGAGATATTGAGGCTCTGCTTAAGAAAAAAAGAGGTGCATTGCAGGTTTAGGCAGGTACATAGGAACAAATGAGGTGCTTCTAGGGTATTACAAATGCAAGAGAACACTTAAGAATGAAATCAGGAGGCTAAAAGAAGGCATGAGGTTGCCCTGACAGACAAGGAGAAGAATCATAAGGGATTCTATGGATATGTGAAGAGCAAAAGGATTGCAAGGAACAAAATTGGTCCTCTGGTAGACCAGGATGGTAATCCATGTGTAGAGCCAAAAGAAGTGGATCTTAAATGGATTTTTTACATCAGTATTTACGCAGGAGACACATACAGAGTCTATAGAAGTGAGGCAAAGTGGCATCAACGTCATGGACTCCATACAGATTACAGGAGGTGTTTGCTGTCTTGAGGCAAATAAGGGCCTGGCAAGGTGTTCCCTTGGGCCCTGTGAGAGGCAAGTGCAGAAATTGCCAGAGCCCTAGCAGAGATATTAAACCATCCTTAGCTACAGGTGGGGTACCAGAGAATTGGAGGATAGCCAGTGTTTTTCCACTGAGGTCATGGGTTAAGGGTAAAAGGTAAAATAGTTAAGGGACATGAGGGGAAACTTCACTCAGAGGGTCATGAGAGTGTGGAACGAGCTGCCAGCGCAAGTGATAGATGCAAACTTGATTTCAACGGTTAAGAGAAGGTTAGAGATGGACACGGATGGTAGGGATATGGAGGTCTATGGTCCTGGTGCAGGTCGATGGGAGTAGGCAGTTTAAATGGTTTGACATGGACCAGATGGGCCAAAGGGCCTGTTTCTGTGCTGTACTTTTCCATGACTGTGACTTTAAACCTATCAATATACTCATTGGCTTGTCCTCTGCAGCTGTCTGTGGCAATGAATTCAACAGAGAGACCACACTCAGGACAAAGAAATTCCTCTTCATCTGTTCTAAAGGGATGTCCCTCTATTCCAGAGGGTCCCAACCTGCGGTGTATGGACCCCTTGCTTAATAGTATTGGTCCATGGCATGAAAAAGGTTGGGAACCCTGCTCTATTCTGAGGCTGGGCCCTCAGATACTGGACTCTCCCACCACAGGAAACATCCTCTCCACATCCACTCTACCCTGGAGGCAAAGTTTTTCCCCAGAGGACTGTGAGGGTTTGGATCTCTCTCCCCTGGTTTACACTTGCTGACGTTGTCTGGGATTGAGATTGGTGGTTTTCTGGAGAGCAGGAGTAGCATTTGAGCATTGGGTGAGAACGTTGATGAGACGTTTGTGATCAGGAGAGGGAGAAAGGACTCGATTGGCCTGTTTCTGCTGGTCCTAACGCGTGCACTGCAGAAGCCAGCCAGGGAGGAAACCAGCACCTTTTACTGGGAAAGAAACTCAGTGAAACAATGACAGATTTCACACGCAAGCTGATTTACACGTTTAGGAAGGAGCCTCCTGCGAGACTTCCTCTCCTTTCACGGAGCAGCAAGGAAATAATAATTTTCAGTGCAAAATATTTCCTCCCGGTGTGAGCACTGCTGATTAATTTTCCTCCTGGTGCTTGGGACGGGGAAGTCAAATTAAGCCAAGATCAACAGCATGACAACATCATGAGGAAGGTAGTGAATAGCGAGGGGTAGGTCACCTCATGTTTAAATTCTGAGCAGAGACCACACAAGAGCAATGTGTTCTATAGCAGTTTTCCAAAACTGTAGGCAATGAAGATCAGAATCAGGTTTATTATCACCAGCATGTGTCATGAAATTTGTTAACTTAGCAGCAGCAGTTCAATGCAATACGTAATATAGAATAAATAAATTACGGTAGATGTATATGGAATAGATTAAAATTGTGTAAAAGCAGAAATAATATATATTAAAAAATTGAGGTAGTGTTCATGAGTTCAATGTCCATTTAGGAATCGGATGGCAGAGGGGAAGAAGCTGTTCCTGAATCGCTGAGTGTGTGTCTTCAGGCTTCTGCACCTCCTACCTGATGGTAACAGTGAGAAAAGGGCATGCCCTGGGTGCTGGAGGTCCTTAATAAAGGACGCTGCCTTCCCGAACCACCACTCCTTGAAGATGTCTTGGGTACTTTGTAGGCTAGTACCCAAGATGGAGCTGACTAGATTTACAACCTTCTGCAGCTTCTTTCGGTCCTGTGCAATGGCCCCCCCATACCAGACAGTGATGCAGCCTGTCAGAATGCTCTCCACGGTGCATCTATAGAAGTTTTTGGGTGTATTTGTTGACATACCAAATCTCTTCAAACTCCTAATAAAGTATAGCCGCTGTCTTGCCTGCATCGATAATTTGGGACCAGGTTAGATCCTCAGAGATCTTGACACCCAGAAACTTAAAGCTGCTCACTCTCTCCACTTCTGATCCCTCTATGAGGATTGGTATGTGTTCTTTCGTCTTACCCTTCCTGAAGTCCACAATCAGCTCTTTCATCTTACTGACGTTGAGTTCTAGGTTGTTACTGCGGCACCACTCCACTAGTTGGCATATCTCACTCCTGTACGCCCTCTCGTCACCACCTGAGATTCTACCAACAGTGGTTGTATCGTCAGCAAGTTTATAGTTTGTATTTGAGCTATGCCTAGCCACACAGTCATGGGTATAGAGAGAGTAGAGCAGTGGACTAAGCACACACCCCTGAGGTGCACCAGTGTTGATTGTCAGTGAGGAGAAGATATTATCACCAATCTGCACAGACTGTGGTCGGAGGTACAGAGGCCCAAGTTCTGTAACTTCTCAATCAGGATTGTGAAAATGATGGTGTTAAATGCCGAGCTATAGTCAATGAACATCCTGACATAGGTGTTTGTCTTGGGCAGGTGGTCTAAAGCCATGTGAAGAGCCATTGAGATTGTGTCTGCCATTGACCTATTGTGGTGATAGGGAAATTGCAGTGGGTCCAGGTCCTTGCTGAGGCAGGAATTCTGTCTGGTTATGACCAACCTCTCAAAGCATTTCATCACTGTAGATGTGAGTGCTACTGGGCAAGAGTCATTAAGGCAGCTCACATTATTCTTCTTAGGCACTCGTATTGTTGCCTTTTTGAAGCAAGTGGAAACTTCTGCCCAATTTTTTGAAGTTCGACCATGGTTGGAATTTAGCAGGCATGGTGGACAGTGTGAGCGTATAGCACCGTCCCGGACACAGCAGTATGAAGGTGACCTCATTATCTGTTTAGAAGTTGAATGCGGTCTTGAGTTTGAATGGGACACAGGACAGATAGCAGATGGGACTGATCTTTAGCATCTTAGCTAAAGAGACCCCCTCCCACAGTGTGACCCTCCCTCAGCACCACCCCTCCCACAGTGTGATCCTCCCTCAGTACCACCCCTCCCACAGTGTGACCCACACTCAGTACCACCCTCCCACAGTGTGATCCTCCCTCAGTACCACCCTCCCACAGTGTGAACCTCCCTCAGTACCACGCCTCCCACAGTGCGACCCTCCCTCGGTCCCACCCGTCCCACAGTGCGACCCTCCCTCGGTACCACCCCTCCCTCAGTGTGACCCTCCCTCACTACCACCCCTCCCTCAGTGTCACCCTCCCTCGGTACCACCCCTCCCACAATGCGACCCTCCCTCGGTACCACCCTTCCCACAGTGCGACCCTCCCTCGGTACCACCCCTTCCACAGTGCGACCCTCCCTCGGTACCACCCCTTCCACAGCGTCACCCTCCCTCAGTACCACCCCTCCCACAGTGTGACACTCCCTCAGTACCACCCCTCCCACAGTGTGACCCCCACTCAGTGCCACCCCTCCACAGTGTGACCCTCCCTCGGTACCACCCCCCACAGTGTGACCCTCCCTCAGTACCACCCCTCCCTTAATACTGCCCATTTCAGGAATGAACAGAAACAGGGATTGACCCTGTCCACCCCCAACCTCAACACCCCCCCGGGTACCCACACCTATCCCCTCATCTGAACCCCGTCCGCACCCTCACGTATCTTGTCCCGTTGTCTCCTCTCCTCCTGCTCTCTACCCTCACCTTCGCCTCACCTTTTCTATCTTTCTCCCCACACCTGAATATCCCAACCTTGAACGCACCTTGCTGCGTGCACCTCACAGAACATCGACCCCCCCCCCCACCACCCCCAGTCCTCCTCAAGCCCTCCGCCTCAGGGAGAGAATTCCAAATGTTCCCCACCACCCAGGGAAGGAATTCCTTGTCAGTTGTGTCCGAAATGGAAGAACCCCTGTCCGAGAGAATTCCAGATACCCCCACCAGACCCTCTCACCTCCCCACCTCGACTATGTCAGACCACACCCACCCCTCTCCCTCCACCCCCCGCCCCCAGGCTCCAGCATTCTTCATTCCAATAAGATCACGTCGTGTTCTTCCAAACTACAGCTCGTGGGAGGTCTGGGGATGGAGAGATGGTGAGAGTTTGTGTGAGGTCGGGAAGTTGGATTGTGGGTAGGAGATTCATGGGACAAATGTGACAGGGTTGAAGACCTTTCTCAACATCTCTTAAATCGTTCACAAAACACTTGCCTCTTTGTTCTCAGCTCTTCATTCTGCACAGTCTTATGGCATGGGAACAGGCCCTTCAGCCCAACTGGTCAATACTGACCAAGATGCTCCATCTGAGCCAGTTGCACATGCCTGTGTTCGGCTCATGGCCTCCTAAACCTTTCCAATCCATCCACATGTCCAGCTGTCTTTTAAACAATGGTGATGTACCTGCCTGAACCACTTCCACTGACAGCTCGATCCACACATCCAGCCCACTGTGTTTCAAAAGAAAAAGCTGGCCCTCAAGTTACTCTTAAAGGAAGGAAGTTGTAGAGAGTAGAATGTGTGTGTCTGTGTGTGTGTGTATGAGAGAGAGAGAGAGTAACCCTCTGTGTGTTGTATGTGTGAGAGGGTGATCCTCTGTGTCTGTGTGTGACACAGGGAGAGACCGTCTATGTGTGTATATGCCAGAGACTCTCACCTTTAGAGTGTGGGTGTAGGTGTCTGCCGGTTGTGTTGTGCCCAGAGCAGATGAGAACACGAGCTGTTTCTGTACTGTGCCTGAAATCCTGGCTGGTTATGTCATTTTCTGCACGGTTTAATAAACAGCAGAAAAAGCAGCCGCCCCTCCCTTCCTCGGCTGGCCCTTTGCCAACTCCATGTGCTCCTGATGGGTCAATGGCACAAGAGTTTTACAGGGAATTCTCCAGGGCATGTTGCTTGGGGTCCCGGTCCGGGGGGAGGGGTGGGGGGAACAGTCTTGCAAAATAATGTACCCTCCTTAAATTATCATCTCTCCCCTCTCCATCGACACTGCCCTTCCCACCATGTGAACTTCCCTCAGTTTGAGTCATTATCAACATGAGCTTGCTGTGCACATATTTCTCTCCCTAACCCTTTCCCCCTCATCTCACCCCTCCCTCGCCCCCTTTCCCTTGCCCCCTCCCTCGTCTCCCTTCCCTTGCTCCCCCACCCCTCACCTCCCTTGCCCCCTCCCTCACCCCCTCTCCCTCCTCCTGCCCCCTCCCTCTCCTCCCCCTCTCCCCCTCTCCCCCTCTCCCCCCTCCCCCTCTCCCCCTCTCCCCTCTCCCCTCTCCCCCTCCTCCCTCTCCTCCCTCTCCTCCCTCTCCTCCCTCTCCTCCCCCTCCTCCCCCTCCTCCCCTCTGCCCCCACTTCCCCCTTGCCGCCCCTCATCCCCGTCACACGGTTTCAGTATGTGTTTCTGTTCCTCCCCCAGTGCCTGATCATTGGGGCCGGACCCTGTGGACTCCGAACCAGCATCGAGCTGGCACTGCTGGGCTGTAAGGTGGTTGTGCTGGAGAAGAGGGAGACCTTCGCCCGAAACAATGTTCTTCATCTCTGGCCGTCAACTATTCAGGACTTGCGAGCCCTGGGAGCCAAGAAGTTTTACGGCAAGTTCTGTGCCGGAGCGATAGATCACATCAGTAAGTATGCCTCACTGCAGAATCACAGTCAACTTGATGATCACTCTCATGTGAAATTTGAGTTTTACAACTGCAGCACAGTGCAAATGGTGTGGGAACCAGGGTAATCCTGGAAACTGTAGGCCAGTGAGTCTCACATCAGTGGTAAGGAGGTACATGGAGAGAACTTTGAGGGATGGGATTTATGACCATTTGGAAAACCCTGGCCTTTTTATGGAGAGCCAGTATGGCTTTGTGTGGTGCAGGTTGTGTCTCAGTAACTTGATTGAATGTTTTATGCAACACACATCAAAGTTGCTGGTGAACGCAGCAGGTCAGGACGAAGGGTCTTGGCCCGAAATGTCGACTGTACCTCTTCCTATAGATGCTGCTTGGCCTGATGCATTCACCAGCAACTTTGATGTGTGTTGCCTGAATTTCCAGCATCTGCAGAATTCCTTGTGTTTGCATTGAGTGTTTTATGATGTGATGAAGGTAGAGCTGCAGATGTTGTGTCCATGGAATTTAGTAAGGTGGTTAAGAAGGCATATGGCATACTTGCCTTTATTGGTCGAGGCAGTGAGTTCAAACATCAGGAAGTTATGTTGTAGCTTTATAAAACTCTAGTTAGGTCTCATTTGGAATATTGCGTACAGTTCTGGTCACCCTGTTGTGAGAAGGATGTTGAGGCTTTGGAAAGGGTGCAGAAGAGGTTTACCAGGATACAGCCTGGATTAGAGGGCATGTGTAATAAGGAGAGATTGAACAAACTTGGGTTGTTTTCTCTGGAGTGGCGGAGGCTGAGGGGAGATCAAATAGAGGTTTATAAGATTGTGAGAAGCATAGACAGCGTAGACAGACAGTATCCTTTTCCCAGGGTTGAAATGTCTAATACCAGAGGGCATGTATTTAATATGAGAGGGGGGTAAAATTCAAAGGAGACGTGAGGAACAAATTTTGGTACAGAGAGTTGTGGGTGCTTGGAATGCACTGCCTGGGGTGGTGGTAAAGGCAGAAACATAGAGACTTTTAAGAGGCGTTTAGATAGTCACATGAATGTGAGGATAATGGAGGGATATGGGCATTGTGTAGGCAGAAGAGATTAGTTTGTTTGGTCTTTTGGTTCCTAATTTAACTGGCTCAGCGCAACATTGTGGGCCGACGGGCCTGTTCCTGTGCTATACTTTTCTAAGTGAAAACATTGGCCATCTCCATTGCCTGAGTGGACTACATCACATTGTCCAACGAGGGGCCAGTGCTGAGGCATTCTTGCTGAAACCCCCTTCTCTCCAAAGCCCACACTCTAGACCAGCTATCTGACCTGGTTCACATGGAGTCTGTCCACCCCCTCCGGTGCCGTACTCTTCTATGTTCTTGAGAGCCAGGTAACTCTACAGCACAGAAACAGGCCCTTCAGCCCATCTAGTCTGTAGTCTGTCCATTAATCAAGCCATTGACCTGCACCCGGACCATACCCCTCCTATCTGTATACCTATCCAAATTTATAGAGTCTACGTTAAAAGCATCAAAATAGAATGCAGCAGCAGAGTACAGGCCCTTCAGCCCGCAATCTTATGCCAAAGTTGAAATCTCAATAATTATAATTTTTAACTTTGTTTTTTGTCTCTATTTCTCATTGCCTTGTTAAAGCATCCAGCAGAATCAAAGACCCCTCCCACCCCAGACATTCTCTCTTCCCCCCTCTCCCCTCTACCCTCTCCCATCAGACAGCAGATACAAAAGCCTGAAAGCAAGATGCACCATCCTCAAGGACAGCTGCTACCCCACTTTCATAAGACTTGGTGGTTCCCTAGTGCAATGAAGTGAGCTCTTGAACTCACGAGCTACCTTGTAATGACCTTGCACTTTGTTTACCTGAAGCACACCTTCATGGTAACTGTCACAATTTACTCTGCACTGTTATAGTTTTACCTGGTTCTGTCCTAGTGCACCATGTGATGATCTGATCTGTGTGAACAGTGTACAAGACCAGCCTTTCACTGTGTCTTGGTACATGTACCAATAATAAACCAATTCCAATACCAATTAAATACATACAAAGGAATAACAAGGTAGTGTTCATGAGCTCATGGACCATTCAGAGGAGAAGAAGCTGTTCCTAAAACACGGAGTATCTTCAGGCTCCTGTATCTCCTCCTTGATGGTAGCAATGAGGAACAAGCACGTCCCAGATGGTGAGGGACTTGACGATGGATGCCACCTCCTTGAGGCTCTACCTCTTGCAGATGTCCTTGACGGTGGGGAGGGTTTTGTCTGTGATGGAGATGGCTGAATCTGCAACCTGCAACCCTCTTTCAATCCTGTGCGTTGGAGCCTCCATTCCAGGCAATGATGCAACCACTCAGAATTATAGGAAGAGTGTGGAAGAATTAGAGAGGGTGCAGACGATGACGGAATCACAGAGTCGTAGAACAATACAGCACAGAAACAGGCCCCACGGCTCACCTAGTCTACCAAACCATTAATCTGCCTCATCCTGTTGTTGGAGTTAATATTGTTATTCCTATCCACTCGATTAGCCAATCCCACATGGGAGGAGTTCACATACTGTACAAGTCGTGTTAGCAATAGGGTTCAGTGAATATCCTGCAAGACTGGTGTCCTTGTGTGCTCTGAAATCTCCCTCAATGTCGCACCCTCCCACTGAGTTACAACTTAACCATAACCCTCCCTATCCCCCATCCATGTCCCAATCCAAATTTCTCTTAAATGTTGAAATAGACCCCACATCCAGCACTTCCATTGGCAACTCGTTCCACACTCTCACCACCCTCGAGTGAAGAAGATCCCCCTCATGCTCCCCTTAACTGTTTCACCTTTCACCTTTAACCCATGACCTCTAGTTGTAGTCTCATCCAACCTCAGTAGAAAAAGCCTGCTTGCATTTACCCTATCTATACCCCTCATAATTTTGTCTTTCTCTATCAAATTTCTCCTCTATCTTCCCAATTCTAAGGAATAAACTCCTAACCCATTCAGCCTTTCCCTAAAACTCAGGTCAAGTCCTGGCAACATCCTTGTAAATTTTCTCTGCCCTCTTTCAATCTTATTTACATCTCTCCTGTAGGTAGATGACCAAAACTGCACACAATATTCCAATTTAGTCCTCACCAATGTCTTATACAACTTCAGCACAACAGCCCAACTCCTTTACTCAATAGGATACGTTGATTTATGATGGCCAATGTGCCAAAATCTTTCTTTACAATCCTATCTACCTGTGCCACCACTTTCAATGATTTATGGATCTCTATTCCCAGATCCCTTCATTCTACTACATTTCTCAGTGCCCAGCTGTTCACTGAGTAAGACCAGCCTGGTTAGACCTCCCAAAGTGCAACACTTCACACTTATCTGACATTTTTCCAGCTGCTCCAGATTCCACTGCGTGCACTAATCGTCTTTCTGAGTGTCCACGACACCCCAGTCTTGGTGTCATCTGCAAATTTGCTGATCCAGTTAATCACATTATCATTGAGATCGTTGATATAGATGAGAAACAACAACAGGACCAAAAGACATAGCAAAATTAGGCCATTCAGCCCATCAAGTCTGCTCCACCTTTCCATCATGGCTGATCCTGGATCCCATTCAACCCCGTTCTCCTTGAAATAAATGCCAACATTGCATTTGCTGCCTCTACCACAGACTCAACCTGTAAATTAACTTTCTGGGAGTCTTGCATGAAGACTCCTAAGCCTCTCAGCACCTCCGATGTTTGAATTCTCTGCCCATTTAGATAATAGTCGGCACTATTGTTCCTTTTGCCAAAATGCATTATCATACATTTCCCAGCAGTGTATTCCATCTGCCACTTTTTTGTCCATTCTTCCAAACTAAGTCCTGCTGCAATCCCATTGCTTTCCCAGCAATACCTACCCCTCCACCTATTTTCGTATCGTCTGCAAACTTTGCCACAAAGCTATCAATTCCATCATCTAAATCATTGACAAACAATGTGAAAAGTAGCGTTCCCAATACTGACCCCTGAGGAACACCACTAGTCACCAGCAGCCAACCAGAAAAGGCCTCTTTTGTTCCCACTTACTGCCCTCTGCCTGTCAGCCATTCCGCTATCCATGCCAGTGTCTTTCCTGTAATGACATAAGGTTTTATCTTGTTAAGCAACCTCATGTGTGGCACCTTATGAAATGCCTTGTGAAAATCCGGTAATTGACATCCATTGCCTCTCCTTTGTCCACCCTGCTTGTTACTTCCTGGAAGAATTTGAACAGATTTGTCAGGAAAGATTTCCCTTCACAGAAACCATACTGACTTCGACTTAGTTTATCATTAGTCTCCAAGTATCTCAAAACCTCATCCTTAATAATGGACTCCAACACTTTCCCAACCACTGCAGTTAGACTAACTGGCCCATAATTTCTTTTTTTTGCCTTCCTCCCTTCTTAGAGTGGAGTGATATTTGCAGTCTTCCAGTCCTCTGGGACTCTGCCAGAATTAAGTGATTCTTCAGCAACCTCTCTCAGGACTCTAGGATATAGTCCATCTGGCTCAGGTGACTTAGCCACCTTAAGACCTTTGAGTTTGCCTCACACTTTTTCCTTTGTAATAACAATGGCACTCTCTCCTGCTCCCTGACACTCACAGACCTCTGGAACACTGCTAGTGTCTTCCACAGTGATGTCAGATGTACCCATTAAGATCATTGCTACCTCACCAGCATCATTTTCCAGTGGTCCAATATCAACTCTCACTTCCCTTTTACTCCTTATATAACTGAAAAAAAACTTTGGGTACCTTGCTTTTTATTATTGGCTGGTTTGCCCTCATAGTTCATCTTTTCCCTTCTTATAGATTTTTTAGTTGCCTTTTGTTGAATTTTAAAAGATTCCCAATCATCCAACTTCCACTCACTTTTGCTACCTTATATGCCCTTTCCTTGGCTTTTATGCAGTTGTTGACTTTCTTTGTCAGCCATGGTTGCCATCCCTGTCATTTGAGAACTTCTTCCTCTGTGGGACATATCTATTCTTCACTTTGTCAACTAATCCCAGAAACTTCAGCCATCTCTGCTTTCCCATCATCCATGCCAGTATCTTCCTTGAATCCTTCTGGACAGGCTCCTCACTCATGCCTCTGTAATTCCCTTTATTCCATTGCGATACTGATACGTGATTTTTGAAAGGGTTCCTTTACATTAAGCTCCCTAATATGATCTAGATAATTACACAACAACCTATCTAAGGTAGCTTTTTCCGGAGTAGGATCAAGCACAAGCTGCTCTAAAAACCCATCTCATAGGCATTCAACAAATTTCCTCTCTTATGATCTGACACCAACCTAATTTTCTCAATCCCCTTGCAATTTGAAGTCCCCCGTTGCAATAGTGTCATTACTCTCATTATGTGTATTTTCCAGCTCCCTTTGCCATCTTAACCCTACATCTTGTCTACTATTTGGAGTCCTATATTTGATTCCCGTACTGTTTTTTCATACCCTTGCAGTTTCTTAACTCCATCCACAAATATTCAACATTTTCTGGCCCTGTGCCGCCTCTTTCTAAGGATGTAATTCCATTTCTTACCAACAGAGTCACACCATCGCTTCATGCCTTCCTGCCCGTCCTTTCAGTACAAAGTATATCCTTTGATGTTCAACTCCCAACTATGACCTTCTTTCAGCCACGACTCTGTGATGCCCACAATGTCATACCGACCAATCTCTAATTGTTCCACGCATTCGTCCACCTTATTCCAAACAGCACCTTCGGCCCTGCATTTTTTGCCCTTTTGAATTTTGCCTCTGTGGTACAATTTAAATCTTTGCTCTGTCTGCATTTGTACCCAATCACTGGCTTGTCCTTCCTTACATTCATGTTACACCCATCATCGACTTGTAAACCTGCCGGTTCATCCTCAGCTCTATCATCCTGGTTCCCATCCCCCTGCCATATTAATTTAAACCACTTCCAACAGCACTAGTAAATCTGCCCAGAAGAATTTTGGTCCCCCTCGGATTCAAGTACAACCCATCTCTTTCGTACAGGTCCCGCCTGCCCCAGAAGAGGTCCCAATTATCCAGAAATCGGAATCCATGTTCCCTGCTCAATTTTTCAGCCACACATCTATCTGCCACCTCATTCTATTCCTATCCTCACTGTCACATGGTACAGGCAGCAATCCCAGGATTACTACCCTTGAGGTCCTGCTTTTCAGCTTCCTTCCTAACTCCCTGTATTCTTTTTTTAGGACCTCCTCCCTTTTTCTACCTATGTCATTTGTAACGATGTGTACCATGACTTCCGGTTGCTCATCCTCCCTTTTCAGGATATCGTGGATGCGCTCAGAAGCATCATGGACCCTGGCAAACTACCATCTGTGCTTCCTTTTTACGTCCACAGAATCGCCTGTCTGTCCCCCTGACTAAAGAGTCCCCTATTAATGCTGCCATCTTCTTCAGTTCCCTATCCTTCTGAGGTTCAGAGCCAAAGGCAATGCCATTGTCGCTTCTCCCAGGCAGGTCGTCCTCCCCCAGCAGTAAACAAAATTGTGTACATTGTTGAGGGGAACGACCGCATGGGTGCTCTCCACTATCTGACATTCTCCCTTCCCTCTCCTGACAGTCACCCATTTATCTGTTTCCTGTAGCCTTGGGGTGACTACCTCCCCCGGCTCCTGTCTATCACTGTTTCACTTTCCCTAACAAGCCGAAGGTCATCGAGCTGCAGCTCCAGTTCCCTAACGTGGTCTCTAAGGAGCTGCACCCGGTGCAGATGTGGCCACTGGGGAGTCTGGGAGTTTCCTGGAAATCCCAGAGCGGACACCCAGAACAGAACTCTGGCTCTGTGGACATAGCCCCTATTCTCTCAAAATTTAAATAAGAAATAAGGAATGAACTACTTACTTTGCCTCTGCCTGATCTCGCCAAAGCCCTGTTGAGCCAAAGCCTTGCCTCTCTGCCTCAGACTACCCGACGGAGACTGGTCCGCTTGGCACTACCTCTCTTTTATAGAGGCTGGGTTTTATAAAGCTCTTTGCCAGTCCTGTGCGTGATCGATTCTGTTGGCATCTGCGCAGTGCTCCCGTTGAAATGCTTCCTGCTTTTTAAAGCTCTTTGCTGCTCCTGCACAGGAAGGCTTCTGTTGTATCTGCGCAGCACTCCAATCGACCAGCATCAATTCTGTGGCACGCTGCTCGTCACAGTCCCCCAGTCAGGGAGTCAACCATCTACTATGATGCCTGGATGAGGGATCATGTCTCATGAGGATGCCAAGGCTTTATCCTCTTAGGAGTGAAGGAGGATGTGTGATGCCTTGAAAGATATGTAGAGGGTGATAAGAGGCATGGATTGAGTGAAGAGCCAGGGACTTTTTCCCCAGCGTGCAAATGGCTTATAGAAGGGGACATAATTTTAAGATGATTGGAGGAAAGTATAGGGGGTATGTCAAAGGTAACAGTTTTTGTGGGTGGATGTACGGGGTGGTGTTAGAGGCAGATACATTAGACATATTTCAGAGACTCTTAGACAGGCACCTGGTGACAGGAAGATGAAGAGCTACGTGGGACGAAAGGATTTTGGAGTAAGTTAAAAGTTTGGTGTAACATCATGATCTGAAGGGCCTGTACCGTGCTATGCTGCTTGATGGTTTAATACTCTCCACAGTACATCTGTAGAAATTTGCCAGTCTTTAGCGATGGGCTGAATGTCCCCAGTTGCTAATGGGCGTACTCTTTTTCTGCTGACAGGTATCCGCCAGCTGCAACTGATCCTTGTCAAGGTGGCCTTGTTGTTAGGGGTGGAGATTCACGTTGGTGTGGAGTTCCAGCAGTTACTGGAACCCCCTGAAGACCAGGACACAGAAGGTCAGTGAGATAATTTCTCTCTCTCGCATGGTCCCTCATCAGTCCTGATGCTCTTGCCCCATCCCCTCCCTGAGTGTTTCCTCCCCCGAGTCTTCATATGGCAAATTCTTCAGGCCTGGTTTTGTCTTCCTGGCCATTCAGCTATAGAAGGCAGTTCCTGCATGTCTTTGGACTGTGGGAGGAAACCAGAGCACCCAGAGGAAACCCACATGGTCACGGGAAGAACATACAAACTCCTTACAGACAGCAGTGGGAATTGAACCCCGATCACTAAAGCTGTAAAGCATTTACGCTCGTCGCTGCACCACCATTATAGAGTATTATCGACAAAGATGAAGTGCTGAGACATTGGTCAGACCACACTCAGAGTATTGTGAGTCGTTTTGGAACTCTTATCTACGGAAGGATGTGCTGATGTGGGAGAGGGTCCAGAGGAGGTTTATAAGAATGATCCCGGGAATAAAAGAGTTAACGTATGAGGAGCATTTGATGCCTTTGGGCCTGTATTCACTGGAGTTTAGAAGAATGAGGGGGGATCTCATTGAAACCTATCGAATATTGAAAGGTCTTGCTAGGATGTTTCCTATGGTGGGGGAGTCTAGGACCGGAGGGCAGAGTCTCAGAATAGAGAGTTTCCATTTGGGACAGAGATGAGGAGGGATTTCTTTAGCCAGATGGTGGTGAATCTGTGGAATTCATTGCCATGGACAGCTGTGGAGGACAAGTCATTGGGTACACTTATGGCAGAACTTGATAGGATCTTAATTGGGGGTTAATGGTTATAGGGAGAAGGCAGAAAAATGGAGTTGAGAGGGCTAATAAATCAGCCATGGTGGAATGGTGGAGCAACTCGATGGGCTGAATGGCCTGATGCTGCTCCTATGATCTTATGTTCTGAGGTTGAGAAAAGGAAGGAAAGTCAACAGTGATTGAATAACACATACAAAAGGGCGGAGGGACTCTGAATTCTGGGCAACCTGGTACCATAGCACAACACATTACAGGAGCAGCTGCAAGATCAGAGTTCATTTCTTGCTGCTGTCTGTAAGAAACCTACACGTTCTTCCTGTGACCATGTGGGTTTCCTCCACATGCTCTGGTTTCCTCCAAGGATGTACAGGTGAGGGTTTGTGGGTTGTGAGCATTCCATGTTGGTGCCAGATGCATGGAGACATCTGCGGGCTGCCCTCAGCACAGTTTTGGACTGTGTTGGCCGCTGACACAAACGACGCATTTCACTGTGTGTTTTGATGTACATCTAACAAATAAAGCTAATCTTTCATCTTTATCTCTACAAGTCAGGCAGCAAGGCTTCTGGCATCTGCACAATCGTTTGTGTTTGTGAGCTGATCTTGAATGTTGGGGCAGACTGGATGGGTCAGACGATTTAGTTCGTATATATCTTATAGTCTTTTAACCACCAGTTCATCTCCAGCAGATCCCTTACTTTCCTTATTTATTGAGATAGAGTGAGGAACAGGCCTTCTGGCCCATTGAGCTGCATCACTCATCAACCCACCGATTCAACCCGAGCCTAATCACAGGACATTTACAATGACTAATTAACCTACCAGCCAGTCTGTGGGAGGAAACCAGAGCGCCCAGAGGAAACCCAAGCACTCGTGGGAAGGACTTTCGAACTTTTTACACAGGACATCAGAATTGATCTGCGAATTGCGACACCCAAAGCTGTAACAGCATCGTGCTAACGGCTCCACTACAACAGCACTCCTCTGAATGTCAGTGGGCTGGTGCAGGTATTTTGAATAGCTCCGTTTATGAGCTCGGCTGATATGTTGAGATTAGCTCAATTTACATCTAATCATTTGTACATCTTGTTTTCGTGATACGCTGAGAACAAATGGAAAGTGTTAAATGACTCTCGGCGCGCAGAAGGCGTAATGGATACCCTGCCCTGCGTCAGAGTCTCAGAACACAAGGCAGACAGCGCCTGAGGGTCGAGACCAGTCTCTGGCCTGCATTAGCCCAGGACAGGCACTGATTCCACACAGCAAGGGGGGCCGTGGTGGTGTCGCAGTCAGCACGATCCTGTTACAGCTTTGGGTATCAGGGTTCAGAGTTCAATTCCGATGTCCCTTGTGAGAATGTACTGGTTAGTAGGTTAATTGGTCATTGTAAATTATCCTGTGATTAGACTAAAGTTAAATAGTTGTGTTGTTGGGCAATACAGCTCGAAGGGCAGAAGGGCCTGTTCTGTGCTGCATCTCTGAATAGAATAAAATAAATATCACAGGTACAGTACTTCAGAACATGCAGCGGATCAGGCAGCATCTGTGGGAAGAGTAAACAGTCAATGCCTCCGTCTGAGACCCTTCGTCAGGACTGGGAAGAAAGAGGAGAGGTCAGAGAGAGGTCCTACCACCCTGTACCTCTTCCTCCCTTCCCCTACCTTCTTACTCTGACTTCAGTCCTGATGTAGGGTCTCGGCCCGAAACGTCGACTGTTTACTCTTTTTCACAGATGCTGCCTGACCTGCTGAGTTCCCGCAGCATCTTGTGTGTGTTGCTCTGGATTTTGAGCACCTGCAGAATGTCTCATGTTTGTGATATAGTGAAACGCAGCGTTTGCATTAACGACCAGCTCAACCTAAGTGTGAGCGGGGGGGGGGGCACTCGCCAGCGTTGCTTCACACTCCGGTGCCAACATAACGTCCACCATGTTCGACAGAACAACACAGAACGCTACAAACAACAAAACAACAACAGCAAGACAAGCCCCGTTCCTCCCTCCCACCCGTCCACGTACATAGACAGGCCTTCAACCCCCATGACTGGTCGCCCCAGGGCCTCCAACGACCAGTCTTTGCTCCGAGCTCTCAGACTGACAGGTACTGGGTCTAAAACTTCCAGTCCTTGGCTCGGACTTGCAGATATGAAACCTCTGGACACACCAACAGACCACAATGAGTGAGGTTAGGCAGCAACACCTCGACCATGGTTTCAGAAGTGTTCCCTATTGGAATGAAATGGACTCTTGTCCTCACAAACTACCTTGTTAGGTTGTTGCACCTTTTTTGTGTACGTGCACTGCACTTCCTCTGTAAGTGTAACACTTTATTTTGCATTCTGTTACTCTGTCCCCTTCTTCTACCTCAGTCCACTGTGTAATGATCTGATCTGTCTGAATAGTTTGTAAGCCAGGCTTTTCACTGTCAGTACATGTGACAGTAATATTCCAATCCCCTTGTCCTTCCTGGTGGCAGAGTCACTGGTGGAGAGGTGCTCCTGCCTGGGTGGGCTTTGAGCAGGCCTTTTGGGTCGAAAGATATTTAGGCTTTTGGCAAATTTTATAGGTGCAGACCCCTGGGGGCAGGGATGGGCCGGGAGTCCATGGGTCACTGGCAGGATCCTGATTATAAACCTCTTACAAGGTAATAATAGAATCACAAACTGGAAAGTATTTTGAGAATTTCTGGAATGCCGGAGTCCGTCTGTCCAAAGCATTCCGAAGATCAGAGCCGTGCTTCCAGTTCCCTGCTGTTTCCAGAACAGTCTTCACACGAGTCAGTGTGCGAGTGTGTGCAGAGAAGTGTGTGAGTGTGTGCAGAGGGGAGTGCAACTGTGTGTGAGAGTGCAAGTGTGTGCAGAGGGGAGTGCGAGTGTGTGCAGAGGGGAGTTCGAGTGCAGAGGGGAGTGCGAGTGTGTGCAGAGGAGAGTGTGAGTGTGAGAGTTTGTTAATGTGCACAAGTAGTGTGTGAGTGTGCAGAGTGCGAATACTATACGTGCAAAGAGTGTGTGTGAGCGTGCAGGGAGGGTGTATATGTGGCGTGTGTATTTGTGTGTGAGTGCCAGAGGTGTTTTGTGAGTGAGCGTGAGAGAAAAGCCACAATCTAATCATTCCCCTTTATCTGCATTTGGCCAGTAATTCCTGGTGAGCAGTCCTCAGTGTTCTGTGGAATTTGATTCTGTTGTGCTGTCCCTGCCCTTGTTTGCCCACACAAGTTCAACTGCTGTGGGAAGGGCCGTTGCGTCTTGAGAGAATCAGTCGCACCCACCAATCCCATCACGGTCGCTGTCAGAACTCCAACCCACTTCAGACCAGTGGCACAGAATTCAGGCCAGTGACCTCTCATCAGAGCTGGGCAGAATAGAACGGGAACACGAGAGGTTCTGTCCTCGATCCATCATATAAACAGAATTGCAAAGAAGGCACAACAGCACCTCTACTTCCTCAGGAGACTGAGGAGATTTGACATGCCATTGAAAACCTTGGCGGACGTCTATAGATGAAATAGTGGAAAGTGTGCTGACGGGCTGCATTATGGCCTGGTATGGGAACGCCAGTGTCTGTGAGTGGAAAATCCTGCAACAGGTAGTGGATTCAGCCCGTACATCTCAGGTAAAACCCTCTCAACCATTGAGCACATCTACATGAAATAACTGCCGTAGGAAGCAGCACCCATCATCAAAGACTCTCACCACCCAGGCTATGCTCTTTTCTCGCTGCTGCCATCAGGTAGAAGGTACAGGAGCCCCAGGACTCGCACCACCAGGTTCAGGAACAGTTACTAACCCACAACCATCACGCTCTTGAACAAAGGGGGATAACTACACTCATTCTATTTCTGGTGTTCCCACAACCAATGGTCTCACTTTAAGGACTCTTTATCTTATTTCATGTTCTTGTTATTTCTTGCTATTTATTCGCATTTGCATTTGCACAGTTTGCTGTTCATTGATTATGTTTACAGTTACTGTTCTACAGATTTGCTAAGGGTGCCACAGACAAAGATTCTCAGGGTTGTACATGGTGACATGTATGTCCTCTGATAATAAATTTTACTTTGAACCCTGAGACGCTGGAAATCCAGAGCAACATACACAAAATGCTGGAGGAACTCAGCAGGTCAGGCAGCATCTGTGGAGAGGAATTAAACAGTCAATGCTTTGGGCTGAGACCCTTCATCAGGACTGGAAAGGCAGGGGGCAGAAGCCAGAATAAGGTGGTGGGTGGAGATGTTAGGTGATTGGTGAGACCGGGTGGGAGGAGTGGTAAGTGCGTGGAAAACGATGCTGGGAGGTGGTGGAGGCAGATACACTGGGGACATTGAAGAGGTTCTTTGATAGACACACAGATGATTAACAATGGAAGATCATGTGGGGGGAAAGGGTTAGATTGATTTGGGAGTAGGTTATAAATTCGGCACAATATTGTGGGCCGAAGGGCCAGTACTGAACTGCATTATTCTATGCTAAACCAGTGGAGTTTGGTATGTGTTCCTCATCATGCCCTCATCCTTTGTTCAGACGTAGGCTGGCGCGTGGAGTTATTACCCAGGGACCACCCTATCTCCGCATTTACCTTCGATGTAATTGTCGGCGCTGATGGTCGGAAGAGCAGTTTGCAAGGTGAGCATTGCCAGTCAAAATTCCTCCTCGTTGCTCGTCTCTTTCCCTTCCCTCACCCCCATCATTCCAGCGTTTCCCTGCCCTGCCCCCACCTGACTCCCAGCCTCCATCCTTCCTTCTGGTTCCTGTCTCACAAGCCCCGCTCCACCCTCATCTGCCCCCTACCCTGTGTCACCCCTCCCCCTTCCTATCTCCTTCCTTCCTTCCTTCCCTTTTCAATGCCCTCTGCTCTCTACTCCCTACCCCACCTCTCTCCTCCCTCCTCCCGTCTCCATGCCTCCCTCCTACCTCTTCCAGCACCCCACTACACTGTTCCTCTCTTCTCCACCCTATCCTGCCTCATCTCTGGCCCAGCTCCATCCTTCCCTCCTACCCCTCCTTTCTTCCTCTGCTCTCTCCAGCTGCCCCACCCTCTATCCCCTCCTCTAGACCCTGTCCATTGCCCCCTGAGTTGCCCTTTGCCACTCCCAGTCTCAGCCGCAGCCTCTCTGACCTGCCTCTCACCACCCCTTCCCTGCCCACCGCCCCCCCGTCTCTCAGTCGAGCCCTGTATTTTCCCCCTGGTGTTTCCTCACTAGGGGATGGAAAGGGTTCACTCTACTAGCCCCGTTATCATTACCCCCTCCTCCTGTGGTCCTGTCCCTGCTGGGCAAGATGGAAAAGGTTGATGGAGCCTCCAGTCATTTGGATCTGAAGCTGAGTTAGAGCTCGAGGGATCTCTGCGCGAGTCTACGGCGGAGTTACACTGTGGGCAGGGATCTCCGCTGGAGGGCACAGTGGACGTTGCTCTGATGGGTCCTTCCTTCTGCAGGCTTCAGGAGGAAGGAGTTCCGGGGGAAGCTGGCCATTGCCATCACGGCCAATTTCATCAATCGCAACACCACAGCGGAGGCGAAGGTGGAGGAGATCAGCGGAGTGGCTTTCATCTTCAACCAGAAGTTCTTCCAGGACCTGAAGGAGGAGACAGGTGAGGCTGACCTGGCCCAAGGGCTGCCTGTCCAATGGTCCCGAGGGTTGGACAACTGGCAGCTTCGTCTGTCCCAACCATCCCCAACCTTTCAGCTTCCTGGGATGGTGCAGGACTCGTCCCTCAGCCCAAATGGAGTGGTTCTCTCTCAAAACACACTTCTCACTGTCTCAGTAAAGCAGCCACCCACCCCAGACATTCACTCCCCTCCCACTGGGCAGAAAGTACAAAAACCTGAAAGCAGGTACCGGCAGGCTCAAGGGCAGTCACCTAGCGACTGGAGATGAAGTCAGCAGATTTCCACCCCGGAAGGTTATACTTATTAACCAGATAGAATTTTACAACAATCTTTGAATCTCATGCTTCCTGTTGCCAAAGCTTGAATTGTTTACAGGTGTAGAATTGTTTTTTTTTTGCCTGTTCCACCACAGCAAAATCCATCTGGTGGTGGAAGTCTGGATCTGTCCGAGATTGGCAGAGCTGCTGGCTGGGACAGTGGATTAGAAAGCGCACAGGGACCGTGCTTTTGTTAATGAGCTGAATTACCTCCTCTCCCACCTGGGACATGCCCTCTTCTCATCACTACCATCAGGAACGGTATAGTGGCCTGAAGCCACACACGCAATGACTTACAAGCTGTGTCTTTTCTCTGCCATCAGATTTCTGAACGGTCCATGAACACAATCTCACTATTTTTTAACACAACAGATTCTGCAGATGCTGGACATCCAGAGCAACACACACACACACACACAGACACACACACACACACACACACACACACACACACACACACACACACACACCCGCGCAGACACACACCCGCGCAGACAGACAGAGACACAGAGAGACAGACACAGAGACACACAGAGACGGAAATACACAGATAGACAGACAATACTGGAGCAACTCTGCGTGTCAGGCTGCATCAGTGGGTGTAACTTCTGTACGGGATTTGTCTGATTCACAGATAACTGAGGAATGTATCTTTGGCACCAGGATGTGATAAAATAACACTCATAAAATTCTTAGCAGGTCAAACAGCATCTATGAAAGTTCATCAGGACCGGAACGGAAGGGGGAAGGTGTCAGAATAAGAAGGTGAGGGAGGGGAAGGCGGACAAGCTAGACGGTGATAGGTGAAGCTGGGGGTCAGGGGAGAGAGGGAGGGTGAAGGAAGAAGTTGGGAGATGATGGTGGAAAAGGCAAAGAAGAAGGAATCTGACAGGAGAGCAGAGTGGACCATGGGAAAACGGAAAGGGGGGGTGGGGGCACTAGGGGAAGGTGATAGGCAGGTGAGGAGACGAGGTAAGAGGCCAGAGTTGGGAATTGAAGAAGAGGGAAGGGTACTCTCTTTTGGCATCACCTGTTTGATTTTTAATAGACATTTCCTGTCATAGTTTTATGATAAAATATTGCAATGTACTGCTGCCACAAAACAAGACATTTCATGATGTGTGTGAGTGATGTTAAACCAGATTCTGATTGTCTCGCAGGGAGGGGTTTTGGTGTTGGATGTTGCATTGTGTTCTGTTTTTACAGGGATTGACCTGGAGAACATTGTTTACTACAAGGACAACACCCATTACTTTGTGATGACAGCAAAGAAACAGAGCCTGCTGGACAAAGGGGTCATCATCAATGTAAGTGCTGACTTCCTGGGGCAGCTGGGGTGGGGGGACGGGGGGACGGGGTGAGCCAGGGAGCGGAGTGGGCTCATACAGTCATATATGGCCACAGCACAGAAACTGGCCTCATGGTGCACCTCGTCCATGCCAAACTGTTACTCTGCCCAGACCCCTCGGCCTACAGCCCTCCCTATCCCTTTCATCCGAGTACCCATCCAAATTTCTCTTCAATTGCAGTCAAGCCCACATCCACCATTTAACCACATACCATATAACAATTACAGCACGGAAACAGGCCATCTCGGCCCTTCTAGTCCGTGCCGAACTCTTACCCTATCCTAGTCCCACCGACCTGCACTCAGCCCATAACCCTCCATTCCTTTCCTGTCCATATATCTATCCAATTTAACTTTAAACGACAACATCGAACCTGCCTCAACCACTTCTGCTCGAAGCTCGTTCCACACAGCTACCACTCTCTGAGTAAAGAAGTTCCCCCTCGTGTTACCCCTAAACTTTTGCCCTCCAACTCTCAACTCATGTCCTCTTGTTTGAATCTCCCCCACTCTCAATAGAAAAAGCCTATCCACGTCAACTCTATCTATCCCCCTCATAATTTTAAACACCGCTATCAAGTGCCCCCTCAACCTTCTACATTCCAAAGAATAAAGACCCAACTTGTTCAACCTTCCTCTTTATCTTAGGTGATGAAACCCAGGTAACATTCTAGTAAATCTTCTCTGTACTCTCTCTATTTTTTTGACATCTTTCCTATAATTCAGTGACCAGAACTGTATACCACGTGCACTGGCAGCTCGTTCAGGACTCTCACCGCCCTCTGAGTGAAGCAGTTCCTCCTCATGTTCCCTTAAATATTTCCCCTTTCACCTTTAACACCTAATCTCTGGTTGTAGTCTCACCCAACTTCAGTGGAAGAAGCCTGCTTGCGTTCACCTTATCTATCCCCTCATAATGTTGTATATCACTATCAAATCTCCTCTCGTTTTCCTACGCTCCAGGGAATAAAGTGCTAATCTATTTAACCTTTCTCTGTTACTCAAGTCTTGGCAGCGTCCTTGCAAGTTTTCTCTAGTCCAGACAAGATCCTGGTGAATCTTCCTGTCTCCTCTCCAAAGCCTCCAAACCCTTCCTGTAATGAGGCAACCAGAACTGAATGCAGTACTCCAGATGTGGCCTAACTTAAAGCAGAGCTTGATAGGTTCTTGATTAGTAAGGGCATCAAAGGTCACGGGGAGGAGAATAATAATAAAACTTTATTGATTCCAAGTGGAAAATTCTTTTGTTACAGCAGCAAAGTTTAAAAACACACTTAGCAGTGAAGAAAAAGAACTTCAGGATGTATATTGAAATAACATTTCTCTGACATTAAATGTAGCTATTGAGTAGTGTGCAGACTTGACTAATATAGTGTACAGAATAATAATATACACAGGCAAGGGGATGAGGTTGAGAAGGAAATGGATCAGCCATGATCAAATGGTGGAACAGACTCGATGGGCCAAATAACCAAATTCTTCTCCTATGTATTATGGTCTAACTAGACTTTTATAAAGCTGCAACATAACTTCCTGGTTGTTGAACTCTTCCTGTGCAAATTGGCTGCTGTTTATCACCACAATGGCTACCTGGATTTGCCCTTCAGCAGCTGGACTGTGCCTGATGCACAGGGACGTTCCTCTCCCTGTCTCCTGTGCGTGTGGTGTTCCTGCACCATTGAGCACATCTACGGGAAAGCAGCGTCCATCATCAAGGACCCCCACCGCCCAGGTCATGCTCTCTTCTCGCTGCTGCCATCAGGAAGGAGGTACAGGAGCTCACAACCAAAACCACCATCTTCAGGAATAGTTATTACCCCTCAACCATCAGGCTCTTGAACCAGTGTGGATAACTTCACTCACCCCAACAGTGAACTTACTTCACAACCTATGGCCTCACTTTCAAGGACTCTACAACTCATGTTCTCAGTATTATTTATTTGCCTTCTTTTGCATGTTGGTTGTTTGTCAGGCTTTGAATATAGTTTTTCATGGATTCTATTGTTTTTCTTTGATCTGCTGTGAATGCCTGCAAGGAGATGAATCTCGGGGTTGTACATGGCATCATTTATGTATTTTGATAATAAATGTAGTTTGTACTTTGAACTCTGTAGGATTACGTTGATACAGAAATGCTCCTGGGCACCGAGAATGTGAACCAGGGTGCCCTCTTGTCCTACGCCAGGGAAGCAGCCGACTTCGCCACGGATTACCAGCTTCCAGCTCTGGACTTTGCGATGAACCACAATGACCAGCCCGACGTGGCCATGTTCGACTTCACCTGCATGTACGCGGCAGAGAACGCCTCGCTGGTCCGCGAGCGGCAGGGCCATCAGCTGCTAGTGGCTCTGGTTGGCGACAGCCTGTTGGAGGCAAGAGCCCTTCCCTTCCTTTCTACTTTGAGGGCAGGAGGGTTGGGGGAGTTAATTAATGCAAGAAGGGCTTTGGACAAGGGGAAGTAATGTTGTAAAGTCAGCAAGTTTTACGGCACACAAACAGGCCCTTCGGCCCATCTTGGTCCATGCCAACCAAGCTATCCCATCAAAGATAGTTGCATTTACCCGTGTTTGACCCATAACCTTCTAAACCAGGGCTTCCCAACTTTTTTATGCCACGGACCCCTACCAGTAACCGAGGGGTCTGTGAATCCCAGGTTGGAACCCCTGTTCTAAACCTTTCCTATCCATGTATCTGTCAAACCTTTTTAAAAGTACTGCCTTTGTACCTGCCTTTGGCAGTTCGTTCCATATTTTGACCTCCTTCAGTCTACAAAATAAGAAGTTACTTCTCCAGCTCTCACTAAGCTTTCCCCCTTAAACCTTGTTCTTGATTCCCAACTCTGGGGAAAAAGTCTGAGTCTGTACAATGTCACACACCTCAAAAAGTCACTCTTCTGTCTTCAGCACTCCAAGGAATGAGGTCCCGGCCTGTCTAACCTCTCTCTATAACTGTCCTGGCAACACTCTTGTCTTCCATTCCACACGCACTTTTTCCAGTTTAGTGGCGTCTTTCCTAAAGCAGGGTGACCAAGAATGACGGCGATAAAACATAGAGCACTACAGTACAGTACAGGCTTTTTGGCCCACAGTGTTGTGCAACTGACTAACCTGCTCCAAGATCACTCTAACCCTTCCCTCCATTTTTCTATCATCCGTGTGCCTATCTAACAGTTTCTTAATGTATCTGTGCCTACCACCACCCCAGCAGGTTTTTATAACACATAGGGTGGTGGCTGTCTGGAATGCGATTGAACACACGCACAGAATGCCGGAGGAACTCAGCAGTAAATATCGACAGGAATAAACAGTCGGTGTTTCAGGGTGGAAAATCTAGTTGGCATAGATTAGGGTGAGAGGGCAAAGAGCGTCCAGGGCTGAAACATGGACTGTCCTTTTCCCTGTGTAGGTGCTTGCCTGGCCTACTGAGCTCCTCCCTCCGTTTTGTGTGTGAGCTGATTCTCCTGAAATGACAAATGAGATTGGAGGAACCCAGCAGGTCAGGTAGTATCTGTGGAAGGGAATGGGCAGCCACCGTTTCAGGTTGATCCTGCAGCTGCCCAGAAGTTGACTGTCCATTTCCCTCCACAGATGATGCCTGACTCACTGGGTTCTTCCGGTATCTCGGTTGTTGCAGGAAACTTATTGAACTGGTGAGGCAACCAGTCTGTGGTGGCCCCGACAACTCGTTCAACCTGTGTCAGTGAGGA
Source organism: Mobula hypostoma (assembly GCF_963921235.1). Taxonomy (NCBI): domain Eukaryota; kingdom Metazoa; phylum Chordata; class Chondrichthyes; order Myliobatiformes; family Myliobatidae; genus Mobula; species Mobula hypostoma. The sequence goes on from NC_086107.1 coordinate 2,879,532, forward strand.
GGGGCCTTGTTTGTCCCCTTCTCTCTGACAACTCGTATCTCTGCACACACCTCGCCTCCTCCTGTTGCCAGAAACTCACACCGCCTACTAACTTCCCTTTCTCTCTGATTCTCCCAACCAACCGCAGCCTTTTTGGCCGATGGGGACAGGGTGCGCGCGTGGGTTCCTTGCTGCGTTGGACACTGCATGGATGGTCAAGAGGTGGGCGGAAAAGGTGCCGACTCTGGAGATCTTGGCGGAGAGGTGAGTGAGTGTGTGTGTGTGTGTGGGAGATCTATTGCTATGTCCTGTGAGAGTGGTGTGTGAAGGGTAAACGTGTTTGTATCTCAGTGTGTGAGCAGGTACTGGTGTGTGTATTGTGTCTTGATGTGTGTGTATCTGAGTGTGTGAGCAGGTGCTGGTGTGTGTACTGTGTCTTGATGTGTGTGTATCTCAGTGTGTGAGCAGGTGCTGGTGTGTGTACTGTGTGTTGATGTGTGTGTATCTGAGTGTGTGAGCAGGTGCTGGTGTGTGTACTGTGTCTTGATGTGTGTGTATCTCAGTGTGTGAGCAGGTGCTGGTGTGTGTACTGTGTGTTGACGAGTGTGTATCTCAGTGTGTGAGCAGGTGCTGGTGTGTGTACGGTGTGTTGACGTGTGTGTATCTCAGTGTGTGAGCAGGTGCTGGTGTGTGTACTGTGTGTTGACGTGTGTGTATCTGAGTGTGTGAGCAGGTGCTGGTGTGTGTACGGTGTGTTGACGTGTGTGTATCTGAGTGTGTGAGCAGGTGCTGGTGTGTGTACTGTGTGTTGACGTGTGTGTATCTGAGTGTGTGAGCAGGTGCTGGTGTGTGTACTGTGTGTTGACGTGTGTGTATCTCAGTGTGTGAGCAGGTGCTGGTGTGTGTACGGTGTGTTGATGTGTGTGTATCTCAGTGCGTGAGCAGGTGCTGGTGTGTGTACTGTGTGTTGACGTGTGTGTATCTGAGTGTGTGAGCAGGTGCTGGTGTGTGTACTGTGTGTTGACGTGTGTGTATCTGAGTGTGTGAGCAGGTGCTGGTGTGTGTACTGTGTGTTGACGTGTGTGTATCTCAGTGTGTGAGCAGGTGCTGGTGTGTGTACTGTGTGTTGACGTGTGTGTATCTGAGTGTGAGCAGGTGCTGGTGTGTGTACTGTGTGTTGACGTGTGTGTATCTGAGTGTGTGAGCAGGTGCTGGTGTGTGTACTGTGTGTTGACGTGTGTGTATCTGAGTGTGTGAGCAGGTGCTGGTGTGTGTACTGTGTGTTGACGTGTGTGTATCTGAGTGTGAGCAGGTGCTGGTGTGTGTACTGTGTGTTGACGTGTGTGTATCTCAGTGTGTGAGCAGGTGCTGGTGTGTGTACGATGTGTTGACGTGTGAGTATCTGAGTGTGAGCAGGTGCTGGTGTGTGTACTGTGTGTTGACGTGTGTGTATCTCAGTGTGTGAGCAGGTGCTGGTGTGTGTACTGTGTGTTGACGTGTGTGTATCTGAGTGTGTGAGCAGGTGCTGGTGTGTGTACTGTGTGTTGATGTGTGTGTATCTGAGTGTGTGAGCAGGTGCTGGTGTGTGTACTGTGTGTTGATGTGTGTGTATCTGAGTGTGTGAGCAGGTGCTGGTGTGTGTACTGTGTGTTGACGTGTGTGTATCTCAGTGTGTGAGCAGGTGCTGGTGTGTGTACTGTGTGTTGACGTGTGTGTATCTGAGTGTGAGCAGGTGCTGGTGTGTGTACTGTGTGTTGACGTCTGTGTATCTGAGTGTGTGAGCAGGTGCTGGTGTGTGTACTGTGTGTTGACGTGTGTGTATCTGAGTGTGAGCAGGTGCTGGTGTGTGTACTATGTGTTGACGTCTGTGTATCTGAGTGTGTGAGCAGGTGCTGGTGTGTGTACTGTGTGTTGACGTGTGTGTATCTCAGTGTGTGAGCAGGTGCTGGTGTGTGTACTGTGTGTTGACGTGTGTGTATCTGAGTGTGTGAGCAGGTGCTGGTGTGTGTACTGTGTGTGGACGTGTGTGTATCTGAGTGTGTGAGCAGGTGCTGGTGTGTGTACTGTGTGTTGACGTGTGTGTATCTGAGTGTGTGAGCAGGTGCTGGTGTGTGTACTGTGTGTTGATGTGTGTGTATCTGAGTGTGTGAGCAGGTGCTGGTGTGTGTACTGTGTGTTGACATGTGTGTATCTCAGTGTGTGAGCAGGTGCTGGTGTGTGTACTGTGTGTTGACGTGTGTGCATCTGAGTGTGTGAGCAGGTGCTGGTGTGTGTACTGTGTGTTGACGTGTGTGTATCTCAGTGTGTGAGCAGGTGCTGGTGTGTGTACTGTGTGTTGACGTGTGTGCATCTGAGTGTGTGAGCAGGTGCTGGTGTGTGTACTGTGTGTTGACGTGTGTGTATCTGAGTGTGTGAGCAGGTGCTGGTGTGTGTACTGTGTGTTGACGTGTGTGTATCTGAGTGTGTGAGCAGGTGCTGGTGTGTGTACTGTGTGTTGACGTGTGTGTATCTGAGTGTGTGAGCAGGTGCTGGTGTGTGTACTGTGTGTTGACGTGTGTGTATCTGAGTGTGTGAGCAGGTGCTGGTGTGTGTACTGTGTGTTGACGTGTGTGTATCTGAGTGTGTGAGCAGGTGCTGGTGTGTGTACTGTGTGTTGACGTGTGTGTATCTGAGTGTGTGAGCAGGTGCTGGTGTGTGTACTGTGTGTTGACGTGTGTGTATCTGAGTGTGTGAGCAGGTGCTGGTGTGTGTACTGTGTGTTGACGTGTGTGTATCTGAGTGTGTGAGCAGGTGCTGGTGTGTGTACTGTGTGTTGACGTGTGTGTATCTGAGTGTGTGAGCAGGTGCTGGTGTGTGTACTGTGTGTTGACGTGTGTGTATCTCAGTGTGTGAGCAGGTGCTGGTGTGTGTACTGTGTGTTGACGTGTGTGTATCTGAGTGTGTGAGCAGGTGCTGGTGTGTGTACTGTGTGTTGACGTGTGTGTATCTGAGTGTGTGAGCAGGTGCTGGTGTGTGTACTGTGTGTTGACGTGTGTGTATCTGAGTGTGTGAGCAGGTGCTGGTGTGTGTACTGTGTGTTGACGTGTGTGTATCTGAGTGTGTGAGCAGGTGCTGGTGTGTGTACTGTGTGTTGACGTGTGTGTATCTGAGTGTGTGAGCAGGTGCTGGTGTGTGTACTGTGTGTTGACGTGTGTGTATCTGAGTGTGTGAGCAGGTGCTGGTGTGTGTACTGTGTGTGGACGTGTGTGTATCTGAGTGTGTGAGCAGGTGCTGGTGTGTGTACTGTGTGTGGACGTGTGTGTATCTGAGTGTGTGAGCAGGTGCTGGTGTGTGTACTGTGTGTTGACGTGTGTGTATCTCAGTGTGTGAGCAGGTGCTGGTGTGTGTACTGTGTGTTGACGTGTGTGTATCTCAGTGTGTGAGCAGGTGCTGGTGTGTGTACTGTGTGTGGAGGTGTGTGTATCTGAGTGTGTGAGCAGGTGCTGGTGTGTGTACTGTGTGTGGACGTGTGTGTATCTGAGTGTGTGAGCAGGTGCTGGTGTGTGTACTGTGTGTTGACGTGTGTGTATCTGAGTGTGTGAGCAGGTGCTGGTGTGTGTACTGTGTGTTGACGTGTGTGTATCTGAGTGTGTGAGCAGGTGCTGGTGTGTGTACTGTGTGTTGACGTGTGTGTATCTGAATGTGTGAGCAGGTGCTGGTGTGTGTACTGTGTGTTGACGTGTGTGCATCTGAGTGTGTGAGCAGGTGCTGGTGTGTGTACTGTGTGTTGACGTCTGTGTATCTGAGTGTGTGAGCAGGTGCTGGTGTGTGTACTGTGTGTTGACGTGTGTGCATCTGAGTGTGTGAGCAGGTGCTGGTGTGTGTACTGTGTGTTGACGTGTGTGTATCTGAGTGTGTGAGCAGGTGCTGGTGTGTGTACTGTGTGTTGACGTGTGTGTATCTGAGTGTGTGAGCAGGTGCTGGTGTGTGTACTGTGTGTTGACGTGTGTGTATCTGAGTGTGTGAGCAGGTGCTGGTGTGTGTACTGTGTGTTGACGTGTGTGTATCTGAGTGTGTGAGCAGGTGCTGGTGTGTGTACTGTGTGTTGACGTGTGTGTATCTGAGTGTGTGAGCAGGTGCTGGTGTGTGTACTGTGTGTTGACGTGTGTGTATCTGAGTGTGTGAGCAGGTGCTGGTGTGTGTACTGTGTGTTGACGTGTGTGTATCTGAGTGTGTGAGCAGGTGCTGGTGTGTGTACTGTGTGTTGACGTGTGTGTATCTCAGTGTGTGAGCAGGTGCTGGTGTGTGTACTGTGTGTGGACGTGTGTGTATCTGAGTGTGTGAGCAGGTGCTGGTGTGTGTACTGTGTGTGGACGTGTGTGTATCTGAGTGTGTGAGCAGGTGCTGGTGTGTGTACTGTGTGTTGACGTGTGTGTATCTGAGTGTGTGAGCAGGTGCTGGTGTGTGTACTGTGTGTTGACGTGTGTGTATCTGAGTGTGTGAGCAGGTGCTGGTGTGTGTACTGTGTGTTGACGTGTGTGTATCTGAATGTGTGAGCAGGTGCTGGTGTGTGTACTGTGTGTTGACGTGTGTGCATCTGAGTGTGTGAGCAGGTGCTGGTGTGTGTACTGTGTGTTGACGTCTGTGTATCTGAGTGTGTGAGCAGGTGCTGGTGTGTGTACTGTGTGTTGACGTGTGTGCATCTGAGTGTGTGAGCAGGTGCTGGTGTGTGTACTGTGTGTTGACGTGTGTGTATCTGAGTGTGTGAGCAGGTGCTGGTGTGTGTACTGTGTGTTGACGTGTGTGTATCTGAGTGTGTGAGCAGGTGCTGGTGTGTGTACTGTGTGTTGACGTGTGTGTATCTCAGTGTGTGAGCAGGTGCTGGTGTGTGTACTGTGTGTTGACGTGTGTGTATCTGAGTGTGTGAGCAGGTGCTGGTGTGTGTACTGTGTGTTGACGTGTGTGTATCTGAGTGTGTGAGCAGGTGCTGGTGTGTGTACTGTGTGTTGACGTGTGTGTATCTGAGTGTGTGAGCAGGTGCTGGTGTGTGTACTGTGTGTTGACGTGTGTGTATCTCAGTGTGTGAGCAGGTGCTGGTGTGTGTACTGTGTGTTGACGTGTGTGTATCTGAGTGTGTGAGCAGGTGCTGGTGTGTGTACTGTGTGTTGATGTGTGTGTATCTGAGTGTGTGAGCAGGTGCTGGTGTGTGTACTGTGTGTTGATGTGTGTGTATCTGAGTGTGTGAGCAGGTGCTGGTGTGTGTACTGTGTTTTGACGTGTGTGTATCTGAATGTGTGAGCAGGTGCTGGTGTGTGTACTGTGTGTTGACGTGTGTGTATCTGAGTGTGTGAGCAGGTGCTGGTGTGTGTACTGTGTGTTGACGTGTGTGTATCTGAGTGTGTGAGCAGGTGCTGGTGTGTGTACTGTGTGTTGACGTGTGTGTATCTGAGTGTGTGAGCAGGTGCTGGTGTGTGTACTGTGTGTGGACGTGTGTGTATCTGAGTGTGTGAGCAGGTGCTGGTGTGTGTACTGTGTGTGGACGTGTGTGTATCTGAGTGTGTGAGCAGGTGCTGGTGTGTGTACTGTGTGTTGACGTGTGTGTATCTGAGTGTGTGAGCAGGTGCTGGTGTGTGTACTGTGTGTTGACGTGTGTGTATCTGAGTGTGTGAGCAGGTGCTGGTGTGTGTACTGTGTGTTGACGTGTGTGTATCTGAGTGTGTGAGCAGGTGCTGGTGTGTGTACTGTGTGTTGACGTGTGTGTATCTGATTGTGTGAGCAGGTGCTGGTGTGTGTACTGTGTGTTGACGTGTGTGCATCTGAGTGTGTGAGCAGGTGCTGGTGTGTGTACTGTGTGTTGACGTTTGTGCATCTGAGTGTGTGAGCAGGTGCTGGTGTGTGTACTGTGTGTTGATGTGTGTGTATCTGAGTGTGTGAGCAGGTGCTGGTGTGTGTACTGTGTTTTGACGTGTGTGTATCTGAATGTGTGAGCAGGTGCTGGTGTGTGTACTGTGTGTTGACGTGTGTGTATCTCAGTGTGTGAGCAGGTGCTGGTGTGTGTACTGTGTGTTGACGTGTGTGCATCTGAGTGTGTGAGCAGGTGCTGGTGTGTGTACTGTGTGTTGACGTTTGTGCATCTGAGTGTGTGAGCAGGTGCTGGTGTGTGTACTGTGTGTTGATGTGTGTGTATCTGAGTGTGTGAGCAGGTGCTGGTGTGTGTACTGTGTTTTGACGTGTGTGTATCTGAATGTGTGAGCAGGTGCTGGTGTGTGTACTGTGTGTTGACGTGTGTGTATCTCAGTGTGTGAGCAGGTGCTGGTGTGTGTACTGTGTGTTGACGTGTGTGTATCTGAGTGTGTGAGCAGGTGCTGGTGTGTGTACTGTGTGTTGACGTGTGAATGTGCATGATGCAGCTCAAGGGATGATCGAGTCATAGAAACACAGATATTGACCCTTCTGCCCAACATGTGTGTCCCTCTCATACTCACCTACACCATTCCCATTTATCCATGTTACGTCCATAGTCACCTTCACCCAGATGCAGCTTAAATCAAGTGGTGGAATCTTTGCCTGTTCATGCCCTGCACCACCGGCTCAGGCAGTGTGTTCCAGGTACAGCCACGTTCTCAGATCTCCTGGAAACCCCCTGCATTTTTATTTATTGAGATACAGTGAGGCACAGTCCCTTCCAGCCCGCCAAGCTGTGCCACACAGTAATCCCCCGTTTAACCTGACCTTAATTACAGGATAATCTACAATGACCAATTAACCTACCAACCAGTAGGTCTTTGCACTGTGGACGAAAACTGGAGTACCCGGAGGAAGCCCACACTGTCACGGGGAGAACATACAAACTCTGTCCAGACAGCCGTGGGAGTTGGCCCCAGATCATCTGTACCATAAAGCGTTGTGCTAATCACTATGCCACCATGCTGCCCTAACCCTGCACCCCATCTCCAACCTGGTGGCATGAACATTGATTTCTCTAGCTTCCGGTAATATCTCCCTCCTCTCTTTTTCCATTCTCTATTCTGGCTCCCTTCTTACCTCTTCCATTTTCCTCACCTGCCCCTCCTCCTTCCCTTTCTCCCATGGGCCACTCTCCTCTCCTATCTGATTCTTCCTTCTCCAGCCCTTGACTTTTTCCATCTATCACCTCCCGGCTTCTTACCTCATTTCCCCATCCCCACCCACCCAACTTCCCCCTCACCCTGTCTCACATCACCTGCCAGCTTGTCCACCCTTCCTTCTCTCCACCTTTTATTCTGGCTTCTTCCCCCTTCCTTTCCAGTCCCGATGAAGAGTCTCGGCCTGAAACACCAACTGCTTATTCCCCTCCATAGGTACTGCATGACCTACTGAGTCCCTCAAGCATTTTGTGTGTCCTTCATGTCTTGCCTCCATTTTCATGATCTATCCCATCTATCCCCCTCATAATCTTCTACCCCTCAGCCTCCTCATCTCCAGAAAAAACAAGCTCAGCTTGTTCAATCCCCCTCCATGATGTTCTCCAAGCCCGTTGAATCTCCTCTCTAGCAGAGTGGTGGTGGTTGGTCGTATGAGTGGCTGGTGGATAGCACAAGCCCTGGTTATGTGACCACTGAGGCCAGGCAGGCAATCACTGAAGAGTTTTGATAATGTCTGTGGTCACCCATCTTGGAAAGACACTACCCAGACGAAGACAATGGCAAACCACTTCTGTAGAAGAATTTACCAAGAATAATCATGGTCATGGGAAGGCCATGATCGCTCACGTCATACGGCATGGTACATAAGGAGCAAATGAGACTTGATGTACTTGTGTGGAATGATCTGTTCGGTTGTCACACAAAAGCTTTTCATTATATCTCAGTGCCTGTGACAAATAAACCCATACCATCAATAAATCCAATGGCAGTTTAGCCAAGTTTGTTACAAAGTTTGCAGATGATACGGAGATAGTGCTGAGGAAGCCATGCAATTGGAGCAGGACTTAGACAAATTGGAAGAAGGGGCAAAAAAGGTGCAGATGGAATACAGTATTGGGAAATGTATGATAATGCATTTTGGTTAAAGGAACAACAGTGTGGACTATTATCTAAATGGAGAGAAAATTCAAACATCAGAGGTGCGGAGGGACTTAAGAGTCCTCATGCAAGACTCCCAGAAGGTTGAGTCTATGGTAAAGAAGGCAAGTGCAATGTTGGCATTTATTTCAAGGGGAATAGAATATAAAAATGAGGAGATGATGCTGAGGCTTTACAGACACACTTGGAGTATTGGCAACAGTGTCGGGCCTCATAAATCAGAAATGATGTGTTGTCATTGGAGAAAGTTCAGAGGAGGTTCATGAAGATGATTCCGGGAATGAAGGGGTTAACATATTAGGAGCGTTTGGCAGGTTTGGGCCTGTACTCACTGGAATTTAGAAGAGTGTGTGGTAATTTCATTGAAACCTATTAAATGTTGAAAGGACTAGATAGGGTGATGTGGAGAGGATGTTTCCTATGATGGGGGTATCCAGAACTAGAAGACACAGCCTCAAAATTGAGGGGTGACACTTTAGAACAGAGGTAAGGAGGAATTTTAGCCAGAGAGTTGTGAATCTGTGGAATGCTGTGCCATAGAGCTGTGGAGGCCAAGACTGTGGGTATATTTAAAGCGAAAATTGATAGTTTCCTGATTGGTCAGGGCACCAAAGGTTATGGTGAGAAGGCAGGTGTATGGAGTTGAGTGGGATCCAGGACCAGCCATGATGGGATGGTGGAGCAGACTTGATGGGCTGAATGGCCTGATTCTACTCCTAGATCTTGTGGTCTTATGTCCTATGTTCTCTCAGGAGAGCAGGAATAGTTGGGAGATCATTCCAACTGGGACAGAAGATGGGAACCGCAGGGCTGGCTCTAAGGGCAAGCTGCAGAGAGGGAGATGGGGGCCGGTGTGAAAACAGAGGGGTTGAAAGGTCTGCTTGATTGCTGTAAAATTCCACATGACTCATTATTTATTCAAGGATCTGGCTTCCTCAAGCACCACTGTGGAATAAACGGTCTCTAGGTTGCAACAAAATGTTTAGAACAATAAGCCATGTGAAGTGCCTGCATTTTTTTTCTCCAACGGGCGAAACGTCCCTGGGAGAAGGAGTCCAGACCATCACCAAACATAGTCTGGAATTTCCTTTGCTTTTCTGTGTTGCCGGGGTGATGGATCCTGATGCACGGATTCAGAATTGGAATGGTTCCCAGGATTTTGCCTGCTGATAACCAGAGTCCACTGGGTTCTGGTGCTGAGGGAGCTGCTATACATGGTGTGAGGAATCTCCACGTGCGTTAAGCCTGGGATAGAGGCACCTTCCTTTCCCTAGTGGATGTTTGCAAACCAGCAGAAGGGAATTTGGACAAAGAAGAGGGAGGACGGAACGGGCCAAGGTAAAGGGAAGGAGACTCCTATGGAGTCTTGGAGCAACAAACAGTCCGCTAGAATAACTCGGACAATCGAGAGTCTCACTGGGTTCCTCCTGAAGACTGTTATTGCAGCATCTTCAGTACGTCATAGAAAACGAGGCTGCATCTGGAGTATTGCATACAGTTCTGATCACCCCCCCCCCCCATTATAGGAAAGATTGTTGAGGCTTGGGAGAGGGTGCAGAAGAGGTTCACCGAGATGCTGCCTGGTTCAGAGGGCATGTGCTATCATGAGAGGCTGGACGAACTTGGGGTTGTTTTTTCTGGAGCAGCGGAGGCTGAGGGGAGATCTGATAGAGGTTTATAAGATTATGAGAGGCAGAGATAGAGCAGACAGACAGTATCTTTTCCCCAGGGTTGAAATGTCTAATACCAGAGGACAGGTATTGAAGGTGAGGGGGGTAACTTCAAAGGAGATGGAAGAGGCAAGTTGTTTTACATGGAGAGTGGTGGGTGACTGGGGTGGTGGTAGACGCAGATAGACTAGAGGCTGTTAAGTGATGTTTAGATAGGCACATGATTGTGAGGAAAATGGAAGTATATGGATATTGTGTAGGCAGAACAGATTAGTTTAGTTAGCCATTTAATTACTGATTTAATTATTTCAGCACAACATAGTGGGCCGAAGGGCCTGTTTCTGTGCTGTACTGTTCTGTGAAAGAATTTGGGAGAGGGAGGACTTGTTGACGTTTTGAGTCAAAAGCCTGATTCAGAACTGAGATGCTGCCAATTGTGACATGGGGTTTCGACCCAGAACATACACAGTTCCTACGGCTCCCCCAAACAATTTATTGTTTTATTTAGAGATACAGCACAGAACAGACTCTTCTAGCCCAACGAGCCACAGCACCCAGCCACCCACCTGTTTATTCCTGGCCTAATCACAGGACAATTTACAATGACCAATTCACCTACTAGCCTTCGGACTGTGAGAGGAAACTGGAGCACTTGGACAAAACCTAAAAATCCACGGGGAGAATGTACAGGTGGCGTTGGAACTAAACTCCAAACTCCGAGGCTCTGAGGCGTAATAGCTTCACGCTACCCTGGTGCCTGATCCACTGAGTTCCTTCTGCAGACGGTGTGTGGCTCGAGATTTCACCGTCTGCAGTCTCTTGTGGCTTATATGGAGGATTACCAGCACAGAGCAGAGGGGCAGAATGGCCTGATTCTGTGCTATGATTTATAGTTGAATCCCTCAGCCAGGAGCTGTCAGATTTACTGAGTTTGAGCTGCTTGTTTGGTGTGGTTGGGCATGAACCCACATCCCATAATGGCAGGAATACCACATCCTGCTCCAGCTGTGACCTTGACAATGGCAGAGCTTCCCAACCAGATGTGGCTAATACAAAGGGGCATGGTGTTAAAGTGATCTGAGGAAAGTATGGGGGAGGGGGTGTGTCAGAGGTGGGTTTTTACCACAGAGTGTGGTGGGTGTGTGGAATGTGCTACCAGGGTGGTGTAGAGGCAGATATGGAACCTGAATCACATTTACCATCACTGGCATACATTGTGAAATTAGCTGTCTTGTGGTAGCAGTACGTTGCAATATATTATATTGAAAGCTGTATCTACCATAAGTTTATATATGTGTGTGAGTGTGTGTGTGTGTTTAAAAGAAACAGTGAGGTAGTGTACACGGGTTCATGGTCCATTCAGAAATCTGATGGCGGAGGGGAAGAAGCTGTTTCTGAAATGTTGAGTGTGAGTCTTCAGGCTCCTGTGCCTCCTTGATGGTAGCAATGAGAAGAGGAAATGTCCTGGGTGATGGGTGTCCTCAGTGATGGAAACTGTCTTTTTAAGGCATTGCTCCTCAAAAAAAAACTTTAAAACTCTTAAGCACGTTGATAGAAAATTCAGAATCAGGTTTAATATCACTGGCATATGCCATAAGATTTGCTGTTTTGTGGGAGCTGTACAGTGCAGTATATAATAATTTTTAAAAAGCATAATTTACATGAAGTATATATTTCAAAAATTAAATAAGCAATGCAAAGAGACAGCAAAAATAGTGGGGTATCGTTCATGGGTTCGCACAAGCGACCAATGTTTCAGGAGCAGCTTCTTGCCAGCCACCATCGGATTTCTGAATGGGCAACGTTAACAGACCATTTGAGCAGGCAGCCTTGAGCTAGGTTGAAGGCACAAAGGATTAGGCTCATTTGGATCATGTATGGCACAGGTATAGTTGGTGGAAAGGCCCATTCCTGTCCTGTGTTTTATGTTCCATCTTCTAACGCAGAAAACCTGGACCTCTCCAACCTGGGGATGGAAACGGGCGGGTGGGGAGTTACAGGGGGAGGTGGAGATGGTGGATTGGAGTCGACTGTTCTTCGTGGAAAGGCAACCGAAGCATAGGAACTTAACGTGCTTCTCCAGACCCAAGCACTACCATCTCCGTAGCCCATATCTATGCTGCCAGAAGAGGTTCATGAAAATAATCCCAGGAATGAAAGGTCAGCATATGAGAAATGTTTGATGGTGCTGGGCCTGTACTTGCTGGAGTTTAGAAGAATGGGGGGGGGGGATCTCATTGAAAACTATCAAATATTGAAAGACCTGGATAGAGTGGATGTGGAGAGGATGTTTCCTACAATGGGGAAGTCTAGGACCAGAAGGCACAGCCTCAGAATAGAGGGATATCCTTTTAGAACAGAGATAAGGAAGAATTTCTTTAGCCAGAGGGTGGTGAATCTGCGGAATTCAGTGCCACAGCTGTGGAGGCCAAGTCATTGAGTGTATTTAAAGTGGAGGTTGATAGGTTCTTGATAGTCAGGGTGTCAAAGGTTACAGGGAGAAGGCTGGAGAATGGGGTTGAGAGAGATAATAAATCAGTCATGATGGAATGGTGGAGCAGACTTGATGGGCTGAATGGCCTAATTCTGTTCCTATGTCTGCATAGAAATTACAGCACAGTACAGACCTTGCAGTCCACAACATTGTACTGACCTTTTAACCTCCTCTAAGATCAATCTCACTCTTCCCTCCCACACAGCCTCCATTTGTCTATCATCCATGTGTCTCTTAAATTTCCCTAATGTCCCTGCCTCTACCAAACCCCTGGCAGACCACTTTGTGTAAAAACATGTCCCCTATACTTTCCTCCAATTACCTTAAAATGTTGCTCCCTGATATTTGCCATTTCCACTCCGGGCTATCCTCTCTCAATGCCTGTTATCATCTTGTACACCTCTATCAAGTCACCTCTCATCCTCCTTCACTCCAGAGGGGAAAGCCCCAGCTCACTCAATAAGACATGCTCTCCAATCCAGGCAGCATCCTGGTTTGTTTGAGAGTATCATGTTTCTGCCTCTACCACCACCCCTGGGAGCATGTTCCACGTATCCACCACAACAACTTACCTCTGACGTCCCTCTTCTGGGTCACCTTGTTTGACCCCTAGCTGGCTGCCAACTCCAGCACTAATCAACGGCCAGGGGTGATGTCTGCTCAGGGAAGGCTGGGCAAGGAGTTCTAATTGGTCCCTCTGTACGGTTGGAAGCCTGCAGTCTAAATGGCCCACTCTGCACAGACTGTAGACAGGGCTGGGCTGTGTTTTGGGTGGCTTCCAGTCAGTCAATGAGTAAGCTGCTGTGTAACGTCTGTCTGATTCAGCGATAACTCAGGAATGACAACTCAGCAAGTCAGGCAGCATTATGGAAATGAATAAACAGTTGACGTTTTGGGCTGTACCTTTCAACTGGACTGGAAAGGAAGGGGGAAGATGCCAGAATAAGGAGATGGGGGGAGGGAAAGGAAGAAAGCTGGAAGGTGATAGGTGAGACCAGGTGAGTGGGAGAGAGGTGAAGTAAAGAGCTGGGGGGTGATGGGTGGAAAAGGCAAAGGGCTGAAGAAGAAGGAATCTGATAAGGAGGAGGTGGGACTGTGGGAGAAAGGGAAAGAGGAAGGGCACCAGGGGGAGATGATAGGCAGGTTGGGGGATGAGGTAAGAGACCAGAGTGGGGAAGTGAAAAAGAGGAAAGGGGGAAGGGAAAGAATTACCAGAAGTTGGAGAAATTGACATTCATGATATCAGGTTTGAGGCTATTTAGATGGAATATAAGGTGTTGCTCATCCAACCTGAGAGTGGGCTCATCGCGTCAGAAGACCAAGCAGCTGGAATGTTTGTTTGTGTGATGGACTATGTAGTGATGTACTTTCCCCATCAATGGAGTATTTTCAGGGGATGATGAGACTGTTAAACCAAGTGGTGTGAGGTGTCAGGCTGAGCCGTGAGGAATTAATCTGTGGTCTTGTTCCAACACAAGACAGGGAGGGTGAATGACTGGAAAGCGTCATGACCTTCCTCTTCCTGGGATTCCCCAAAGCCTTTTGGCAGCCAGAGGAGCATTAATGAAAGAGTGTGCGCCTTAGAATCCTTGCAGCAGATGGGGGAGGCCATTTGGTTCATCAGCCTGTGCTGACATTCCAAATTGTTGTGCTTCCCTGACTCTCCTGTAGAGTATTTTATCAAATCAGTTTTTTAAAGAACACAAAAATGTACAGCGCAGCACAGACCCTTCAGCCCACAGGGTGTGTCAACCTAACCCCTCATAACCCTCCATTTCACTATTAAGCATGTGCCTATCTAAGAGTCTCTGATCTATCTGCCTCTACCACCACCCCTGGCAGCGAATTCAACACAACCACCTCTCTCTGTGTGAAAATACTTGCTCAGAATCAGAATCAGATTTATTATCACCAGCATGTGATGAGAAATTTGTTTACTTAGTAGCAGCAGTTCAACGTAATACATAATATAGAAAAAAAACAGAATAAATAATAATAAATAAATAAATAAATAAATTACCAGTATGGGTATATTGAATAGATTAAAAATCATGCGAAAAAACAGAAATAATATATATTAAAAAGTGTTCACGAGTTCAATGTCCATTTAGGAATCAGATGGCAGAGGGGAAGAAGCCTTTCCTGAATTGCTGAGTGTGTGTCTTCAGGCTTCTGTACCTCCTACCTGATGGTAACAGTGAGAAAAGGGCATGCCCTGTGTACTGGGGGTCCTTAATAATGGACGGTGCCTTTTTGAGACACTGCTCCCTAAAGACGTCCTGGGTACTTTGTCGGCTAGTACCCAAGATGGAGCTGACTAGACTAACAACCTTCTGCAACTTCTTTCGGTCCTGTGCAGTAGCCCCTCCATACCAGACAGTGATGCAGCCTGTCAGAATGCTCTCCACGGTGCAACTATAGAAGTTTTTGAGAGTTTTTGTTGTCATACCAAATCTCTTCAAACTGCTAATGAAGTATAGTCACTGTCTTGCCTTCTTTATAACTGCATCAAAATATTGGGACATATACTTTCCTCCAATCACCTTAAAATTTTAAACAACTTCTTAAATTTAGAGATATAGCACTGAATGGGTCCTTCTTACCCCTCGAGCCACACAATCCAGCAGCCCCTGATTTAACCCCAGCCTAATCACAGGACAATTTACCATGACCAATTCACCTTCTAACCAGTACAGTTTTGGAGTGTGGGAGGAAACCCGTGTGAAGGACATACAAACTTTCTCACAAAGGATGGCAGAAATGAATTCCAGACGACTAAGCCCTGAGCTGTAATAGTGTCAGACTTACTGATACACTGCCGTGGGGTCCCTCTTGTATTACCCATTTCCACCCTAGGGATATAAGTCTGAGACTGTCCACTTTATCGTTACCTACTGTCGTGTACACCTTTATCAAGTCACCTCTCATCATCGTTCTCTCCAAAGAGAAAAGTCCTCACTCACTCAACCATTCCTCTGAAAACAAAAATAAAAAGGTGTTGACTAACTCTGTCAGTGATTTCCAGATCACCACCCACTGCTCATTACAAAGTCTTTGATGTTGGTGTTTGTTTTTGTCAAATGAACCAAAGTACTGTGAAAACCTCCTTTACTTACCGGAATCTAGCACTTTGTGTTCCCGTTTATCTCTCTCCGGGAACCCTCCCCTTCCCTCCCCTCCCCTCTCCCTTCCTCCCACATCATAGAACATAGAATAGTACAGCACAGTACAGGCCCTTCAGCCCACAATGTTGTGCTGACCCTCAAACCCTGCCTCCCATATAACCCCCACCTTAAATTCCTCCATATATCTGTCTAGTAGTCTTTTAAACTTCAGTAGTGTATCTGCCTCCACCACTGACTCAGGCAGTGCATTCCACGCACCAACCACTCTCTGAGTAAAAAACCTTCCTCTAATATCCACCTTGAACTTCCCACCCCTTACCTTAAAGCCATGTCCTCTTGTATTGAGCAGTGATGCCCTGGGGAAGAGGCGCTGGCTATCCACTCTATCTATATTCCTCTTAATATCTTGTATACCTCTATAATGTCTCCTCTCATCCTCCTTCTACCCAAAGAGTAAAGCCCCAGCTCCCTTAATCTCTGATCATAATCCATACTCTCTAAACCAGGCAGCATCCTGGTAAATCTCTGCACCCTTTCCAATGCTTCCACATCCTTCCTATAGTGAGGTGACCAGAACTGGACACAATACTCCAAGTGTGGCCTAACCAGAGTTTCATAGAGCTGCATCATTACCTCGCGACTCTTAAACTCTATGCCTCGACTTATGAAAGCAAGCACCCCGTAAGCTTTCTTAACTACCCTATCTACCTGTGAGGCAACTTTCAGGGATCTGTGGACATGTACCCCCAGATCCCTCTGCTCCTCCACACTACCACTCCTTTCTTTTTCCCCCCTTCTCTCCCACCCATCTGTCCTCTCTCTCAACTCCACCACTGCTCCCCTCCTTACCTGGCACTACCCACCTGTCATCAAGAACTGTTGGGATGAGAACAGGCTGTAAGACGACTGAACTCCCTGCCACCACCCAGGTCTCATCACGTATGAAGTGCCAGTAGTGCTATACTCTTCACTGTTCTATCTTGTGTCACAATTGCACCTGATTATTAATTTATTTGTGGTGATATTATTTTGTGTTATGTGTGAGTTACATGCACTGTTTTCAGATATCCCACCTCTCCCGGAACTTCCGGGAGTTTCCTGCATATTAATAGTGGCCCCCTGATGCCCGCAAATTATATGCAATGTCCCGGAATTGATTTTTTTGAGAGCGAGCGAGAGAGAACGTGCGAGAAAGAGTGAAAGAGTGAGCACAAGAGCAAGAAAGCGAGAGTGATCACGAGCAAGAGAGCACGTGCGCGCGAGAGAGAGCGAGAGAGTTCCAAAAAAAGTCAGAGTGGCAGAGTGTTCCAAGAAAAGAAAATATAAAACGTACGTCACCCCGGACTACAGTAAAGTGTACCCCTGCCTGATAGGGGTCAACATAATGACAATGTTGCTCGCTGCACTGTTTGCAACAGTGACTTTTCTATTGCCCATGGTGGGTTAAGACTGTAAAAGACGTGTTGAGGTGAGTTTAACAGGTGTCATTCGTTCATTAGCATACCTAACGTTATTTAAACTAGCTGGCTAGCTGCTAAGGAGCTACTCTATTGCAGACATCCCACCTCTCCCGGAAGTCTCCTGCAAATTGATGGTGCTACCTCCCTGAAATGAGTTTTTGCTGGGTGGGATGTTTGTGTTTTGGGCACCTTGGTCCGGAGGCCCAAGAGTCCTGATGAATGATCATGACCTGAAATATGGGATGTCTGTTCATTTCTACCAGCGTTTTGTGTGTGTTGCTTTGAGCTGGAGGAGCAATTGTTTTGTTTGTTGGTATGCAAGTATACAGTCGAGGTGATGATAAACTTGATCTTGAACTCCCACTGTTCTCAGTCCATCCACGCCTCAGAATACTTCTGCAATGCTGTCCGTGTTCCCTCTGTGCTGGGCATCTCTGCCCTCCACTCCCAGTCCTGACGCAGGGTTTTGATCATTCCTGACCCCGCTCCAGCAGACGCTGCCTTACCTGCTGAGTTCCAGCGGCATATTGTTTGTTATGCCAGATTCCAAGGCCTGCCATCCAAACAGATTATGTCATACGCCCAAGAGATTTAGGATTCAAGGTTGTTTAATGTCATTTCCAGTACATTGGTGTAAAGGAGAATGAAATAACTGTTACTCCAGATCTGATGTCGCACAAAAAAAACAATATGATAAAAGGCACAATAATTTAATAAAACACAATAAACATAAATACATAGGATAGCTTATTTACCTAGATTGATTGTCCATAAAGTGATGCTAGGCACAGGAGTGTCTGTACATAAGGTGACTGACAGGAAATGATAAAGTAGTGGTGGTTGGGGATGTGGAGGGGCGGGTTAGTGGATGGAGGTGTTGATCAGACTTACTGCTTGGGGAAAGTAACTGTTTTTGAGTCTGGTGGTCCTGGTGTGGATGCCAAGTGACCTCCTCCCTGATGGGAGTGGGACAAATAGTCCACTAGTAGGGAGGGTGGGATCCTTCATGATGTTACTGGCCCTTTTCCGGCACCTTTCTGTATATATTGTGTGTCCCTGATGGCAGGCAGGCAGGTGCCGGTGAGGCGTTGGGCAGTTTTGACTACCTGCTATAGAGATTTCCATCAAGGTGGTAAAAAGGAAACAGTATGTAGAACATAGTGTTGCAGTTACAGAGAGAGTGCAGTGTGGGAGACAAAAAAAGTGCAAGGTTCACAGACGTGTTGATCATTAACCAGAACACAGTGTTTCACTGTACATTTTGATGTTTCACAATCTTTATAAAGCTAATGAGGATTGGAGGGTGGCTAATGTAACCCCACTTTTTAAAAAAGGAGGGAGAGAGAAACCGGGGAATTATAGGCCGGTTAGCCTAACGTCGGTGGTGGGGAAACTGCTGGAGTCAGTTATCAAGGATGTGATAACAGCACATTTGGAAAGCGGTGAAATGATCGGATAAAGTCAGCATGGATTTGTGAAAGGAAAATCATGTCTGACGAATCTCATAGAATTTTTTGAGGATGTAACTAGTAGAGTGGATAGGGGAGAACCAGTGGATGTGGTATATTTGGATTTTCAAAAGGCTTTGACAAGGTCCCACACAGGAGATTAGTGTGCAAACTTAAAGCACACGGTATTGGGGGTAAGGTATTGGTGTGGGTGGAGAATTGGTTAGCAGACAGGAAGCAAAGAGTGGGAATAAACGGGACCTTTTCAGAATGGCAGGCGGTGACTAGTGGGGTACCGCAAGGCTCAGTGCTGGGACCCCAGTTGTTTACAATATATATTAATGACTTGGATGAGGGAATTAAATGCAGCATCTCCAAGTTTGCGGATGACACGAAGCTGGGTGGCAGTGTTAGCAGTGAGGAGGATGCTAAGAGGATGCAGGGTGACTTGGATAGGTTGGGTGAGTGGGCAAACTCATGGCAGATGCAATTTAATGTGGATAAATGTGAAGTTATCCACTTTGGTGGCAAAAATAGGAAAACAGATTATTATCTGAATGGTGGCCGATTAGGAAAAGGGGAGGTGCAACGAGACCTGGGTGTCATTATACACCAGTCATTGAAAGTGGGCATGCAGGTACAGCAGGCGGTGAAAAAGGCGAACGGTATGCTGGCATTTATAGCGAGAGGATTCGAGTACAGGAGCAGGGAGGTACTACTGCAGTTGTACAAGGCCTTGGTGAGACCACACCTGGAGTATTGTGTGCAGTTTTGGTCCCCTAATCTGAGGAAAGACATCTTTGCCATAGAGGGAGTACAAAGAAGGTTCACCAGATTGATTCCTGGGATGGCAGGTCTTTCATATGAAGAAAGACTGGATGAACTGGGCTTGTACTCGTTGGAATTTAGAAGATTGAGGGGGGATCTGATTGAAACGTATAAGATCCTAAAGGGATTGGACAGGCTAGATGCGGGAAGATTGTTCCCGATGTTGGGGAGGTCTAGAACGAGGGGTCACAGTTTGAGGATAGAGGGGAAGCCTTTTAGGACCGAGGTTAGGAAAAACTTCTTCACACAGAGAGTGGTGAATCTGTGGAATTCTCTGCCACAGCAAACTGTTGAGGCCAGTTCATTAGCTATGTTTAAAAGGAAGTTAGATATGACCCTTGTGGCTACAGGGGTCAGGGGGTATGGAGGGAAGGCTGGGTTCTGAGTTGGATGATCAGCCATGATCATAATAAATGGCGGTGCAGGCTCGAAGGGCCGAATGGCCTACTCCTGCACCTATTTTCTATGTTTCTATGTTTCTATGTTTCTAATATTTAAATACTGGGAAATCAAGAGTTCATCTTTCAGTGTACAAGAGGTCTGTTTAATAGTCCGATAGCAGCAGGGTAAAGCCTTGTAGGTCGTGCTTTCAGGCTTTTGTATCTTCTGCCCAAAGGTAAGGGTGAGAAGTGAGAATGTCCGGGGTGGGTGGGGTGTTTTATTTACTGAGACAGAGTGGGGGTTGGTTTCATTATACCCACTTTGTGATCTTTGTGAACCTTGATATTAAGTTAGTGAAATAGGTCTATGAACAGCCTGCTGATGGGAATGGGTCCCTTGCCTCCACTCCTGGTAAGCTGACAATGATCCACTCCAGCAGAGGGTTTGGTCCTGTTGTCTGGTGTTCTCTATGTGGGGTATGCGCATTCCCCCCCCGCCGTGTCCCCGGGAGCTCCACTTTTCCCTCACGTCTCTACATCATGCGGGTCAGTGGTTTAATTGGCCCCTGTAGATTGCCCCTTGTGTGTTGGTTGAAGGGTAGTATATGGGGGTAGTTTTTGGGTGAACAAGGAGGAATTAGGCTGAATGGGTGATTGAATATCAGCAAGGGCTCCGTGAGACACAGGAGCAGAATTCAGCCATTTGGCCCATCGAGTCTGTACCACCATTCCATCATGGCTGATTTATTATCCCTTTCATCCCCATTCTCCTGCCTTCTCCCTGTAGCCTTTGATGCCCTGACTAATCAAGATCCTATCAACCTCTGTTTTAAATATACCCAACATATACCCAATGACTTGGCCTCCACAGCTGTCGGTGGCAATGAATTCAGCAGATTCACTACCCTCTGGCTAAAGAAATTCCTCCTGATCTTGTTCTCTGACTTGGTGGGACCTGCCTTTGTGGCTATGGCCTTTAGCCATAGAGTTCCTTGACAGGCTATGGCGCTGAACTGGCTCCAGGCGGTGGACACAGTTTCAGGAACTCTGCGGTTCATACGGGGAGAAATCAGGAGACTGGGACTGAGAGGGAAATGGATCAGCCATGATGAAATGGCGAACCAGATTTGATGGGGCAAACTCTGCTGGGATATCTTGTGGTCTGTGTTTTGGTTTGCTTACTTTTTAATCGTCTGCACGATTTGTTCTTTTTTTTTGCACATTAGGTATTTGACGGTCTTTGTGTTGTGGGTTTTTCTCGTGGATTCTATTGTGTCTGTTTTCTAGCTGACTGCAAGAAGACACATTTCAAGGTGCACATACCTTGATAATAAATGTACTTTAAACTTTGAAGTGCTGGATCTCTCTATGACTTGGCCTTGGTGTTCACCATCTGGCAACTGAGATCCTGTGTTACAGCAGTGATGTCTCAACAGAGTAGATCATTCCTGGCCTGAATCAGCTATACCTTTGTATTGGAATTAATATTGGTATTTGTTTATTACTGTCACATGTACTGAGATACGGTGAAAAGCTTGTCTTGCATACTGTTCATACAGATCAGATCATTACACTGAGCATTGAGGTAGAACAAGGGAAAACAATAGCAATGCAGAATAAAGTGTGACAGCTGCCAAAAGAGTGCAGTTGTGAACGATAAAGTACAAGATCATAATGAGGTAGATTTGAGTCCATCTTGCCGTTCAATAGTCTTACAACAGTGTGGTAGAAGCTGTTCCTGAGCCTGGTGGGATGTGCTTTTGGTCTTTAGTATTTTCTGCTCGATGGGAGAAGGGGGAAGAGAGGATGTCTAGGGTGGGTGGTCTTTGATTATTTGAGGATGGGAAGTGTAGACAGAGTCCATGGAGGGGCGGCTGGATTGAGTGATGTTCTGAGCTGTGTCCTCAGCTCCCTGCAGCTTCGAGCAGAGCGGTTTCTGTACCGAGCCGTGATGTATCCACAGAGGATGCTGTCTATGGTGCATTGGTCAGGGTCGATAGGGGCATGCTGACTTTATTTTGCCTCATGGATGTAGAGGCAGTGGTAAGATTTCTAGGCCGTGACTTCTGTTGCTCTTTGATGGGAAAATTAGAAACACTAACAATGATTGGATTTCCCCCGTTTCCAGGGAGAGTATTTATCGATTGCTGCCTCAAACTACGCCAGAGAACATCAGCAAGAACTTTGAACAGTACACAATAGATCCTGCTTCACGATACCCCACCCTCAACTCCAACTGTGTGCAGCTGCATCAGGTGAGACAATTTCATCGCACCTTTGAGGTCGTAGAGAGATAAGGAGCAGAGTTAGGTCATTCGGCCCATCACATCTGCTCCACCATTCCATCATGGCTGATCCATTTCCCTTTCATCCTCATTCTCCTTCCTTTTCCCCTGAAACCTTTGACACTCTGACTAATCAAGTACATACCAACCTCTGCTTTAAATATACCCAAAGACTTGGCCTCCACAGGCTCCTGTGGCAATGAATTTCACAGATTCACCACCCTCTGGGTGAAAAAATTCCTCCTCATCTCTGTTCTGAAGAGACGTCCCTCTACTCTGAGGCTGTGCCCTCTTGTCCTAGACTCCCCCACTACAGGAAACATCTTCTCCACATCCACCCTATCTAGGCCTTTCAATATTTGATAGGTTTCAACGTGATCCCACCTCATTTTTCTAAACCCCAGTTGGTTCAGGCCCACAGCCATCAAACGTTCCTCATACACTAACCCTTCCAGTCCTGTGTTCATTCTCATAAACCTCCTCTGGATGCTCCCCAACACCAGCACATCTGTCCTCAGGAAGGAAGATAGAAATAATGTGGAGAATTCTACATAAATGCCCAAAAGTCATCGCCCCTTTGAGCCTTGCTCCGTCATTCTTTCAACCTATCTCTCCTCGCCACCTTCCCCCACAATCTAGACTAGAAAGCCATTCATCTATCATGCCTGTGCCAGCTCTTTGAGTGTATGTCTAATCAGTCCCCTCGCTGCACTGACAACTCCCCTCCCCTCAATGGTCGTCCAGTTTCTTTTTGAGTTAATGTGGAAGCTCCTTGAACTGTATTGACTACACAGTGTACTTTGCTTTAGAGCTATCTGATTTAGAACTAGCTAACCGGGTCTGACTGGGCTACAAGGGATTAACGGAGCCCTTCCCCTCTCTCCTACCCAGGTCCGCCAGCTCTACATTACCACCGATCTGAAGAGCTGTCCGCTCGAGAGAGTCAACTCCCTGCGGAAGTCCGACAAAGTCTCCCGCCGTGGTGAGTTACACCCACAGTCAGGGACAGGTTATCCTGTGCCCCTTCTCCCTCTCCAACCTTCCTGTCTCTGTCCTCCGCTTCAGTAGAGCAGCCAAGCCCGGGGTGGGGGCGGGGGGTTCGTGAATGAGTATGGGGGACTGTTTAGAGAGTCTTGAAAGACCACAGATGCTGGAAATCTAAACACACTAAAGTTCAAGATAAATTTATTTTCAAGGCACATAGATGTCACCATATACAGCCCTGTGATGTACTTTCTTGCAGGCATTCACAGTAAAACAAAGAATTACAAACAAAACGCAAACAAAATACTAATAATAAATGAATAGGCAATAAATATGGAGAACATGAGATGAAGAGTCCTTGAAAGTGAGTCCATAGGTTGTGGGAAGAGTTCAGTGAAGGGGTGAGTGAAGTTATCCCCTCTGGTTCAAGAGCCTGATGGTTGAGGGGTAGTGACTGTTCCTGAACTGTGAGGTGGGGGTTGGTGGGCAGATTCCTATCAAATTCCATCTTCTTCAGCCTTTCGTTACTTACACTTGCATCATCCACAGGACATACCATATGTCCTCAAACTCCTACTGAAATATAGCCACTGGTGTACCTCCTTTGTAATTGTATCAATATCTTGGGCCCAGGATAGTTGACAATCAGGAACTTGAAGCTGTTCACCCTTTCTGCCACTGACCCCTCCATGAGGACTGGTGTGTGTTCTCTCAATCTCCCTTTCCTGAAGCCCACAACCTGTTCCATGGTCTCACTGACAGCAATGCATTGTGGGAAGGGGTTCAGCTGGAGGGAGGACCATTGTGGCTGAGTGAAGTTGATTCTGTGTGGAAATCCTAGTGTACACATCAGTGGATATGTTGGTGAAAACCACTCACCTGTTGCTTTTTTGTTCCAGATTCGGAGATTCGTCCCAATAGGTTGTTGACGTGGTGTCAGAAGCAGACCGAGAGCTACGAGAACGTGAAGATCACCGATCTGACCAGCTCCTGGCGCAGTGGCCTGGCACTGTGCGCCATCATACACCACTTCTGCCCGCACCTCATGTACTCTACACTTTTAACATTGTCTGTACCAGCGCCGGGTAGGACAGTGTAGGGGAATCTCACCACCCAGGGTTTCTCTCAAGTCCTACCCAGCCCTGGGTATAAACTCTCCATCTCCTCCCCAAAAGCACCTCCATCAGAAAGAGTGCAGGGGTTCAAAGTGGCTCACCCTCACCTTATGAAGGGCAGTCAAGAGATTAGCTTTAGTACAGGCCCTTTGGCCCATAATGTTCTGCAGACCGACGTAAATCTACTCCACCATCAATCTGTCCCTTCCCTCCTGTACAGCCTATAACTCTCTGTATTTCTTACATCCGCGTGCCTGTCAAATCTCTCAAATGTCCCCAATGTATCAGCCTGGAACACCATGTTTTATAAAGACAAACAGATTTGCTTTATTTGTCACACTTGAAACATACAATGAAATACATCATTAGCGCTGATGACCAACACAATCCGAGGATGTGCTGGGGGCAGCCCACAAGTGTCAACAATCTTCCAGTGCCCACATCTTACCAACCGTAACCGGTACGTCTTTGGAATGTGGGAGGAAACCAGAGCACCCGGAGGAAACCCACACGGTCATGGGGAGAACGTCCAAACTCCTTACGGACAGCGGTGGAAATTGAAACTGGGTCAATTATAGCCAATGTAGGAGGACCATAGATTGACCATGGAGTAGGTCTGTATAGGTTGGCCCAACATTGTGGGCCGAAGGGTCTGTACTATTTTATACTGTTCCATGCTCTATATTTGCCACACTCAATGCACCTCCCCTACAGTCAGGAGTGACAACCCAATTGGGATAACTCAGTGCGTGAGAGCTTGTTGCTCCTGAGACCTCGGCTTGTAACTTGGGCAAAATTATCAGGGGTGTAGATCAGGTAAATGCAAGCAGGCTTTTTCCACTGAGGTTGGGTGAGACTACAACCAGAGGTCATGGGTTAAGAGGAAGGGTGAAATGTTTAAGAGGAAGCTGAGGGGGAACTTCTTCACTCAGAGGGTGGTGAGAGTGTGGAATGAGCTACGAAAACAAGTGGCGGGTGCATGATCGATTTCAACATTAAGTAAGGCTTGGATGAGTACATGGATGGGAGGGGTATTTACGTAATTAGAGATACAGCACGGACCAGGCCCTTCTAGCCTTTTGAGCTGCGCTGCAGAGCAACCCACCAATTTAACCGTTGCCTAGTCACAGGAAAATTTACAATGATGAATTAACCGACTAACTGATATGTCTTTGGACTGTGGGAGGAAACCAGAGCGCCCGGAGGAAACCCACACGCTCACACTTGTTTACAGAGGATGTTGGAATTGAACTCTGAACTCCAAAGCCCTGAGCTGTAATAGTGTTGCACTAACCTCTACAGCACTGTGATGCCCAAGGTATGGAGGGCAGTGGTCCAGGTGTGATTGATGGGATGGGGCAGACTAAATCAGCTGAAGGGCCTGTTTCTGTGCGGTAGTGGTCAATGATTCTATAACTGTGATGGCAAGAACTGCCCTGCTAATGGGAACCTCTACTTTTGTCCTTCCAGTGACTTTGACTCCCTGAACGAGGAAGATGCAGCCAAGAACAACCAGCTGGCCTTTGACATTGCGGAGCGGGAGTTTGGTATCTCTCCGGTCACCACAGGGAAAGAGATGGCCTCTGTCAGTGAGCCTGACAAGCTCGGTATGGTCATGTACCTCTCCAAGTTCTATGAACACTTCCGAGGGAACACCACATCCACCCCCTGTGAGTGGGATTCATTTCCAGACAATTAACCCCCCTGCTAACTTGTCCTCTTTCCCCTCCACCCACCTTCCCCTTCCCCCTCACCTGGATTCACCTCTCTCCTGCTAACTTGTCCTCTTTCCCCTCCACCCACCTTCCCCTCATCTGGATTCGCCTGTCCCCCGCTAATTTGTACTCCTCCTCCTCCCCACATTCACAGTCTGGTTCTGTCCCCTCCCCTTCCAGTCCTGATTCAGGGTCTTGGCCTGAAACAACAACTGTTTATTCACTTCCATAGATGCTGACTGACCTGCTGAATTCCTCCAGCATTTTGTGTGTGTTGCCCTGGATTTCCAGCACCTGCAGAATCTCTTGTGTGTACAACATTTAAACATTAGCTTTAGTTGTTTTATGTACCTCAAAACATCGAAACATAGAGTGAATTACATCATTTGTGTCAGTGACCATCGTAGCCGAGGATGTGTTGAGGACACCTTGCATCGGTGCCAACACAGCATACCCTCAACTTACTAAACCTAACCTGTATGTCTTTGGACTGTGGGAGGAAACTGGAGCACCCAGAGCAAACCCACTTGGTCAAGGGGAGAACGTACAAACTCCTTACAGACAGCTGAATATTGTGAGCAGCTTTGCACTCCATATCTGAGGAAAGATGTGCTAGCATTGAGAGGGTCCAGAGGAAGTTCACAAGAATGATCCCGGGAATAGAAGGGTAAATATACGAGGAGTGTTTGATGGCTCTGCGCCTGTACTTGCTGGAGTTTAGAAGAATGAAGGGGCATCTCATTGAAACCTATTGAATATTGAATGGTCCAGATATTGTGGACTTTTCCAATAGTAGGAGAGTCTAGGACCAGAGGGCACAGGCTCAAAATAGAGCAGAGGCTCCCAACCTTTTTTTATGCCACGGACCCCTATCATTAACCTACTGCCTGGTGCTGTCATGTTGAATCCCTGCAGGCTGCAGGACCGAGAGAGTGTTATGATGGAAAAGTAGCTGCTCCTGACTCTGTAACACGGGAAACTCTCCCAGCTACGTTGAGTGAAACGTGTTTGTCTTTTGCCAGCAGCTGTGTTCCAGCACAGGAAGGAAGGAAGTAATGACGTTTCATCACTGACATCCAGACAATCAAATTCCCTCTGTAACGTTATCAACCTGTTACCAAGGAAACGGACACCAAAGGTGCGCATGGTTACAATCAGAAATTTATTTATTTATATATTACGAGATACGGCGTGGAACAGGCCTTTTGAGCCGCGATGCCCAACAACCCACCAATTTAACCCAGCCTAGTCACAGGACAAGTAACAATCTGTTAACTGGTATGTCTTTGGACAGTGGGAGAAAACCAGGGCACCTGGAGGAAACTCCCAGACATACGGGAAGGAACGCAAAGACTCACTTACACAGGATGCTGGAATTGAACTCTGAACTCTGAGCTCCGATGCCCCGAGCTGTGGTAGCATCATGCTAATCGCTTCGCTCCCGTGGCCCCAGTAGTCGTTTTGCAGCAAATCGTAAAAATAAATTACTAAAAGTTGCAAAAATAAATAAATTGTGCAGTAGTGGAATAACGAGTTAACATCAGGATCAGGTTAAGTATCACTGGCATACGTTGTGAAATGTGTTGTTTTGTGGCAGCAGTACTTTGCAATATGTAAAAATAGAAGCTATAAATTACAATAAGAAATACATATAGAAAGTTAAATTAAATAAGTAGTACAAAATGAGAGAAACAGAAAATAGTGAGGTGGGGTACATGGGTTCCTTGTCCATTCAGAAATCTGTTGGAAGAGGGGAAGAAGCATCGAGTGTGTGTCTTCAGGCTCCTGTAGCTTCTCCCTGATGGTAGCGATGAGAAGAGGGCACATCCTGGGATATTCATGGGTTTACGGATGATTCAGAAATCTGCTGGTGGAGGAAAGCAACTGTTCCATAATCGTTGAATGTGGGTCTTCAGACTCCTGTACCAGCTCTCCAATAGCTCTAACAAGAAGAGGGCATATCCCGAATGGGTATTGAATGATGGTTGTCTCCTTTTTGAGACTCTGTTTCTTGAAGATGGGAAGGTTATGGTCTTACGGATGGCTTTGCTACCTGTCAAATGCCTTCTGGAGGCTCATTCAGTGTTTCGATGACAGAGAAGGGGAAACAAACTCCTGGATCTCGTTGTACAATGAATGAGAATCAGGTTTATTGTCACTGATGAAATGTATGGTTTTGTGGCAGCAGTACAGTGCAGTACATAGGAATACCCGAGAGCAAACGAGAATGAAGGAAGATTTGATAGAGGGAGACAATTATGAGGGATATATATTGGGTAAATGTAAGCAGGCTTTTTCCACTGAGGTTGGGTGAGACTATAACTGGAGGTCGTGGGTTAAAGGTGAAAGGGGAAATATTTAAGAGGAACATGAGGGGGAACTTCTTCACTCAGAGGGTGGTGAGAGTGTGGAACGAGCTGCTAGCAGAAGTGGTGGGTGTTTGATTTCAACACTTAAGAGAAGTTTTTGTTAAATACGTGGATGGAGGGTGTGAAGGTTTATGGTCGGTGCAGGTCGATGGGACCAGGCAAATTACTAGTTTGGCATTGATCTGATGCCAATGGGCTCACTGTGGTATGGCTCACCTAACAGAGAGCTATCACAAACCCACGGACTGAGTGTTTCCTTCTGCAACTCTTCACGTCCAGGATAACGTTCCTGCGTCTGGCTAGGTAGTGAGGAAGAGAAGATCTTGGGAGGGGAGACGTCTGATCCTGTGTGGGTGCCACGTTTTGGGGAAGGTCCTTGCAGACGTTCGATCTGTATGGGTGCCACGTTTTGGGGAAGGTCCTTGCAGACGTTCGATCTGTGTGGGTGCCACGTTTCGGGGAAGGTCCTTGCAGACGTCCGGTCTGTGTGGGTGCCACGTTTTGGGGAAGGTCCTTGCAGACGTTCGATCTGTATGGGTGCCACGTTTGGGGAAGGTCCTTGCAGACGTTCGATCTGTATGGGTGCCACGTTTTGGGGAAGGTCCTTGCAGACGTTCGATCTGTGTGGGTGCCACGTTTCGGGGAAGGTCCTTGCAGACGTCTGATCTGTATGGGTGCCACATTTTGGGGAAGGTCCTTGCAGACGTCTGATCCTGTGTGGGTGCCATGTTTTGGGGAAGGTCCTTGCAGATGTCTGATCCTGTGTGGGTGCCACGTTTTGGGGAAGGTCCTTGCAGACGTCTGATCTGTGTGGGAGCCATGGTTTGATGCTTTGCTTCACTTCTTGACCACAGGAAAAGAAAAGTGAGGATAAAGATGGAGTGAGCAAGCGGCGGAAGAAGGCTGTCACGGACTGGCAGGAGGTGAGTGAGGCAATGTCTCTACAGTTGTGTCAGGAGGGGGGCAGACACTCCATCACTGCACAATCTCTGGCCCACTCTGGATAGGGTGGACTCCACCCCTGATATCTATCTATCCATCTGTCCATCCTTCCATCCATCACGGAACAGGCTCTTCCAGCCCAACGAGCCGTGCCGCCTGGCAATTCATCAATTTAACCCTAGCCTAGTTACAGGATAATTTACAATGGCCATTTAACCTAACAACTGATACGTCATTGGATTGTGGGAGGAAACCGGAGCACATGGAGGAAACCCATGTGTTAACACTCAAATAACAAAGACAAGTTTTCCTTTCATTTAAAGAACTTTACTTTCTCCGTCTAGTTCAATACATGAGAGCCACCATCCCCATTCACCCCTCGTGCGCTTGCCAAGTCAATTCTTACAGAGCCCAACGGCGACAACATGCAAACTCCTCACTCCTCAGCGGCGGAATTGAACTCCGAGCTCCGACACCCTCAGCTGGAATGGGGCCGGGCTAAGTGAGGCTACCACGTTCCTTCCCAACCTTCTTGGGAGGGAGGTGGGTGTGGGGAGTGTTAGGTAGAGAAGCTGTGCAAGATGTTGTTGCGGCTGAAATTAGGGTATTGCGAGCCATTCTGGTCACCCACCTACAGGAGAGATATCAATAAACTTGCAAGACTGCAGAGAAAACATTGCTGGGACTTGAGGAGCTGAGTTATGGGGAAAGATTGAATAGGTTAGTCATAGTCATAGTCATAGTCATACTTTATTGATCCCGGGGGAAATTGGTTTTCGTTACAGTTGCACCATAAATAATTAAATAGTAACAAAGACACTCCCTAGTGTGTCGAAGACTGGTTATACCCTGGAACACAGGAGAATGAGGGGAGATCGTATACAAATTCATGAGGGGTATAGATATAGTAAATGCAAGTGGGGTTGTATTAAATTAGAACTAGAGGTCATAAGTTTGAAGTGAAAGGTGAAATATTTCAGTGGAACCTTAGGAAAACTACTTCATTCAGAGCGGGGTAAGAGTTTTGAACAAGTTGCCAGTGGATGCAGGTTTGAATGCAACATTTAAGAGAAGTTTGGGTAGGTACATAGATGGGAGGGGGTGTGGATGGCTATGGTTCCATGAGGGTAGATGGGACGAGGCAGAAGACCAGATCAGTGCAGACTAGAAGGGCCAAAGAGTCTGTTTCTGGATGGAAGTATTCTATGACTTTG
Source organism: Mobula hypostoma (assembly GCF_963921235.1). Taxonomy (NCBI): domain Eukaryota; kingdom Metazoa; phylum Chordata; class Chondrichthyes; order Myliobatiformes; family Myliobatidae; genus Mobula; species Mobula hypostoma. Next base: position 2,909,582 of record NC_086107.1, read on the forward strand.
TAACCGGAAAGCAAATAACTTTGGAGAGTTGTCAGACTGGAAGTATTTGTGAACATGGGTGAGGATCTTATCAAGTCTTACAGCATGGAGACAAGCCTTTGGCCCACCAGGTTCCATGCTGAAATCTTCATATTGAAAGTTGAAAAGCCCAGATTGAGTGGATTTGGAGAGGATATTTCCTATAATGAGGGACTTTAGGGCCAGAAGATACAGCCCAGAATAGAACGATGTCCCTATGGAAAAGATATGAGGAGGAAGTTCTTTAGTCAGAGGGTGATAAATCAGTGGAATTCATTGTCACAAACAGCTGTGAAGGCCAAATCAATGGGTATACTTAAAGCGGAGGTTGATAGGCTCTTGATCAGTCAGGGTGGCAAGGTTACCGGGAGAAGGCAGGAGACTGGGGTTGAGAGGGAGAATAAACCGACCGCGATCTAATGGTGTAGCAAACTCAATGGGCTGACTGTGGGCTAATTCTGCTCCTTTGCCTTATGGTCTTATGGTCTCTCCAACCAGGCTGCAGATCGCAAGAGTGACCGGAGTGCAGCAAAGGATGTGGTCAACCACAACAAGGTCAAGTCAATGGCGAGCCAGTTACTGGCCAAGTTTGAGGAGAACGCGCCAAGCACATCACTGCGGAGACAGGTGAGAAACAGGCCTCCAGGCCTTCCCTGCTGTAACCCCTCCTTTTGCCCTTGGGGGTGTGTGAATCACACTGACAAATCATTCCAGTCTCTGCAGGAGACAGTGGCTTGGTTTCGATGAGATGAGTGTGCTGATGTCAGTGGGTTTGCCAAGGCTGGTCCATCAGGTATTCTGTGGATCCAGTACAACCGAGCTTTGCCTGATCCCGGGATCCTGTACACATCGCTGAGACTGCAACGGTCCACCAATGGTGGTAATTGATGACGAGAATTGTGTTGGTGCAATGGGGTTGGAGTGTGTGTTGGTGTATCGATGTGTCGGTACTGATGTATTAGTATTGGTTTGTTATTGTCACATGTACGGAAATACAGAGAGAATTTTGTTTTGCATACAGTTCAAACAGATCAGATCATTACACAGTGCCTGAGGGTAGAACAAGGGAAAACAGAATGAATTGTTACATTTACAGAGAGAGTGCAGTGCAGGAAAACAATAAATTGCGAAGTCATATTGAGGTTGATTGTGAGGTCAGGAGTCCATCTTATCGTATGAGAGGTGGATTCTACAGTCTGATAACAGGCTGTCCCCGAGCCTGGTGGGACGTGCTTTTAGGCTTTTGTATCTTTTGCCCAATGGGAGAGGGGAGAAGAGAGAGTGTCTGGGGTGGGTAAGGTTTTTAATGATGCTGGCTGCTTTACTAAGACAGTGAGCAGTGTAGACAGTCCATGCAGGTGAGGCTGGTTCTGAGAGGTACTGATCTGTGTCCACGGCTTTCTTCACTTTCTTGTGGTAATGATGTGTATATTCAAACATTTGTATCTTCTTCCCGATGGAAGTGGGGGAGAATTAGGAGTCTGATTACTTTGGCTGCCTTTTTTATTGCATGAGAGGTCCATTCCACAGTAGGATAAAGACTGTCCTTGAGCCTGAAGATGTGTACATTCAAGCATTGGTATCTTCTGCCCAATGAAAGGTGGGGGTGGGGTGGGGGGAGAGAGCTGTGAGGGGTTTTGGTTTTTGTCGGCACTGAGGAAGAAGATGGGAGAGTTGTGAGCAGGTGAGCTGAGGTGAGTGCGTTGCGGGAGGTTGTGGAGGGGTGTAAAGCTGGTGGTGGCATGTGTGAATACTTGACCTCAGGAGCCTCCGCTGAAGGTTTTCATGGCACCATCGCCACTACAGTGCTCAGATACCATGCCGTTCGCAAGGTAGCCTTCAACTCCGAATCACTCTGTCTGCATTCTCTAAGCTGTCGATATCTGAGTTCCTTGTGCTTAAAGTCACCAATTCTCTCCTTTCTCCTTTCTCTTTCCTCATCTCTTCCTCTCTCTTGTCTGTCCGGTGAGGGACAGGCACCTTCCTGTGTAATGAAATCTTCATCACCCGTTATGTCTGAGTGTCACAAGAACCCTCGCTTCCTTAACTCCCGGGACCAGACAGGATCTGACCTCTGCTCACGACCCAGACAGGTATGACGATGAGTGTTACTGCTTTGTCATGTAGATAATGATGAGAGGAAATGAGTAGACATCTATTGGCACCCTGGGTTTTGATTTATTGTTGTCACATGGACGGAGACACAGTGAGAAGCTTATCTTGCATACTGTCCATACAGATCAGATCATTACACAGTGCACAAGGGTAGAAGAAGGGAAAACAATAACAGAATACAGAATAAAGTGTTACAGCTACAGAGAGAGTGCAGTGCAGGTAAATAATAATGTGCAAGATCAGAATGAGACAGACTGTGAGCTCGAGTCTGTCTTATGCTGGGGGACCATTCAATCGCCCTGTAACAGCAGGATTGAAGCTGTTCTTGAGCCTGGTGGGATGTGCTTTCAGGCTTTTGTATCTTCTACCTGAAGGGAGAAGGGTGAAAAGAGAATGTCTGGGGGGGGGGGGGTCATTGATTACGCCGGCTGCTTTACTGAGGCAGTGAGAGTGTAAACAGAGTCCACGGAAGGGAGGCTGGTTTCTGTGATGTGCTGAGCTCTGTCCACACTCTCTGCAGTTCCTTGCGGTCACACATACAGCAGTTGCCGTACCAAGCTGTGAGACCAGATAGGATGTATATAGTGTATTGATAAAGATTGGTAAGGGTCAGTTGGGGGTGGGGGGGGTTGATGCCACATTTCTTTAGCCTCCTGAGGTCACTGCTAACTGTAATTGCTCCCATTCAGTTTGTTCATTCGTTATGTGCAGTGTGGTATGACATGGGCAATTATGGTCTCATAACCATCAGTGTGCTTGGCAATCTTTTCAACAAAAGTCATTTGCCATTGCTTTTTCTGGGCAGTGTCTTCACAAGACGGGTGACCCCAGCCATGATCAATACTCCTCAGAGATTGTCTGCCTGGTGTCACTGGTCACATAACTAGGATTGTGATACACACCAGCTGTTCATACAGCCATCCACGACCTGGTCCCATGGCTTCACGTGACCCTGATCGCCTGATCGTGGTCTAAGCAGGTGCCACACCTTGCCCAAGGGTGACCGCAGGCTAGCGGAGGGAAGGAGTGTAACCATAAATTCCCAGACCCCGCGGCTCCATCCATCACAGGCAGATGGTGAGGGGGCCGGAACTGGCAGGGAGACTCCTATTCAAAGCTAAAGACTGCTCACCATTGCTTGCAGTCTTCAGTCAGCACACAGGTTCAAGGTACAAGCAAAGTGAAACCCTGAATGTAGACGAGCAGAATGAATCATTTGAAACCGAGTTTATAGTTTTTACTCATTGATTCAAGTTCAATTTCACTGTCATTTAACTGTCTGCATGTATACAGCCAAATGAAACAATGTTCTTCCAGACCTGGTGCACAACACAGTACATATAACTCACACACACAATACATAATGTAATATTACCACTAATAAATTAGCAAATAATAAGGTGCATTTATGATACAAGTTAAAAGGTAAACAATCTAATACTACCGACAATTCATACAGAACGGCGCCACGGTAGTGTAGCAGTTAGCGTGCCATTATTACATCTCGGGGAGTCAGAGTTCAGAGTTCAATTCTGATGTCACCGGTAAGGAGTCTCTGTGTGTCCTTCCTTTCTCCGGGTGCTCCGGTTTCCTCCTACAGTCCAAACACAGGTGGGTTAATAGGTCATTGTAAATTGTCCCGTGATTACGTGAGGGTAAATCGAGGTTCCTGGGCTGGCATGGCTTGTACGGCCTGTTCCGTGCTGTATCTCTAAAGAAATAAATACGTGATGAGGCCTGGGTGGTGGCAGGGAGTTCGCTCACATAGAACATAGACTAGTACAGCACAGTACAGGACCTTCGGCCCACAATGTTGTGCCGACCCTTAAACCCTGCCTCCCATATAACCCCCCACCTTAAATTCCTCCATATACCTGTCTAGTAGTCCCTTAAACTTCACTAGTGTATCTGCCTCCACCACTGACTCAGGCAGTGCATTCCACGCACCAACCACTCTCTGAGTAACTGCAGGAAGAAGCTGTTTCCCATCCTAACAGTTCTTGTCCTAAGGCTACATTACTTCCAGCTTAATGGTAGGGGGTGATTTTGTTGGACAGAAGAACATCTCTGTTTTTTGGATAAAATATTAGTGGGATCAGCATTTGTCAATTAGAAAACTTCCCTGTTTTCGGACTCAAACATTTGAGGTGAAATCATCGATGGTTAGATGGTGTCTTTAATTTTAAAACCAGAATGTGATGGTGAATTTGCAATTTCCTCAATCTTTTCTGTTTACATTACAATGTTTGCAAAAGGATTGCTAATGACAGCACTGCTATAATTAGGCTCTCGACAGGCAATTCAGTTCCCTTAAATTATCCCCTTTCCTGTTTGAAATTCCAGCGTGTGCAATATACCAGAGACTGCCCATGTAAGATTAAAAACTCTGCATAATGTCTCTGGGTATTTTCTGGGATCACCAGTTTCATGTGCAGCTTCCATATCCCCTGTCTCTTTCTGGTGTTCCTGTCGCTGACGTGCCAACCTGCAGGTGGAAGTGGCCAGACACAGTGAGTTCAATCCTGCTGTCTGTGTGGGGTTTGTACGTTCTCCCTTTGACAGCATGGGTTTCCCCAAGGTGCTCCAGTTTCCTCGCATGTCCCAACTCCTCACAGGCAGTGCCCAAGATCAGGATTGAACTTCCCATTGGAGCACCACCGAGAGTGTCTCGTCTGGCTACATCATGGTGTGAGCACAACCTGCAAGGCATCAGAGACAAGACCCTACAGAGAACAGTAAAAACCGATGAGAGCATCACTAGTGTCTGACTTTCCCCCATTTGTGACATTTACGGGAGCGTTCAAGAGGAACGGCCTGAAGAATTGTTGAGGATCCCTACCACCCAGCCCACAATCTTTTTGCCCCAGTACCATCAGGAAGGAGATACAGGAGCATCAGGGTTAGGACTGGGTGACAGCTTCTTCCCCCAGGCTGTGAGACTAACGAATACCCTGCCACCACCGAGATCTCGTCACCAGGAGAGTGAGGTGTTTACTGTTTACCTGTACTGCAGTTCACTACGTGCATTTTGAATTATATTTTATTAACTTGTGGTATTATTTTGGTTTATGTGCTGTGTGTGATATATGTATTGTGATTGCACTGTGGTCCAGAGGAACGTTGTTTCATTTGGTTGTATATATGTACAGTCAGATGACAATAAACTTGAAGGTGAATTAGGGTCTCTGGGGCTGTAAGGAGGCAGCTCCACCAGCTGAGTCACTGGCTTTCTCCAGAGCCCAAGCCTGGCCAGTTAGGTAAGCAGTCTGCATCAATGGGAGTGCAAGTGTTAGAAATGACGGTGTCCAATTTCAAATTAGCAGCGAGCTGTGTACCCACTGTGTTCTGTCCGTGTTACATGTAGCACTACAGGCCCTTCGGCCCTCAATGTTGTGCCAACTTTATAACCTAGTCTAAAATCAATCTAACCCTTCCCTCACACAGAGCCCTCCATTTTTCTATCATCCATGTGTCTAAGAGTCACGTAAATGCCCCAATGTATCTGTCTCTATCATCACCCTGGCTGGCCATTCCATGCACCCTCCACTCCGTGTTTAAAAAAAACCTAACTCTTACACCCCCTTTTACTTTCCTCCAGTCACATTTAACTGATTCCTCCATTTCCGCCCTGGGAAAATGTCTCTGGCTATCCACTCTATCTGTGCTTCATATCATCTTGTACATCTCTATTAAGTCACCTCTCATCCTCCTCCTCTCCAAAAACAAAAGGCCTAGGGTGCTCAATCTAACTTCATAAGACATGCTCACTAATCCAGGCAGCATCCAGGTAAATCTCCTCTGTACCCTCTCTAAAGCTTCCACATCCTTCCTATAATGAAATGAACGCAGTATTCTAAGTGTGGTCCAACCGGGGTTTTAAAGAGTTGCAACATTACCTCACGACTCTAAAGCTCAATGTCATGACTAATGATATGCCTTCTTAACCACCCTATCATCTTAAGCAGCAACTTGGCAGGATCTGTGGACGTGACCCCAAGATTCCCTTATTCCTCCAGACTTTTAACAATCCTCCCATTAACCCCGAACTCTGCCTTCAAGTTCCACCTTCCGAAGTGAATCACTTCATACTTTGCGGGACCAAACTCCGTCTGCTACTTGTCAGCCCAGCTCTGCATCCTATTAATGTCCTGTTGTAACCTACAATGTTTTACACTGTCCCCAACACCACTAACCTTTATCTGCAACCCTTCTACTTCCTCATCCAAGTCATTTATAAAAATCACAAAGACCAGAGGTTCCAGCACAGATCCTTGTGGAACGTCCCTTGTCCCCGACCTCCAGGCAGAATATGCTCCATCTACTACCAGCCTCTAACTTCTGTGGGCTTTCCTAATGAGCCTGCCATGGGAAACCTTATCAAATGCCTTACTGAAATCCATATACACTGCATCCACTGCTCTACCTTCATCAACGTGCTATGTCACATCCTCAAAGAAATCAATCAGTCTCGTGAGGCTCAAATTACCCCTCATGAAGCCATACTGTCTATCCCTAATCAGACTATGCTTCTCCAAATGCTTATAAATCCTGCATGTATGA